>NC_028458.1:47076884-47105571 GCF_000263155.2 Setaria italica
CGGAATGGGACGACCTAGGGCGGATTGTTTTTCCTAAAAGTTTTTGGCGCGGTAGAGGGCCAATGCGCGCGGCGAGACGCCAGGCAGGGGATCGTAGCGTCATCATGGCCTAGTGGGGCAGCGTGCCATTACTCGTTTTGGTATGAGTTCTATAGCCTAGTGGTGGAGGTCGGAAATATCGGAGTGAGTGCTCATATATATGCCACCTCGGGGCAAGGATTCGATGGTGGGTGTGGGGTCGGGGCGCGTACGCTGGGCCGGGGCACTGGGGCCGCATGCGCGGCGAGCGCCGGGCTAGGGCGGGGAGGCGAGCGATGGGCGTGGGGTCGGGGCACGTGCGTCGGGCTGGGGTGCTAGGGGCGCGCGGCAGGGGGAAGGAGGGAGGAAAAAGGAAGGGAGGGAAAGAAAGATGAAAAGGGGAGAGAAAAAGAAAAGGAAGAAAAGGAAAACGAGATAGAGTAAAAGGAGAAAGTAGAATTGAATGGTGCGAAGAGTTAAAGAGAGAGAGACGCGGGGATTGAGAAAGCGATCGTGGGCACGAGCGCGGCAGTCTTTCGACCGGCACGCAGCGTGACTCACGGAAAGGAAAAAGGAAAAGAACGGACGGTGGTCGGCTTTGGTGCCATGACGGCGAAATCGCCAGGAAGATAGGATTTGGGAGCTCAAGCGGTGAAAAGATTTAAAAATAATTTTTAGCGAGTGATTTTATTTGTTGAATTTTAGGGATGTTACATCTCCTCCGGGCACAAGGTGCAGCAGGGAGCCCTGACTGGTAGGCTGCCGCACCCCCTTGCCGACACCAGGAGGTCCCCTCTTGCTGGCGCCCCTCTCCAACCTCGGCGGTCGATGCCCCTCTACTGCCTCGACGGATGGCGCCCCTCTACTACCTCGGGCTTGTCGGTGGAGCCCTCCCCTCCGGCAGCTCCGAGCAGCGGGTCCTCGAGCCCTGGGCGAGCACGAGTGTTGGGAAGGGGCGGCGGCAGCCCCTCTTCTCCGTCGGCTCCTGGCCAAGGGGCGGCGGTGGCCGACGGGAGCGGGGACGGGCTCCTCCTGGCGCTCCTGAGGAGGTCAACGCCGGCAGCTCCAACGCAGGTCCTCAGTCATCTTGCTCCCGAGCGGCAGGTCCTCGAGCCCCTGGTGAGCCCCCCCTCCCCTAACTGCGGCGAGATCGACGCTGTCCCCATCAAAGAAGAAGGGTTGATGTGTGGGGTCCGCTCGTCAGTGAGAGAGGGAGAGGGTTGAGTGGGTGGACTATGGATGACATATGGGGTCTGCTTATTAGTGTTTCCAAAAGCTACAACTGTTTCACCAAACGGTTTTTCCACAACCCATAGCGCACAGCTCAGCTACTTTTTTAAAAGCTACAGTTCAACCAAACACACCCTAACCTTCCCCTCTTCCTGCCACCGGATGAGTAAACTCATCAAAAAAATGTAGAAACGAAACAATGATGCATGTAAGATTATAATAACATAGCAATAGAAAATGATTTTTCTAAATTAAATGGGCACATATGTATGACCATAATCTATTTAAATTTGTTCCCACAAATGTATTAAAGAATAAAATTTCCAATTAAACACGTTTTTAATGAAATGATGAAATACAAATTATATTGATCATTCCTTCTACCCCTTCCAGTCGCACTCATGACGCTATAAAATTTATTTCAATAAATTTGTTTTATCCTTCTGTATCTATTTGTCTACTTTATTTTGTTGAAACTAGCCTATCAACCCGTGCTTGCTTCCACGCACAGGCTTATCGTTTTGAAAGGTACAAATATTAGAAATTTATATAAAAATAGAACGCATAGCTAATAATTATAAACTAATTACCTTACGCTCTCTTAGTGTTTGCTAAATATTTTAACACAAAACACGTTCTTATCTTTATCAATTGTGATAATTGTAGTTATTAACTACTCTTTAAACTTTTCATCCTTATTCATAGCTTTCTATTTTTGAACTTTGCAACACACCTTGATATGTGTTTAATTGAACCCTTAGTTTGCGACATGTATTTGATATGGAAATTGATATAATCATCGCTTCACCCATACATATATATACATGCACACATGGTGACATCATGTTTGTGTTTAGACTGACAAATTACCGAGGGGTATCCTAAGGTAGTAGATTTGTTGGAGGGGTTTCACTGAGATCAGAAATTTGAAGGTGAACATAGACACAAATTTAGATAGATTCGGGTTGCTGAATAGCATAATACCCAACATCTTGTTTGGAGTTGTATTGCATTGGGTATATTAGATGTTTTGGAGGGGTCCTTGCCTCACCTTATGTATCAAGGGGTAGGGTTAAAGGTAGGTTATTACAAGAGTTATAGTCGGCTAAGACAGGAGAAATCCTATTTGCTTTACATCGAGCACTTTTGATTTATCCGACTAGTTCTATCTATAGTATGATCAACTACGCCGTCCTACACCGTAGTATCCATACTAGACACGCGTACTGGCCCATAACTGGAACAGTCCGTGCCCTGTTGGGCCCATGGATGTACATCCGACACACCCATTATGGATGTATATCTTAACTTCACATTTTCTATTTTCTATATTAACAATGACAAAAATAAAAGTTTAAAATCATATATTTGTGTATTTTGAGATTTTTTAATAATGAAAAATCTTATATTTATATTTAGGGGCTACTTTAGGTTATTTTAATAATGACATATGTAGGTATTTTATATGAAAAATAATAAGATTATTTATTTTTTTATAATGTCATAGGTGGGTATTGTTGATAAAAAAGTAGTGGATCACTTTAGTTTTTTTCATGATGGTAAATGTGGGTAATTTAGATATTGATTTAGGGGGTTACTTTAGACTATTATCATAATTGAAGGGGTGGGTAATTTATTAAAAAAAGATAATAAATCTAAAAGCTACATGATTCAGGCAACCAAATTGTGGGCCGGATGTTTCTGATTTTTCATGAGAATTTTTAAAATTTATCTTTTTTTCTTGCGGGTCCCATGAGGATTTACATGGAGGCTCTATATGTGGTCTTAGAATAGTTATAGAGACGGATTGTCAAAGGAAGGAATTTGTATTATTAATGCAAGTCATAAAATTATTTTATTACAATATGAGATAGAAGCTGATATGAATTAGCATGTGCCTTCATGTATCCCGATCTATGTGCCATCCTCTTTCTATCTTTATGCGCTCTTAAACAAGCCAAGCATCCAATTTTACAATTGTGAAACAACAATGGATCTATATGTGGTCTTAGAATAGTTTTAACATGATGCAAATAAGACTCTATTGTATGCACACAAGAATGTGTCCTCGTATGTGGCAGATATCACCTGCATTAAAATAGAACATTGTTGTTCACGTTACATATGGACTAGGATTCTAAGAAATACCAAAGGAATGTGACTTTACTTTATGTAGTCCATTTAAACAAGTGAAACGAGCTAGGGAGAAATAAATAACCAACTCCATTTACCATCCGCATAATCTCTCAACTGCCTGTAGGCTCCATTTCAAACATAGGAGTTTTGGTAGCATTTCAAGCATAGGAATTTTATACTAGTATAAAGTTTTCAACAGAATCCACAGGTCCCAAATAAACGGGAAGAGCTCGTTAGAAATGAAGAAAAAAAATGGGAAGAGCGCACTAGAGCCTAGAAAGAAGCATGGAGAGGCGGAAGCAGAAGCACATCCGAGCTCTTGCGGGCACCCGAGAAAAAGACACGGCAGAGGTAGGCTACATTAACAGGATCCAACCATTAGCCTCACCTGCGAAAGCGCCCGGCGCCCGGCGGCACCAAGCCACCAACCGAAGCTTTGTCTTCCTTCATGCTATGCTTTGTTCTCGTGCAGTCCTACAACTAATCATGAAGAAATGAACCACGTCCTTTTGGTCCACCACTGCTGAAAGCAGCAGCGAAAGAGGGCCACCTACCCTCATGCACGAGAGGTTCCAACTTGAATACACTGAGTACAAAACTAAAACAAGTTTAGGTTAGTAACGACCTACAATTTCAAATGGGTGACGTATCTGCGAGATAGTCACAAGTAATGGCCATGTCTATTTACCCCATTTTCTACTTTTGGCACAGTCATAATGGTACGCACAGCTGCACGAACAAGCAGCACCGGTGCCTGAACAATCTGAACTTTGGATTCTCATGGGGCAATCATGGTTGAAAGCCCCAAGCAGCGCAGGACCCCCAGATTCTCCTAAAAGCACTTTGTTTCGTCGGAGGATGGTAAAAAAGGTGGTCATGTCTAAGGGGTGTCTGATGTTTGGATACTAGATGCTAAATTTTAGCAGTGTCACATCGAATGTTCGGATGCTAATTAGGAGGACTAAATATGAGCTAATTATAAAACTAATTGCAGAACCACTGTACTAATTCGCGAGACGAATCTATTAAGCATAATTAATCCATCATTAGTAAATGGTTACTGTAGCACCACATTATCAAATCATGAACTAATTAGGCTTAATAGATTCGTCTCGCGAATTAGACTCCATCTGTGCAATTAGTTTGGTAATTAACCTATATCTAATACTCCTAATTAGCATCCAAATATCCGATGTGACAGGTGCTAAGTGAACACAAACACAAGGACAGAAGCACAGGGCCTAAAGCGTGCTGCCAAGGGCCAAGGGCAAGGCTGCTCTTTTGTGAACTGTCCTCCACCCAGTGGCACCAGCAAAAGGATGCACCTGCACATGGGCACCATCTCATGTTAAGACGACTTCAGGAGTGTTTCAGTTCAGTCTACAGGTCAGGCGTGACATTATGCGTCCTCACTGATTGCCATCCAGACAGACAGAGCAAGGGATAAAATGGAGACCCGCGAACGCCAATGCTATGGAATGCAAAGGCATCCTGCGTGCTTCCAAGCAGCAAACGGGCAAACCTTCCAGGACAACTTGCACGACAGAAGTCGGCTAGGCTCACATACACGTTAGTCCGGTACATTTACAGGGCTCTTGATTTGAGAGTCGCAAAGCAACTGGGAGCTGAGAGCATAATCCACAGGAGCCTATTTATAAAAGGCAAAACACCATGTGGTTTGGGCGATGGCCGGTGAAGAACATACTTGGAGTTGTAGGCCCTGGGGACCAAACAAATGCCAAGATTATGCTAACTGCAAAACAGAGATCCAGGTGCAGTGCCAACACAAATCTCCATATTCTATCATTTCTTCCTGCATTTTAAGGTACCTGAATACTTCACTCTTTGTTTTATGCATATGCCATGCCTAGCCATGATATTCCATGCCATTGTTAATTAATAGTTATGCTGTGAGCTAAGTGCAAGGTTCAGTCAGATCAACAAACTTTGACCCATGCATGCAGTTCAGAGGGCACAGCGGCCAGGGTGTCACCCCCCTCGGGAAGGAGACTAAAAGCCAAGATACTCTTGCAGCAATGCAGGGGGGAACAAGTACATGAGGAAGAGACAGATGGACAATGTAATACTAGCATTTTCAGTTCTTTGTACTTGTACACATACACTACGGTTTATTATTCATCAGGGTGGGGTCACTGTGCGTGATTTGTCTGCATGATTCCAAGCAAGTCAGGTATATTTCTCCGACTGGCTGACTGGTACTTGCTATTGAGACCACCCAGTGCTTGCCAGTTTGTTTGGTTTAGCAGTTAGAATACAATAAAAAAGACTGTCACAGGTGGTTAGATAGCTAAGATCCAAAATGTGCAATTTATCATTACATATAGGAGAGGTCAGGCAAGTAGCAAGTTGCACCAAATTGCATATAACCGAAACTGAAATTACAGTGATCTAGCAAAGAAGCCACCAGGACTGATGCGAGAGGATCCACACCATACACTTTACTGATGAGGATCTAAGTCAAACACATCAGCACCCCGGGAAGCCATGAAAGCATTACATAATTCCTTAATAACCATCAAAAGACTAGCTAGACGCTTCACAATTTGCTCTTATCATCTAAGCACACTAGGTAGAATAAAACCCCCTTCTCATCTTTCATCATCTGACCAGTTACCAAGCAAAGAAGGATCTCAAAAATAAAAACCACAAAACAGGGAGACAATGTAGGCAGGGCTTAACCTAATTCAGTCTCTGGGCTATCCTGGGGGCATCTGATCAGCTCCAAGATGTTCACCACCTCACTCATGTCCGGCCTGTTAGAAGGAACCTGAGAAGTACAGACCAAACCAAGTTTCATGATTGGAACGGCCTCCTCCAGTGGAAATTTCCCGCAGAGCCTCTCGTCAACACATTCTTCCACCTTTCCTTCATCCAAAGCAGCCCTTACCACATCGCACAGCACAATCACATCATCTTCCATGTACTCCACCGGTGTCCTCCCTGTTAGGATCTCAAGAATAAGAACGCCAAATCCGTACACATCACATTTCTCTGTGATCTTCACTGTTCTGCATGCAAACTCTGGAGCCATGTAACCAAGTGCGCTCTGTACCTTGCTGCTTAAGACATAACGATCAAGCATTGGAAGTAGCTTTGCCAACCCATAATCTCCCACCTTAGCCTCGCCTGATCCATCGAGCAGAATGTTGCTTGACTTCAGATTGTAGTGGATAATATCATGCCTGTGGAGATGAGCCAGGCTTCTTGCTATGCCAAGAATTATATCAAATCTTTCCTTCCAGGACAGGCAATTTGTGGTGGATGACTCGTGCAATTGCTTATGCAAGTTACCCCCAGATACAAACTCATAAATAAGAAGCTGAAGTGATGGTGTCCAGTAATATCCTTTGAGTGCAACAAGGTTGCGATGGCGCAGCTTACCCAGCATCTTCACTTCTCTCTCAAATTCAACTTGAGACTTAACCAAGCTTGACACAGTGAGCTTCTTGATGGCAACAGGTTGCCCATCTCGAAGAGTGGTCTTGTAGACAGTGCCAAAACCACCACGCCCAAGCTCACAGTCCTTGTTCAGAAGAGCATGGGTACTGGCACTGAACTCTGGATTTCCACCTCCAAACATGACAAGCTTGCCCGCATTCATGTCAGTCGTGGGCGACTGGCTGAGATAACCATCCGAGAGTTCCAAGACAGCAGCAGAATGAGATCCGGGGGCACGCACTCGAAAGTTGAGAACAGTAATGGTAATGACACCGACAGCAATTAGAGCAGCAGCACCAATTGCAACTAAGGCTGAGATGCTCAGTATGGTTTTCTTGTGATGGAGGCCACCATCAGGCACGGGCTCAGTCGGAGATATTGGATCAGAAGAAGTGTTTGGGTTTAGCACTATTGGTTTTGGTAGCACACCAGGGCAAGAAGAGTTGAGCTTTGCACCACAAAGGCCGGGATTGTCCAACACAGATGATAGGGGGATTGTGTCAAAAAAGCTACCGGGTGGGAGATCCCCAGAGAGCTGGTTATGTGAAATATTGAACTGCAGGAGGTGGGGGAGGTTAGAGAGCTGCTTAGGTAGAACACCAGTGAGCCTGTTCCGAGAAAGATCAACAATCTCAAGACTGGTAAGGTTGGCTATCGTTTCTGGAATTGCTCCTGTCAGATTGTTATGTGAAAGATCCCTGCAAGAGATAGCAGTCGAGTATACATCAGACAAATAGATAATAAGAAGGTTTAGCATGTAAAGCTCCAAAGATTTGCCTACACACTAGATTGAATCAGAAAGAGCTGCTTAAAACTTACAGTGATGCAAGTGCAGAGCAATTGCCAATCTGAGCCGGGATATTGCCAGTGAGGGAGTTCTTTCCCAGCCTCAACTCCTTCAATGACTCTCCTCCAATGGCAGCTGGAATGCTCCCATTTAGCCGGTTGGCAGTCAAATCAAGAACCTCCAGTGACTTCACCTCCAAAATGCTTGCCGGAATACTTCCAGACATTGAGTTCCATGACATGTTCAACGACTGCAAGTTCTGCAGCTTCGAGATTTCCGACGGAATAACTCCAGAGAAGGCATTGTTTGACAAGTCCACTCCTTGAAGCACTGAAGATACATTCATAGGCATTGCTACCTCGCCGCTCAATGTGTTCTGTGACACCGACACCCATTGCACGCCAGAAGCAAAGACCCAGGTAGGCAGTCCACCCGTAAGAGAATTCCAGCTGACATCAACATGCATTAGGCTCTTGCATCCACCGATTGATTCAGGTAAGGCGCCAGTAAACCCATTCCCTGACAGCCTCAACTCCCTCAATGACATCAACCCACCAATAGATCCCGGAATCTCGCCGGATAACTTATTCCCCGACAAATCCAGCACCTCCAGGCTTGCCATTTCTCCAAACCATGTTGGAACACTACCAGTGAACTCATTTGAGCTCAGGTCAAGGTATGTGCAGGTGGAGAGCCGACGCAGGGACTCTGGTAAATTGCCAGACAGCGAGTTGGACCCAAGATCCACTGACCTCAGCAATGGGCAGTCCCCAATGTCGTCCGGGAGGCTACCAGTGAGACGGTTGCCTCGCAGGTTCAGCTCCCGAAGGTTGAACATCCTGCTGATACCGATCGGCAGGTCGCCGGTGACGGCATTGCCGGAGATGTCCAGCGTGCGCAGCGCGTTCAGGGACCAAATGTCGCTGGGCAGCGCGCCGGCCAAGAGGTTCGAGGACAGGTTGAGCGACGCGAGCGTGGCGCAGGCGCCGACGTCCCGCGGGATGTCGCCGGAGAAGGCGTTGCCGGCGAGCGAGACGTCGCGGAGGGCGCGGCACCGGCCGAAGAGCCCCTCCGGGATGGCGCCCGCGAAGGCGTTGGCACTCAGGTCCAGCGTCTGGAGCGCCGGGAGGCGGGCGAGCTCGGCGGGGACGTCGCCGGAGAGGTTGTTGTGGGCGAGGTTGAGCGACTGGAGCGCCTCGAGGCGGAGGAGGCCCCGGCCGAGCTTGCCGGAGAGGCCGAAGCCGGCGAGGGAGAGCGCCGAGACGCGGCCGGTGCGGGGCTCGCAGGTGACGCCGTCCCAGGCGCAGGCCCGCTCGTCATCCTCGCTCCACGTCGCGAGGCGGCCCTCCGGGTCCGACACGTCGGCCTTGAACACGATCAGGCCCAGCACGTCGTCGCCCAGCCCGGCCCCCGCCGCGCCGCCCTTGGCGCCCGCCACCGCCAGGAGGGCGGCGAGGTGGGCGAGAACCAGCAAAGTGAGAGGCCGCATTACTGCGACTCGACGGCACGAACAGCGGCAAGAAAAGGGAGGGTTTCTCACTTTTTCCGGCCGTCGAATTTCAAGAGGCGGCCCAGATGTTTCCGAGAACCGCCGCGTGCAGGCGATTGGGAGGGAAGGGAGGAGCTTCCGGGGATGGGGCTTGCTTAAATCTGCGGGTGACGGCCTCCAAGCTTGGAATGGTGCCGCCTTCTCTCCTGCAGATTTCAAAGAAAGGAAGAACACGAATGCCAGTGATTAAACTGTAACGAAATGGATTTCAGGAATCGCGCTGTTTATTAGTGGAAGACTGGAAGTAGATGAGTACCTGCCGAGCCAGGATGCACCCGTCTACGTCGCCGCCGCCGTCTCGTCGGAGAACGCCATGAGGGAGAGGGAAGAAGTGAGGGAGCAGCGGGGAGTGGGCTGAGCTGGGACTGGAGTAGCGAGTGAGAAAAAGAGCACGAGCAAGGTGGAAAAAGGAAGCTGCGCCAGGGCAGGAGGGACGGGGCTGATCGGACGGTGGGGAGCAGGCTCGCCGCACGACCGAGGGCTGGGATGGGCGGCGAGGACGGTGTCTCCGGCTAAAAGGCCGGGGCGCTAGGCGCGGCGCACGGGATGGGCCGGGTGCATGGACCGAGGGAGGGGGGCGGGCGTCCGTGCGCTTGGGTTCCTCCTCGAAACTCGCGCGGAGGCTCGGTTCGAGGCTGCGGTGGACCGGTCCGGGCGAGCAGGACCGGCCGCGGGCTCGTCGAGTCGTCGTTGCTTTTGAGGCGTGCGTGCCGCCCTGCCCCTCTCTGCGCGGCGTCGGTTTTGCGTTTGGTACGTCCAGAAGACCAGAACTACTGGTAGAGGCACAGGACAGGGTGTGAATTCTGTTCTGCCGTTGCAGCCATTGCGTCGAATCACAAAATGCAGTCCTGTTTGGTACAAAGTTTTTTCGGATGCAGCAGATCATGAAGTTTAGAAAATTAAACCACGGTGTTTCTACAACGATAGCATTTTAAAACTTTTAGAGACTTCAAAGCCTTTTTCCCAGTTGTGTTTTTCACGTCTCTTGTGTTTTGAAATCTTGATACCACATTTTTTTTGAGACTATGACATCAGACATGTTGATACTTGAACTAGTTACGTAATCTAAAAAAGTAAAAGTTGTCGGAACACATGCACAATAAAAACAACATATTAAAACAAGACTATACACAGGGATTGCAAATTTTCCACTGCGTTTTTTGTGTGTGCGGTACCTTGCGTAGAATCTTATATAACCCTTTTAGTTCCATTCAACAATTTTTATGTTTTGCTCATTGTTTGTTGTATAAATTGATTACTCTTATCATTTCAACCTCTTCGATGTGACAGGGTTAGTATGTTACACACTCTGTTCCATCTTGTCACTTCTCTCAACAACTCTAAACCCTTTGGTTTAAAAAAAAACTTACTACCCTAAACCAGACTCTTGTTAACCCGAGCCATCTCTAAAGACATGACGAAGGCACATGTCAGAAAGTAGTCTTCGTATTCGTTGGCCGAGACTCGAGAGGAACATGACTTGAATTTCGAATCAAAGTTAAAACTACTTAAGATTCATAACCAAAAGTTTCGTCTAAATAAGGTGAAGGTGAAGGTGAATGCGACTCAAGCTTGGATAGGAAAATTGGAAAGCAAAGTCGAAAACTGGTTCAGAATTACCGTTGAAGCCCTGGATAAGCTGTTGAAATCGCAGCTGAGTATTTGGAAACAACTTTTGATGGTGATGCGTTTGTTGTACTTCCGAGAGATGGAAAGTTAAAAGGGAGAGGGTCTGTCGACGGAACGGTGAGATCGTATAATAAGTCAATAATAACCGTCTAATTTGAAACGTAAAAGGTTTTGGAAAAACAATTCAAATACGGTCTAGTACAGATGTAGAGCATGTGACCTAGTAGGCACCTAGACATCATGGTCGACAAGGCACAAGCTTTGGCTTACAATGGCCCCATGCCATTCGTACGCAGGTGCCCAGGTTGTATTGGTCACGGGAACCCGTCTGCTAGACCGCTACGATCCATTGGTGAAAGAATTCTTCACGGGCTTGCAAGCCACGAGACAGTGACTCGGTGAGCACGTAGCTATAGCATATCTTGGCGAGCCAGCCATTCATTGGTAGCGCCCGCCACTGCGGCCTCCTGACGCCCTGCACCACCCGAGAGCCAACGACAGCGAGCGGGCACCTGCACCGCACCGTTCCGGGCTCCCGGCGCACACGGATGGCGAGAGGAATCGGCAGGGGAACGCTGCCTGAACGAAGGCTCGGCCGCTGTCTGCCGGCCGTGCCAGCCGGTCCACGGGCGCCGTGCGCCACATCCATGAAATTCCCCGGACGCGCCCGTGATCCGCCCGCCCGGCCCCGGCCGCAGCGCGCCAAGAACGAACGAACGCCGTCGGAAGCGCGCGGCAGAATGGGAATGGCGCCCCCAAGCGCGCGGCGGCGGGCGGGAAGGGGAATTGATGGCCGCTGCGCCGTCTGCCTGTCCCGGCCCGGCCGCCCTGCTGCTCCCGCAGGAAGGGAGGGGGGGTATCACATATCACAGGTCGTTTTGATTGCCGCCATCAATACGCATTCATTGCGCCCCGCCGTGCATGCGTGGCCTGTGGGCCGTCCCCGTCGTCCGCATGCCCCGCCCGCTTCGCTGTCCCTCCGTCTCTCCCAGTCCACGGTTGTTGTTGCAGGCTCGCAGTTTGCAGCAGCGGCAGCCGCGGAGCAGTAACGTCTGTGATGGCGAGGGCCGATGGGAGGGGGTGACGGCGTGGGGCCTGCCTGCGGGGGCAGGCAGGAAGGATCAATGCAATTCAAGGAAGGTGTTGCCCGGGGCCACCTACCATGTACTAGACGCGTACTTAAGGTTTAAAACGGATGGGTAAAGTCCCATCCCGATCCGCCCCGTTTTTCACATTTAACCCACCCGTTTTCGTTTTTCCCGAAAAATCCGGATTCAAGATGGGTCACGGGTCGACGGCCTGCAGGAGCGGCACGGAAACGGAAAGGTTCCATCCCGGTCAAATTCCTGGGTCCCGTATTTGATCGGTATGGATCTGAATTTAACCCGAATTTGACATGGATATTCGGCCTATCAGTTAACTACAGCCCAACAGCTAACCCTAACCATATCCTTCAAACCTTATCCTTCAGACCTTCACCACCCGCGCCGCCTCATGCTCAGTCCGACTCCCGCTCAGGCGGCATGACCACAGCTGCGCCGCCGCAATTCGCAAAGCCGCGCCTTCATCGCCTGTCAGGGCCGTGCTGCTGCCTGCGAGGCCGTGCCACCGTGGCCTGCGAAGCTACGCCTTCGCCGCCCACCGCCGGTGGCGCGCTGCCCTGAGCCGCGCCTCCGCTGCCCCCGCATCCGTGCCTCCTCCGCACATCGGGACGTGCCGCTGCGGTTCGCCAGGGCCAGGGTTGGGGCGGCGCCGCGCACGCCAGGCCGGGGTCGGGGCCGATGCCGTGTCACACTGCCGGCAGGGCAGTAGGAGGATTTGTGAGCTTTGGAACTGCGAATCTTGAAAAATGCGGCGGCGGCGGCCATACCGTGGTCCTGGAGACCCTTTGCCGTTTGATGCAGGGACTGCTATAGTAATTAGCATAGTTTTCTTCTCTGTTAGTGCCTGAACATGCACATACATGTGCTGAACGCTTGAACCATACATTGTTCCGCATGGAGAAAATTGGATACATATAGGGGTCTCTTAAATCTTATTGATGGTTAGTGTGGTCTGTGTGTCCCGACTAAAGTTCTCGGTTACCATCTGTTTCCGTCGAGTTTCCAACCGTATTGATTCATTTCAGCACACCCGTATAACCCGCTCCTATTTCCGCTCCCAGCTGTCCCGCTCCCGACGATGAAAGTGCGGGAGTGGAAATAGGAGGGGGGTTTCTTGTCGCTAGGCGTACTAGCTACCCATGAACGGTCGAGTCTCAGCTTTCACGGACTGTCAGGTAGTGGCCGACTGGCCGTGTCTTCTCAACTCGAAAGATACCGACGTGATTCCTACTGAAACTGGACTTGCGCGGAATTCATGTGGCCCAAACAGAGTTTTTATCGTCGTTGAATTGTTTTCCATGTACTCCTTCATCCTCTGGATCAGGATTGCACTTGGAGGTTTGAGCTCCATGAGTCATGACTCATGAGTATGTCCGGCCATCCGATCCGGCATAGGATGATGGCCAGGCCAGGCCCTCTATCAGATCGCTCCAAATACTTTTATATCTGCTTAGATCTCCAAGCCGCTCATTACCCATGATTGTCCATGCAGATGAGCACGATGGCAGCGTTAACCTAAGGTTCGGAGATCCGGGCGATCATGCATGCCCCCCCTGGATACGATACATTGCTGCGTTTCGCATGATCGATCACGGGCACACTCTCTGCCTCTCTCGAAAGCCTCAACGCCCTCACCAGCAGAGTGCGCGCGCGTTCAGCTGGTACATGGTGGGCAACTGACAATACCATGGACGCTCTCTCGATCTCGAAAGGCTCACCAGCACTCCAGCAGAGTGAGTGTTCAGCTGGTAGCTATCCGAGTGCCCGAGTGCAGCACATGCATAGCGCCCTGAACCATGATCATGTTGTCTCTAGGGGCCATTTGGTTACTTTTGCTTATTTTTAGCACATGTCACGTCAAATGTTTAGATACTAATTAGAACTATTAAACGTAGACTATTTATAAAACTCATTACATAAGTGGAGGCTAAACGGCGAGACGAACCTATTAAACCTAATTAATACATCATTAGCAAATATTTACTGTAGCAACACATTGTCAAATTATGGACTAATTAGGCTTAATAGATTCGTCTCGCCGTTTAGCTTCCACTTATGTAATGGGTTTTTGTAAATAGTCTACGTTTAATACTTCTAATTAGTATCTAAACATTCGATGTGACGGGTGCTAAAAATAAGCAGGAAATCAAATCAGGCCTAGAGGTAGCCGCTGCTGCCTTTGAATCAGATGCTGTCCGTATCCGCACCCTGCAGATGAGGCTGTATCGGGGAGTTCGGGGTCGGGACTCACAGCTAGCTCTCTCTCTTGAGCCATGCCAAGCCTGAAAAGATGAGAAGCCCACTGGCATTTCAGCAGGAAATGGCCAAACCACCGGTTGGAAAGAATTGATCTCGGGACTAATCCATCCTGACCAACCGTAGCAGCTGCGAGCATCTCAAAGCAAAGAATCTGTAGCAGCAGCATCAAAAGCGCAGAAGGAACCCATCGAGCAGCCTCCCTCGAAAGAAAGGAAAGAATATCACAATGCACACACGGTATCATGGTGCCTGTGCTTTTCTATGGAAAAGCTGCAACACGCGCGCCCTTCTTTTGTGGCTTCTCTGTTCTCCCCACCTTTGAAGCACCTGCCTGTATGCTGCAATCCTAGCATCGCAATGCTTCAGCAATCAGCATGCAGTGTTCCTTTTCATGGCCTCTCTTGAGTAGAGCACGGAGAATCTCACGGTTGCCTAAGCTTGCAGCTCGTTCATTAAACTATATTTACCATAACCATGCAAATAAGCAAACAATTCTGTTTGACAGGTTCCAATGCCAACAGCAACAGTGAAATACTAACCTGTAATCACAGATACAGATATGTATAACCAATGCTTTAAAGCATTGGTATATATAACGCTTGCAGCCTTGTAGGCCCAAGCTTTATTCAGGTATTGTCAAGAGAAAATCTATGGTCTGAACAACAGTATTTACAGAGTGTAGACATGTATATGAAACGGGGCAACACGAACTCACACAAGTTTGAACAAAAACTAAAGGCGAACAAGGGCTAAACTAAGATGGTATCATCCCCTATCTTAGAATGTGTCTCTCTTAGAATCATACATGGTACGGCAAATCTCCTCGCACACCACCCGTATCTTTCGCGCCTAGTTGACCTCTGCAAAGTCTGATGTCCACTGGTGCCTTGGTGCGGCAGCACAGGTGAGATGTTGCACGCCCCTCTCCTCCTATGCTGCTCCAGAAAAAGGAGCGCCGTTTCAAATATCATCCGCATGCGCGACATGATGCTGCTGGTTTGCTCCTTCTTGGTTATCCAGAGGCATGTACTGAGCCATGATGGCGCGGATCTCCGAATCCATGTAACTCTGATGACAAATAATAACGCAGATATGGTTCAGGCATGAACTAATTTATCGTCATCATAGTAATATCAGTGACTGCTTGCAAGTAAAGACCAAAGGGTAGAGAGGAGATTGAGAGGTGCAGAGTTGTTTTACCCTCAGCCTGTATTTGTACACTGCGTATGCTCCAACCCCAGCAAAAACAAGTCCGAAGAAGATAACCCAGAGGAAGCTCCAGCCAACAGTTGCGGTAGTTCCCTCTTTGCCTGCACAGCATTCAGAAAATGGCATAAGATTAGTAGTACAAAAAGGTGAAATGAATATCAGTCCACTTTACTTGCGCAAACCATCTTAGAATTTTACAGTACCGATAAAATTATTTATGCACATGTGCATCAATTACTGCTATCTTTTGAAATCAGATGTTAAAGAAACTGAAGTCCACCACTAGAGTGACGCTAGAGGGAAAAAAGACCTAAGAGCTGATAATGACCAGGACACAACAATGTCCATTTAGGTAGGTCCACAAATTCCATCCATAAAACTATGATTATCACATGGCGTTTGACGTCAAGCAATATCAAAAGATAAAGGAAATAAAAAACAGGAAGAAACTTTAAAGCAGCAAGAATCCATATAACATTGATGAAAACATACATGCTCTCCACTTCACTAGTACTAACTTAGGACTATCTGGTTAATAATAGCTTGGTTAGATCGGGCACACAGTAAGGCTAAAGTACAAGATTGTGCAACATCAAGATTTTTTTTTGAAATAATCACTATTTATTAAGAAACTGGTGCATAAGTGTGTTATTCCAGAAACTAATTGACGACCGAGAAAAAGTGAGTTTCTTTCATTCTTTAAATGGAAATACAAGATCAATCATCTTGAACAAAAGAAAGCATTTCACAAGTGCATTGCTTCTCATCACATAGATAGGACTTGCCAGTAAAGTTATGAAGAGACAGAACCAGATGGCTACGTAGAAGTACAGGTTAGCTACTCACTGATGCAAGTGTCATGCTCTCTCATGTATAGCATTTTGTCATCACCACAGCTGCACTCATAGCTTCCCCATGTATTCTTGCAGCTGCAACCCTTGCACTGACAGAAAAGTTTCTCTTTGCATTCATCAATATCTGCAAATAGGTAGATTAAAATAGATCACTGAACATTTTTCATATTACTCTGAAATTTTCAAGATCAGAATTATAGAACAATGCTCAAAAGGTGAACTTAACTGTAATTCCTAGTAAAAGATTATCTTCTCAAACAGTGGCAGTATTGGATAAATATGAAGTGCTAAAACAATTTTTTGGTAACTTAAGAACCCCTTGGGGCAAGTGTGGGTGTGTTTGTTATATTGGCTATTTTGGCCTTTCTCCTATCTTAATGCACTGATATTCTATTCGATAAAAAAAACAATTGTGGAATCAATGCTAAACGCGAGTGGGATGATGATGTAGAGTGTGACATGGATAATGGATGCAACTGTTGATCATAATCATGTAACTTCTAGGTGTCTGCTGGAAAAGTTTATATGGCGTTGGATCAGAGATGCTTCGAAATGGCACCAAAAAACAACACAGTCAGGAGGTTGTGAGTTGAATTTTCTCGGGTCTGAAGGTGCCAATAGAAACAAGACAGCATCCTTTCTATAGCAGGAGTTGATTGAATGCCTGACAAAAAATGAGCAGGTTTCTTCAGAATGTGTCAGTTTCTCCTCTGGTGGTTGTTGATTTCTTACAGCAATGGGTTTCATGGTGCACAAAGAGGTCACTACTCACTAGGGGTGGATTATATTCTACCGTGAGTGCAAGGAGACCGGCAGCAACTCTGATTGAGCAACCTTCATTTTACGGTGTCTTCTACCATAGCACACTTAATTTCTGATATGCACTGTTCCCGTATCTGGCTTTGCTCATGGTTTCTGTGACAGCTGGTCGAGCTGAACCTTGTGTTTTCTTAGATCAGTTGCCCAGGGATTTTATTGCCCAGGGATTTTAAAACTTTGTTATGAATTCAGTGTGTCGATTGTAAAAATCAACTTATGCCCCAACATAGAAATCAATTTGTGCACCTTTAGATTAATGTTGCATTCAAGGCTGTAAAAATCCAGTTTCTGAATGGTACCTTCACAACTTTTTACTCCATCACCCTTGAAACCAGCTGGACATTTACACCCATCAGGTTCTTCGTTCTGCAGAATTGCACATTTAGGTTTCACACTGCCAACAAACTGGAAAACAAAAACTAATGTCTTAAGAAAACATCTACTTACTGAGCAGGCAGAGATCGTCTTCCCATCTTTAGTTTCCTGCCAGCACCCTCCATTACTAATCTCACACCTACCAATACCAGAAGCTGTCCATGGCAAATGTCAATCAAAGCTGTACTTGCATAAATCTGATCGATGATCCTATTGTACAGAAGTACAATGCTACACAGTAATGCAAACAACATTGATTTACAAATTACAACAACCTCCATTCTATTTTACTTATTCTCTTAGAATGTGTGTAGTCAATATTTTAAAACTTGACCCACTGGTGTACAAGCATTTAGATTTGTTGCATGAAAATAATATTGTGGCTTTTTTTAATCAAAACTGTGTACATATCTATTTATCAATAATATCTGTAAAATGGAAAAAAACGAATGAATTGGAGACCATGCAATGTCCAAAATGACAAGACAGAATAAATAATAACTCTTAACTGATCATGAAAATACCACCATAGAAATAACTTAATGCCATTGTAATGCTAGAACTAAATCATAGAGTACCTTCACAATGTGTATATCCATCACCAACAAATTTTACACCTTTCACAATAGGGCACTCACAAACACGCCCACGGAAGGTATCCTGCATTTTCATATAAGGCATTTAAAACCTGTTACCAAATAACAATTGAGAAAGAACTAAAGAAGGCAAGGTTAACCGTCAGCAGTAAGTGTGGCATTAAAAAGGTACCTTGCATGCAGTAACGTTATTAGCCTTGTCCAGCCAGCAACCACCATTGTTGTCCAAACATTCATTCGTTTGAATTTCTATATGAAATAAATTGAGGGAAAGGGGAAAAAAAAGTAAATGTCACATCATATAAGATCTAGGAACACTTCTGTGGTAAAAAAAAAAGGCTTACAGACCTTCGCTCAAACAAATAGCAGGCTCAGTCGTCTCCTCAAATCCTGAACAGATTGCTTTCAGAACAGCAACTTTGTCCAATTTACCTGAAGGGGGAAAAAAGCTAAAATGTGATACAGCAACATTTTGAGCCCAAAAGATGGTGTTACAAAATAGTGGCAGACCTCTGTATTGCCTGTTGTTGATGACAAGGGTCGGAAGTATTGTGACATCTCCTCTTTTACCATTACCAATCTATACAGTAAAAGAATAGAGCTACTAAGTATACCATAAATTGACACTAATATGCAACCATGCAATGCTGGTTAACAAAAATGCTGCTATTTAAGAATACGGTCGTACTTGAGCATCTTGTTCTGCCTTTAGAATTTCATTCTCCTCGTCAGCTTCAGGATCCCCAACACATTTGTTTACCTTCTCAACGTCCAATCCTGTAATGAGGTGTCACATTAGATATACTTGGCAATAATTTAGTCGTTATATGTTACTGATGAATAATAAAAATAGAGAATCGGCAAATTAACAAATGAGATACATGAAATCAGTGCCAAATAGACCCACCAAGTGACTTGATAACATCACTGGCACATTCATGTGTGTATTTCTTATCCTTCATTGGGCACCTAAGTGCAAAGTCATGCACATAATCCCACCACAACCATGGCTTGCCAGTCTCATTAGCAATCTTGAATAAACAAATTTGATGCAGATTTTGAATCACAACATCTTTTCCATCATATCCTTGGCTAAAATCCTGCTCAGGGTCTGGTGCACAATATCTCCCATGATTGATGCACTGTGATTTGCATTGCTTGCTCGTGACAAAAGTTTCTGGACAATACCATGTGATATAATGAGGAGTAAACTGGGTGTAACCCTTTTTCTCAAGAACTTGTGCAGTTCCTCTGAAGTTCTTCACGAAGTCCATTTGCATATCGCATTTAGGACCACATTCATCATTACTGTTTGTCCAGAATTCATACTCTACACGCTCATCGGGGTGCGGAAGAGATTCCCTCCAGTCCAGAAGAACGCTAAGCATGTCACCTGCTTCTGCAGATTTCTTAAGTTGATCCCCCAATTTCTTTGTTATAAGCACTGAGGGAATAGTGATGTTTTCTAGGTGTTCTTTGCCTTCCTCTGGGTTGTCCATTGTGATTAAAGGTTCTGGCTTGTCATCCACAACAAGAACTGCGGCAGCTCCAGCATTTTGGGCATTCCATGCCTTGACAGTGAAAAAGCATTCTGTTCAAACAGAATAGATTGGAGAATTAGAATAAACTTTTCCAGAAAATTCCAGTAATGTGTAGCAAAGAACTTTAAGCACCCAAATCTTTGTATACTTCAATGTTTTGCATGAAGAACAGTATCGTTAATAATGTTTTCCCTGAATCAATTATGACATATATGTCATATGATCCTAAAAAGATGAATAGGTGAGAACCTGTGAATCCTATTCTAACTTTAATGTGAAAACTGCATGCAGTTTTATTTTCTAAAATTAAACATATAATATGAACCTGCTATTGCAGCTCTGCATGATACCAGTTTGAAGATGTGCTTCGTATATAGTTTTGTCATTTAGCAGACTCTGGTTCTGAAACCATAGGAACCATGGCTAAATTAAGGTTCAAATAATATCAACGCAACACACTAAAATATGGCAAATAACCAGGTATCTGCTGATAATATGTAATCATATAAATCAAGCATGACTCAAATTTGTCACAGACGGAAATATACCATAAAGATAGTCATCAAAACTAATTAAGTTAAATGGTTAAACCACCTCATACAAATTGACATATTATTAACTCCTTTTCAATAAGTACCAAATTTACTGTGTTGCCAATTCTATGTTCCACAGTAGTTCAAATGATCTACTCCCTGAATGCAAACCAAGGCAATTCCTTGAGCAGTTCTACAAGTGTTCAATTGAACCAACAGGTGGATAGCCACAGGATCATATATAGCATCAAAGCTACTCAATAGGACCACAGGAGTATGCTGCATGCCTGCATCCAAGGGAATAGGAGCCAAAAATAGAAAGGCAGGGGGGCGACTCGGGCGGCACCCCACCCTCCGCCGTCGCCACCCCCCTCCCAGCCTCCTCTCCACCTCGCAGCCGCCGGAGCAGGGCACCGGAAGCCCGTGTACCTGCTAGGAAGGCGGCAGCGGGGCTTCTCTCGCCGGCCGGGGTGCTCCCGCCTGGTCAACAACGCGGCGGCGCCGGCCATGGAGGTGGCGGCAGCGACCCAGGCCGGCAGATCCGGTGTCCCGGGGCCGGATCTACGTGGAGCGGTTGTTGGCGGGGCTGCCCTTTGGACGCGTGCATGGGGTCTGTGAGGCCGTGTTGCAGGGCTTCTGGCGGCCTCACGCGGGACGGCGGCAGCTTCCCCCACGAGGGAGCGACGCGGGGGGCCGCGGTGGCTGCGCGGCGGGGCAGACCCGGTGACAGCGGGCGCCGGTGTGGCAGGGCTGACCGGGGAGGTGGCCTGCCGGCCTCGCGCCGGCGCGGCGGGGCATGGCCGGTGGCCCGCGCGGCCTTGTTGCGAGGCGCAAGGACGCGCCGGAGGCGGCGCGCTGGCACGGCGGCAGAGGAGGCGCAGCGCGGAGGTGACGCCAGCGCAGAGGTGGCGCCGACGCGGAGGAGGCGCTGTGCACAGGCTGTGCGCGCGGGGTGACGCAGGGCGCGGCGCGAGGAGGATAACTGCCGGCGAGCGAGCGGAGGTGGAGGTACGGCGGCGTGGTGTGAGGAGGCGCGGCGGCGACGCCGCCCCGGATGGGCTGCCGTGACTATGGCCAGGAGTGCCGAGCCGTGAGCGTGCAAGGGTTGGGATGCTTCGGGCGAAATCCCTCGCCGGCGTTCTTGCTGGTGAAAATGACGACGGCGCCCTAGGGCGTCGTTCTCCTCGTTGGGGGTGTCATGTCTGAGCTACAACCCTGCTGCACGGGGTCCTCTGGGTGAAAACCCTATCCAGATTCTGGACAAGCGACAGTGGCGCCATTGGCGTCATGCCCACCTTGAAGGCATCGTCTCTAGAGACCCATCTCAGTCTGTGGCATTGCTAGTCCATTAGTCACAGGCGGCCATAGCTGGTGGTAGTGGCGACAATTCTGCCGTGTGGCAAGCTGGACGGGTGTTGCCGAGGCCATGTGGAGGCGATCACAGTTATGGTGGCAGCCAGGGGTTGTCGCATGGTTGTCGGTCTTGGCTGCTTGCAGCGGACCGTGGCGGCTGGTGGCGGCTGGCATTGCTTGGTAACGATCAGTGCGGCGTGGGACTACGTCGGAGGATGGCGCTTGTGGCAACAACATCGTGGGACAACTAGGCTTGCAGCGGACCGCGGTGGGTTGCTCAGTTTGGCTGGGCTACCTGGTGCGGTACATCGTCAAAAGACGGCGCAAGCGACTTCTCTGACTTGCTAACATGGCGTCGGATACTTTTGCACGAATGAAGCAACGAGGCGAAGTCGACCTGCGGCGACGGCCTGGCTGATCGATGGAGATCTTGTTGAGCGGGGCAACATTGCTCACCACTCTGACAATGACAAAAGAAACGAATCCGTGACGTGGAGTACTGTGGCGGGCGTGGCGAGGCCCCTGCGCGTGGTGTTTTTTCGAGACGACGAGAGCGAGGTGGAGTCCAACGGCGGATGTGGTGAGGTCCCCGCGCGTTGTGTTATCGTGGTGGCGACTGTGAGGCAACCTGCGAGAGATCTGGATTCAGTGGTATCACTCTATCAGGTGGAGTTACAGCTGCACTACAGCGGAGGGTCCCGCATGGCGGTGGCCTTCTCGGTGCGGTGCAGTTTGTTTCTATGGGTCCTGTTGACGCAGGGCCACGCCTAGAGGTTTCGGCGAATACATGAGTGTGAATGTTGGTGGGTGCCTCCGTGGCGAGTGGAGTGATGAGGCCGTGTTGACGTCCCAATCCAACCGGTTGGGTGTGGCAGTTTTGAGTTGAGTGGCTACCCGCGTTGATGTCCCAATCCAAACGGGTGAGTCTATTTTATTTTCTTTTCCTGCCTATGACCTCCCGGGGCTGTAATCTTTTATTTTTTCTACTATAACAATGAAACACGCATGCGGTTTGTTAAAAAAAAAAAAGAAAGAAAGGCACACAACACATCTTCAGCAACTGACCAGTAATTAATGCCAAGTAGAGCTAGACTGACTGAATCACGATAAAATGCTACCCTCTACAATCCGTTTCACTGATTTGACCAACCAAATAGCCAAATAGGAGTAGTTCCAAAGAACAGCTGGACAACCAAAGATCAGAAAAACCGACCGGGCGGCGCCGCAGCAGAATTTAATCGAAGCAATAAACCCAAAAGCAAAAGGGGGCCAAAGACAAAAGGAAAAGGAATATCCATCACCTCCGCGGTCGAGGAGGACGAAGTTGGGTCGTCCCCCGGCTTTCTTGGGCTTGAAGGAGATGTCGAACTGGTCGAAGCTCTGGCACCCCTTCCGGTTGGACCTGGGGTACTCGACCCAGCCGTGCAGCGTACCACCGTACTGCGGCACCCCGAAGTTGCCGATGGCGCACTCGTACTTGCCCTTGAGCTCGTCGGGGGACGTCACCTGGATGCTGTTCTTCTCCACCACGAACCTCCCCGCCGCCGCGTCCGCCAAGGCCAGCGCCAGCACCAGCAGCAGCGCCCGCCACGCCGGCCCCCTCATCCTGCTCCGATCAAAGCACCGCCCTCCTACCTACGGAACCTCACCGTCCAGGGGAGCCCCTGACTCGATAAAAAGGCCCGAATCTCCGCGCCGGGCAGGCTGAAAATTCCGGGTCCTCGGAAGGACTCGTGCGGGACGGAGGGGAACCGGCCGGCGCTGGGAAGATCGACCGATATCGATCGATCCAACGCGAGGAGACGGAGATTCCCACGAGGCCGCAAGCAGCCGCAGATCTGCAGGCGTAGAGAAAGACCACCCCGGCGGCACGAGCGGGAGGCCAATTGGGGGCGGCCGGCGAGATCTAGCCGAGGCCGATCGGCTGCTGCTGGGGGTGGATGGAGATGGAGGCGTTGGACGACCTGGAACGCCTCCGCGCGGGGGAAGTCGTCGGCTGCTCCTGCCCCGTCCAAGTAAAGTCCAGCCAACCAAGTTAACCGAACCACGCGGCACGGAAGGCTGTCAGCGACCGCCCGCGTCGGCGTCGCGACGTGCGCGGCCGTTGGATCGGTGACTGGTGGGGCCAGGGCGCCCGTTCTCGTGGCGGCCGGCCCTCGTGCGTCCGTGCATGGCAGAATGGGAGCTTTGGGGATCGCGTGGGTCAGAGGCTATGGGTTTTCCTAGTAGTAATCTTAATTAGCCTCGAGATCCGATCGGCAGGTCAACATCTCGTGCAAAGGCAAAGCTACCCAATTGCTCGTGGATGATAATGTTTTCAAGGAAAAACTCACGAGATCAAAGCCCTATTTTTGTCTACTCTGGTTTGGCGGTTTCAATATGGAGCAGCGTTTGGTGTCATTAGACAATACTAGCAGAAATGCAAATGACCATGCGTTTGCTACGGTTCTTACTTGCTCTCACGTTATTACAAGTATAGTAGTAGAAGACATTTGTGGATGGTTTGATGCCATCTATTTATTACATGGGACTCAAACATGGAACTCGTGCGTTCCAACGGAAGCGGGAGCGGGCACAGCTCTGAGTGGTGTACCACCGTTTGGAGTCCTATTGCCGCAGTAGAAGGCAACCTACGATGGGAGCGGCGTCAAGATGTATGACGACGATGATGGCGCAATCGTTGTTGGGCTACGTAAATAGAAACAAAGCTAAGGATGAGAATGATTAAGTTTGAAGGCTGTATTTTTTTAATACAAACTACTTTTACGTACGATCTCGGTGAATACAAACTTTATATCAAAATTATAGAGCTTGATGAGATTTTAAACTTTGTAGTTGACAACTTTTTCATTCGAGATGTTTAGTAGTCCAAAAATGTGTTACAAGTTTAGAGAAGAAACATATTTCCCACGTCATTGATCCACAACTCCGAAATCGAGCGTTCCTATTGACCAAACTCTCCTCTCACCCTTCCCTCTCAACCAACCAACCTTATCTCCTCCCTCCCTCTCTTCTCTCCCACCTCTCCTCTCTCTCTCCTCTCCCACCTCTCCGACGCACCCCCGCGGAGGAGCCTCGGCGGCCGGACGGCCACCTCGGCCCGACACCGGCAGCGGAGGTGGCAGGCGTGGTGACCACCCTAGCCCCGGCCCAGCGGCGGAGGCGGCCGGCGTGGCCACCAGTGGCGCGGGTGGCTCGCCAGCCCGGCGGCGACAGACGACACAGCCCAGGCGAGGCCGGCCGACGCGGGCGACTCGACCCCGGAGCGGGTGGCCCTGACCCCAGCGTTGAGGCCAGCCGGCGCGGGCCCCTCCACCTCCACAATTGCAGTAAAATTTAGGGATCTTTTTGCAAAATTATTAAGACATATTCCAAGGACTGCGGGTTGATTACGAAAATATTGAGGGACTTTTTTGCAAAACGACTATGACAATAGGAAGAAACCAACACACTTTAATATTATATATATATATATATATTAAGATTATATATAGATATAGACATGTAGAGTCCTTTCGAAAAGGAAAAATCCTTGCAGTTGTTTGAAAAAAATATTTATGGGGCAGTTTGGATTGTTTATCAGTTTATGCAGATTTAGACGTACAGGGTGAGAGTCAAGGAAGACAGGCGTGGGCCGGCGGGCTGCCAAAACAAGAGGGATTTACCGGCAGTATTTTACAGAGCACGGCAGCTTTGCTTTGCTTCGTGGGGAAGTATGGAGTTCCGTGGCTCCAAGCACAAGATCTACCCTTTAAATACCCTTTCAACGTCCTCAACTGTATTATTGATAAGAACAGGTCGCTGTTGCAGTGTCCCTGCCATCAAATGCAGCGAGATGCAGACAAGTTCTTTTTTTCGCCGGTGGTGGAGGCCCGCAGCCTGCCCAGCCACGCGAAACACGCACCGGTTCTCAAATAATGAAGCGCTGCAGAGCCCGTGGTCCACTCTTTGATTTGACGATGGGGAGATGCCCAACGTCTGCCACGAGGGGACTGGGAGCATCTCACGTTTGCGAGCACAAACAGTACAGCGACAACGGAAATTAATTTTTGATGTGGTTTTTTTGGACCACGTGGTTCACCAGGCAGGCATGTGTTTGAAGGACAGACCCTTCACTGCCTCTTTTTAAAGAGAAAAAAACTCACAGCCTTTTATTGTGATATTTTTTTACCTGGCAATACAATTAGAGGAGAATCAACTAATCAATCATACCCCCTGGTGCACACTTTAGCTTCCAAACCAAATTATATGCACTATATTTAAGGAGGAAAAAGTCGCAATGTTTTTTTAAGAAAAGAAATGCAACGCTAGTGTATTCGTCGACAACTACGACAACATCAAATTTCTCTAATTTTAATAAAGTTTACCAACATATATGACATGCAATTAGTTTCATTAAATCTACCATAAAATATGTTTTAGTAGTATACTTATTTCATATTACATTTATGATAAAAATTTGATTTCTACGTAGAGGATTTATTGCTACTTGTTTAGATACAATGGTGCATGTTTGATAGTGAAGGATTATAAATATATGCACCAACCAATCCAACTTAAGTTGATAGGAAAGGTGGGCATTTGCACAACCAATTCAATACAAAAAGTTTAAACTGATAGAAAAATAAGGATAATTAACTTAAACTTTATCGGATCGACAGGAATTTGCAGTCTGGTTCTCACTGAACGCGTGCTACGGGGAAAAGAATGTTAGCGCACCAAAAGAAAAGATGATAAAATGAACTTGACAAGGAAGCATGACGCATCCTTATACTCAGTCACGACTCACGAGTCCGCAACAATATAGTCAGGGTAATTCATAAAAAAAACAGTATAGTCAGGCTAAATAAAGAGGTACGATGTACTTCCAACAGTGAAAAAGATATGTTTAGTTTTGAAACATTAATCAATTGTCGATCGGAATAGCTAACATGAACAATTTTGCTATCTTTATTACTCTAACGGTTCTCAGTGTGAAGTCAAAGATAAGTTGGTCAAAATTTTCGGATCTGCTTATAAAATATCTATAGGATGAATGTGTGTGCATATGTAAACTTCTGCATTGTGTTTTGCAAAGGAACGCCAAAAGGTCGAGCTGTAACATGTTTGCTGCACGCCAAAAAGGCAGCCGCGCTGGGCGATGCATCATCGCCGCGTAACGCACCGTCTGCACACGGCCACATGGGACGGGCCGCAGGCGTGTGGCCATGGGCCGGAGACTGGAGCAGGCAGGCCGTCTGTGCTGGGCTACGCGCGGTTTTTATTTCTGGAGTACTTATTAAAATTATTAACAGGATAAGTGTTCGTTTTCAAGAACTTATTAAAATTATCAAGAACTAGTAGAAATGCCCGTGCGTTGCTACGGGTCATTACTTGCTCACGTGTTGGCGTTGATGGAGGTGATCTATACGCGTGTTGCTGAGCAGTTTCTCGATGGCGAGGAGGTCCTGGGCTCCTGGCCACAACCCGGCAGCTATTTATACAGGCAAGAACGCAACCTCGATTTCTATCCAAGTCGGCCTCGATTCCGATCCGGTTCGGCAGCGAACTCTCTTGGCAGTCTGGCCCCGAGTCAGCTTCGATTCCGATCCAATTCGGAAGTGAGCTCTCCTAGCAGTCTGGCCTCCACTCCAATCGCTGCCCGCTTCGCTGCCGCCTCGAGGATGCGGTGGCCATTACCTGGTCGACACGGCTGGCGTCGTGCGGGTCCCTGAAGTGGCGTAAGAATCGGAGGATGATGGCGTCGACGTTGGAGGACGGCGGGATGTCATCGGTGGACATGAGGACCTCCTGGAGGTGATGGCCGCGCCGTCGTGGCTGTGGCCATTCTTGACGGGCGGGTGCCTCCTCCTGGAAGTGGAGGAGGAGGAGACGTTCAAAGTCAACCAGTTCGAGTTCGACTACGCGTCGGATTCGACTTCGCCTCGGACTACTCCAACGTTCCGCTCAGGGGTCGGACACTCCCGACCCCAGGACTCAAGGTCGGGCGAGGCGGAGCTTCACTCGGGGTCGGGCGAGGCGGAGTTCCACCCTCAAGGGGTCGGGCGCATCCGACCCCGGGACCAAGGGGTCGGGCGCATCCGACCCCGGGACCAAGGGGTCGGGAGAGGCGGAGTTCCACCCTCAAGGGGTCGGGCGCATCCGACCCCGGGACTAAGGGCCGAGTGAGGCGGAGTTCCACCCTCAAGGGGTCGGGCGCATCCGACCCCGGGACCAAGGGGTCGGGCGCATCCGACCCCGGGACCAAGGGGTCGGGAGAGGCGGAGTTCCACCCTCAAGGGGTCGGGCGCATCCGACCCCGGGACTAAGGGCCGAGTGAGGCGGAGTTCCACCCTCAAGGGGTCGGGCACATCCGACCCCGGGATCAAGGGTCGGGCGTATACTCAAAATTGGATTGTGGGTTGATATCACGAAATATCAGGGTTTTTTTTGAAAAATAGCCTCGGACTACTCCAACGTTCCGCTCAGGGGTCGGACACTCCCGACCCCAGGACTCAGGGTCGGGCGAGGCGGAGCTTCACTCGGGGTCGGGCAAGGCGGAGTTCCACCCTCAAGGGTCGGGCGCATTCGACCCCGGGACTGCGGGTTGATATCATGAAATGTCAGGGTTTTTTTTAAAAAATAGCCCGACGGACGAAAAATCCAGGCAGAAACATTACTTGCTTTAATAATAGGTAAAAGGTAAAGATAAGTGTTCGTTTTCAAAAACTTCAAAGTGACCCCTTTGAGAAGGTGATATATATAACAGGATCCACAACCAAATAAGTAAAACCTCAATATTTACACAACAGTTGACTGACGCAATTGACACCGAAGAAGGCAAGAAGAACATGCCTTTATTCTTCGGAACAGGTTATAACAAGCAGATTTTTCAGAACAAGTCTTATTTGGCCTTCCTGAAAACACGCTTGCTATCCCCTTCGTTTCAAATTGTAGGTGATTTTTATTATGTATCTTGACATGACATACATCTAAATGCATAGTAAAAAGCTATGCACCCAAAATGACTTACAATTTGGAATGGAGGGAGTTGCTCCATGTAGCAGTTAGCACCGAGTGAGGCCTGGTTTGGTTCACTGACTTAAATTTAAGCACCCGTCACATCAAATGTTTAGATACTAATTAGGAGTATTAAACGTAGACTATTTACAAAACCGATTACATAAGTCAGTGAACCAAACCAGGCCTCACTCGGTGCTAACTGCTACATGGAGCAACTCCCTCCATTCCAAATTGT
>NC_028458.1:47105671-47265021 GCF_000263155.2 Setaria italica
GGGGACCATATAGCATATACCAGGGGAATAGGAAATTGATCACCCGCCCATCAAAAGACTTTCAGACTCTTGCATGTCTTCATTATCTGAACAGAATAGTAGACGGTGAAAAATTGCTAACTACTGTGTAAATAGGCTTAATAGATTCGTCTCACTGTTTAGCCTTCACTTATGTAATGAGTTTTGTAAATAGTCTACGTTTAATACTCCTAATTAGTATCTAAACATTCGATGTGACACGTGCTAAAAATAAGCAAAAGTAACCAAACGGGCCCTGAATCGACTTGAATAGTTTGACACACAGCCCCACTAACTTGTCACATGTTTTATTTGCTCCTAGGACCTCTCATCACGGCCTCAATTTCTCCGGCCAACCTGGGTGTTGGCGACCAGGTCTTGGACCTTATCCTCGGCAGTCCGTTAGCTAGTTTGTTAGAGTCTACATCCTGTAACTTGTAATCCTAGATTAGCTGAACGTGATCCTTGCATGCAGGGAGAACGGTTAGTCACTTTCTCGCCTCTGCATCGTGTTACGTGTATATGTACACCCGTTGAGATGAATACAACTGAGGCATTCACTCTTACACTGGGCCTGGAGCACAGACGCGGACGCGGCATGTAGCAGCGGCAACGCCTGCGCGCCGCTTCCTGGCGTGCGTTGCGTGCTGCTCAGCGTCATCGCACCGCCGGCACCCGCCGTGGTTGTTGCCGCGGAGTGCGGGCTGTGCCACGCGCGGCGGGCGGCCGGCCGCCCCCCGCGCGCCGGCGAAAGCTTCCGAGTCTTTCGCTCATCCGGGCGTGTCATCAGTTCGTTTGGACTGGATGCCTGGCCCCGCGGCGAGGATTCACAATAATCAAGGACAGGTACATTTGATTTGTGTTCTCTCTTGTTCTGAAGTCTGAACCTTTTTCTCCTCCGAACTATGAACTTTGCGTGGTTCAGGTTGCTACCGATTTGACTTGAACCTTTACTTGGCACTTGACGGCCAGAAGTTAGAATGAAGAGCAGGGTAGTTCGAGAATAGCTTCAGAAAGTGTTCGTATAAAGTTTTTGGTTTAGATCGTATTGACAGAGAGAGCACCACTAAGCCTGAATCAGAAAGCACTTTCCTGCAGCGGATGCAGTCATTCACATCGCCGTGCAGCCGCCCGCCTCCTCCGATGCAAACATCCGGCAACCGCCGTCCGCCGGATCCTCGAGAACGTCCACATCCAGCACCATCGACTTCCCTTTGTCCATCGCAGTGCATCCCGAAGCGGCGACGCCTGCGCCGTCGCACGGCGTGCGTCGTGCTGTGCTCGGAGTCAGAGCACACGCCGTGTTGCTGCTGCGCCAAGTGTGGGCGCACCTGGCGTTCCGGGAGGGGCGCCGCCTGGCAGTGCGGTCGGCGAGCTGAGATGTCTGGCGTTTCGAGTGAGGGGAGCGGCGTCGCCGTCGCGGCGCTCCGGCAGGTGGTGTTGGCCACGACCAGGGGAGGACGGTATTCCAGTTACCGTCCGGGGTGGACGGTATTTCATTTACCGTCCACCGCCTGTGTAGCTCAGAACCGTCCCATCCGTTTCCGGGAACGCGGCGGTCCATCTCGTCGTCCCGCGGCGCTGCTCCGCCTCCGACGGCATCGCCGCCGCCGCTCTGGTGCATGGTGATCTCTTCGGTTTTGAAGTGCACGCGTCGCCATGATGCCGCCAGAAAGACTCTCCGGCCGCTTCTGTTCCAGCGGCAAATTGGATGCTGGTTGCTAGCCATGGCGCCTCTCGCCGTCGTTGAGGGCAACGCCCGGCCGCAACGTCCTCTGGCTCCTTGAGCGTACACAACCATCGACTTATCAGTCCATTCTGGCACCTCCGAGGCTGACGTGATGCTGGCCCGTTTCAGCGGCGAACCGGCAACGCCGGCGCGCTGCGCACAGCGCACACGCCGGCCGTGGTTGCTGGCTGGGGCACTGCCGCCGCGCCTCGCGGGAAAGAAGCTGCGACGCATGGCCGCGGTGCTGCCGCATCGTTCGTCGATTGAAGGCTGCGCTCATCTCTTCGTTGCTTCCCTCGCGGCGGCACGGCGCTCCGACGGTGGCGCTGGCCACCGGACATCTTGGGCTAGGGGTGGACGGTATTTCATTTACCGTCCACCTTCTGGGCACCTGCGAGCCGTCCAATCAACATTCCGCGGTTGAGATTAAGCACTAGGGACCCGTTCGAAGCACTTGGATGTCTCTTCCGCAAAGAGACGGAGCTCCCGCTGTTGGAACTGAGGCTCTCTCGATCACACACCACCTCTCACACTACTAGCGCTTGCACGTTATTTGACTCTGGATGAGAAACACAATCACACACACAAAAGTTGCAGCACTGCACACCGGTGTCTTTTCTTTGTTTTCTTCACTTCACCACACACCGAACTGATTACATGGCCAGCTATTTGAAGACACACGCACACAAGCTAGCTAGTGGCCATGGCTCATACAGTCTACCCGTCTTGCCGTAAGAACCGGGCAACCCACAAGCTAATCACCACTGATACATCTACATGCAAGATAAGCACACGGTTTGGCCGCACGACTCGACCAGCACCCATTTCCCTGGATTACATGCAAGCCACTTCCACCTGCATGTCGCTAACCAACCCAAGCATGCAGATCACCACTACTCACGCCAAGACTCATCCTCCACTTGACTCGGCAAGCCAAAGCGCACTCCTGCATGCAAGCACCTACATGCAAAACATAGTCTACACTAATCTAACTAATTCACGCACACACCACCGACAACTCACACAAATAGTAAACAACAAGATTAAGTCTAACACCCGCCGCGCCACTTCATTCGCCTCACCCGGCCTCGCCGCCGCCCTCCGGCGAGCTCCTCACTTTTCTTTCGCAATGGACTAGTCATCCAGGAGGGATTCTATCCCTGCGCTTGATTACGGCCTCGGGTCGTAATCATGATGTAGGTTTGGAAGGGTTGAGTAGAAGTTTAGGAGATGGTGGAGGATAGGGATAAATGGGGTCGTTTCTCATTTGTGTTGTGCTGACATCGTCCACTCTTCTCTCTTCAAGATGTCACGTGTTCTCGTAGGAATATACATAACTTAGATTAACTAAAAACCAGGATCATCTAGAATACGAATACATCTTAGTAAATAAGTTGAGTAATCAACTGGCGGCAACGTTGTGCGACGAGCCGACCATCTCAGTTGGGGTAGTGGCTGCTGAAGGGGACGCCGGTGTTGGGGTAGCACGTAGGAGATCGCGTCGTCCTTCGGGTCTCCACCTTATCTGTTCGGGGACGACGACGGTGAAGCGGCAGCGGCCTTCAGATGGCTCCGGCGCCGCCAAGGATCGATTGGCGTGTCGGGGTGTGCGTAGAGTTTTGCGTGCGTTGGCCTAACTGAAAACCCCCGGCTACCCCTTTTATTATGGCATTGCGCGATCTGGGGCCGCAACCACAGTCGGTTGCGCCTCCGATCAAGACACGAGGTGGGCGTCGTGAGTCGGAGTCATACGCGAGTTTCCTTATCCTCTCCCTTCCTACCCCTAAACTTTTTCCAACGGTTCTTTTTTTTAACTTCTATTTTGGAGAGAGATGGGATCCCATCAAGATTCAAGATGGCGCCTCTAAAAAAAAACATTCATGATGGCACAAGTTTATATACACGCCAGGCCTTATTACCATGCTAGGTGCTTTAAGAAGCACCATGCCGAATTACTGGTTCATGCCTTTCACTTTCATGGGCAATGCCCTTAAATTGCTTACTAAGGATCCATCGGAAACAAGTCGTCGTCGTACGAGCCCACCACGAACGACCCGAGGCCGTTCGGAGACGGCGGGAAGCTGGCGGTGCCTCCGCCGCCGCCCGCCATGCCCATGCCACCGTGCCCGCCGCGGTCCAGCGCCGACGACCCCACCGTCGCCGTCGACGTCACCCCGGCTGAGCCCACGACGGCGCCGATCAGCTCATCCACCTGCATGAAGGAGCCGGCCGACGAGCTGAACACGTCGTCGCTGGCGCACCACGACGTGGAGAGCTGATCAGCGGCGCTCCCGCCCATCGCCAAGTACTGGGAAGAAGAAGCGCCGGTGGTGCTGGCGGCTGCGTTGTTGTTGGTGCCGCTGGTGCCGAAGTTGATGAGGTTGTTGGCGCAGTCTGGCGCCGCGCCGGCCGCGGGGACGACGAGCGGGATCGTGGAGGGGTCCCTGCAGGTGTGGTCGCCGTAGTAGGTGACGACGAACTTGGAGGGGTCGGCCTCGCAGACCTGCACCTGCCGCTTGGCGTTGCAGCCTTGGTCTGACCTGTGCGTGCACCTGTAGTAACTCCTGCACACGCACTCACGCATGCATACTACGTTTTACGGCGAAACTCGAACATACCGATTGATCAGAACTCTATAAGCAACAAGTATATGCACCTGGGATAGGATGAATTCTGGATCTCTTTCTGCCCATATTTGCGCCATACGTGGCCGTCTTCCAGCGTGGCAGTGATCTTCTTGTCAGAGGGACGCTGTGATCTGCTGGTGAAGCATAGGCAGAAGTAGAACAAAAGAATCAGAAGCATGACATGCATATGACCTGAAATTTTTTGCTAAGCTATAGATTCATTAGGTGCTCCTCACCTTCTGCTGACGAAGCTGCGTTTCCTCGTGTTCCCGCTGGAGCTCACCGACTGCTGCGGCCTCGCGGCGCCGCCGGACCCGGACCCGCCGGCGGCCGGGCTCCGTCTTCCCGCCGCCGCGTCGCTGACGTCGTCCAGCGCCGACATCGCGCTCGACAGCCTGTCGAGGACGCCGTCCACCACCCGCTGCGCCCACGGCGCGCGGTGGTCGTCCAGCTGCAGCAAGAAGACCCTGAGCGTCGCCGCGCCGTCCCGCGCCTCGACCAGGTCGTTCGCCACCGCGGCCGTCCTCTCCGCCGGCACGTCCCTGCCCAACGACGACGCCATCCACCCTAAGCTAGACCCTCTTGCTCATGTCTATCTCGTGGCGCACGGCTAATAAGGTTAAGGTAACCTACACGCGCACACTCTCCTCCCGCTAGAGCTAGCTTGGTGGGGCAAAAAATGCGAGTAACTAAACTTGTGGTGCTTATTAACTGTGGGATTATTGTCCTTGGGTTACTCCCTACGCCATGGTTATCGCGGAGGGGAAAAGTGGTGTGAAAAGGTTGAAAAGAGCGCGGGGGAAGGTGCACGGAAGGAGCTAAACTGCTAAAGCATGGGAGTGGAGCCCGGGGCAGTGGACTCGCCGTCGTCGCCGATGGATACCCAGGGGACGGAGGAAAGGATACCATGCCACCAGTCTAGCTACCAAACATTGCCGGTCACTGCACACACGCAGGTCGTCATCGCGGTGACGCAGGCACCGTGCGCGCGCATGGCCTTTGACCTTGTGGTCTTCGGGTCAGGGTCAGGCAATGCCTGGGCAATTTCTCCGATGACCATCCGTCCATTGCGGGGAACACGTCGACCGGAGACTGGTCGCCGGCATGCTTACACAAGGATGATGGAAACGCGGAGACCACCAGCTTCATTAAAAGCCATGTTTGTTTCAGATTATAATCCATATAGATTATATAATCTAGATTATGGGTTATGTATATTATAGTAAAAGAACACTTGAGGACCACTATAAGATCACAAATAATCTTAAATAATCTCAAATAAGCTACTCTTCGACTGCTTATTTCAGATTATTTGTGATCCCAAGATAGTTATTTAACCTATTACTCTTGGACTATAATTCAGCTTATATAATTTAGAAGGCAAACAAATGAACGGGAGTCACTAGCCGGTGCTGACGTGTGCTTTATAGCCTCCACGTAGGAGCGTGCACAAAACACTACAAAAATATTAGGATTGTGTATGATGTTCTAGTAAATATACGGGCTAATCGTCATGCATGCATGTTCATCAGTAAATTCTAAGGGCATATTTGGTTTGTGACTAGTCAAGCCAATTTTGACTGTACCTATGCAATTATAATCATTTTGGTCTCCGTCCAGTTTGATGCCAAAATTTAGCCAAACTCATTGGCCGGCCAAGTTTTCTCTTTGGCAAGTTTTGGCTCACTTAGTCCTTACTTATCTTGGACAATAATCCGGTGTGAAGCCCAAACGATCTCATGGAGTTGGAGAAGGATCCAAGAGCCCACGATTCTTGCTGATGTTTTGTCTTCGTGCTCGCAGAGACACTACCCGTGTTTGCTTTGATAGAGTGAATCTGAATAGATCAGACCGTCTCATCTAATTTTTTAGGGCGAGTTGGTTTAAGATAGGTGGACGTGGCCAACCAACTTTAACCAATTGTAAAAGAACCCGGTTCGGTGATCTTTGGAATGGCACAGTAGCAAAGATTGAACATCTTCATCTCTACTCTTTTGCCAAAGATACAAGTATGGCAATAATCAAAGCAAAGAGCACGAATCCAATCAGCAGGCTATTTCATTTGCCACTGTCCGTGGAATCTTTTGTTGAGCTTCGATCGATATAGCAGGAATTACAACAGTTGGAGCTGACCCAAGAGACAGACATATCGACATACATTTGGGGCACTGACCAGTTCTCATCGAGACGAGCATACAAACACATCATTGGCCATGCAGAAGTCCACTCCTCCAAATGGATATGGGTATCATTTTGCCAACATAAACACAAAGTCTTTTTCTAGTAATTACTCAAAGACAGACTGAGCACAAGGAACGTACTCAGAAGGAAGAGTATGGAGCTGGCATTAGTGGAGGAAACTTCAGAGCACTTATTTCTTAATTAGGTGCAGTTTCGCTGAACAAAGTTGGGGGTTTTTAAATGTCCACTCTAATATGTAGGGGGACTGCTTTGACATCTTGACAGCCATCAAACAACAACTTTTTTTTTGAATGAATGAGCACGGGATAGTGCCTATTTCATTGAGATAGTAGATAATTACAAATTGTTACAAAAGAGTTACAAAATTCTTCCTTTTCCTAACGCGATTACTCTCTGGATAAGAATGAATATCCTTGAAAACATGGAACGGGTATTTTCAGAGCACACTATCAAACAACCATAGTGGGCAGCTCCTGCTATGATGATGGTCATAGCAGACAATCTCACATGATTGACCTTGCGCTATCAAGCACCCATAAGACCATAGTTTCTAGTTTTGACGAATCAAAAATGTTGGAATTCAATTGAGAAAAAAACCGAATAATGGTACCAAGTAGTGAAGCTTACATCCACTGTTCCAAGAAAAGATAGACGGACAATCTATTCCTTGCTGCACCCACAGATTGAAAAAAAAGAAATGAAATGCTGTATGAGGAGTTAGAAAAAAAAACAATTGGAAAGGATTTAGTAAGAATGAACCTACAGATCACGCCGTTCCGAGATCGACCAGCTGCACTTCACCGGCCTGGCGCTCTTGCCATCCGTCATCCGTAGGCCCGGAGAGAGAACCTTGCAACGAACTCCAACTCCAATCACCAACAACGGCGGAAGCCTATCTGCTCAGGCGAAAAAGAAAGAGAAAAAGGAAAGGAAAATGGTGAGAGGGGGAGCTGGCAGGTTTAACTGAATCCGACTCGGTGCGACGATTCTAATTCGAGTCGGTGTGGCAAATCCGACTCGCGTAGAGCGACGATATATATAGTTCTCTCACCCCGGCGTCATCTCTCGCCACAAACCGCGACCAAAGTCACGTCGCCGAGCGGCTCGCAGCGAGGGTAGAAGGCAAGGAGCTCTCTCCGCCGCCGAACCAGTCTCCGCGTCGTGCCGCTGACCGAAACCATGGCCGTGTATTACCGGTACAAGAGCGGCGTCCAGACGTTCTCCGTGCCCGTGGCGGCGCCCTCTGTCTCCGTCGCCGACCTCAAGAACCTCATCCTGAGGACCGCCCGCCACGGCCATGGCCGGACGCGCGGCCGTGGGCCGAGGGAGACCGTGGCGCTGTACGACGAGCGGACGGGCGAGGAGTACACGGACGGCAGCGCGCTTATCCCCCGCAGCTCGACGGTGCTGGTGCGCCGGGTCGCCGGGCCCCCCGCCGAGGCCATCACCGTCGCCTCATCCCCGCCGCCGCCACCTGAAGCGACGACACGTGGTGGCACGCCGTCGGATTCCGCCGTGACATCGAGTTCGAGCGCCGAAGACGACGAGACCAGGGCCATCAGCGCCGTCATCGACGCCGCGGAGCTCAAGTGGGAAGGCCACCACCCGTGTCAAGGAGGGCGTTGCTACGGTCACCGTGGCGGTCTCGAGGGGAGGGCGGCGCCGCCGGCTGGGTACGTGTGCCACAGGTGCCGCGTCCCGGGGCACTTCATCCAGCACTGCCCCACCAATGGCGATCCAAGATACGACCTGGGAAGGGGGTCGTCCAACACCAATCTGCCTACTCCGTCGCCAGTGTCCACGAGCCTCGACGACGGGGTCCCGCCGGAGCTCCACTGCAAGATCTGCAACAAGGTGATGGCCGACGCTGTAGTGGCCTCCAGGTGCTGCTTCGGCAGCTTCTGCAACGCGTGCATCAGGGGCCAGATCGCCGCCAAGTCCAGGTGCGCGTGTGGCGCGCAGTCTCGAGCCGACGACCTCATCCCCAATCTTACGCTGCGTGCCACGATCGCCAAACTTCTTGCCACGAGTGCCGCCGGCAGCGGATCAGCGGGCACAAGCAATCGGAAGAGCTCGGCCGGCAGCAACGCAGAGCCCACGTCGCAGAGTGCCGCCGCCTCGCAGGAGAGCCACAGCCGCGTCACGGCGAACGCCGGATCGGAGCACAGCGAAGGGAGCGCGTCATCGACGTCCAAGAGCGCGACACCTCCGGCGGCGCGCGCGCCAAGAACGGAGCGGACTACGGCGGACTCGGCGGAAACCGGTGCGCACGCCGGCTACCCGGAGCAGTACAGCTACATGAACCCCGTCGGCCCTGCTTGCTACGATCCGTTCTTCGGTGCGACGCCGTGGGCTTGTGATCCTTACATGCACATGTACTACGGCATGCCTTACGGTGGTGGCTACACGAATGTCCCCGTGCCGGCCGGCTACCACAATGTGCCATGCCATGGGAGGAAGAGGACGGCCGATGGGGAGTTTCAGAGACAGGAGGCTAGTTTCAAGAGAAGATGTGGAGGCAGATCGGAGGTTGCTTTCTGACACGCAAGAACTTGATGCGGGAGTTTCTGAATCGCTGCTGAATGCCTGCTACTGCACATCGATCTTCTTTCACTCGTAGCAATAGTGATCGTGTATGTAATGGTGTACTGAAAATTAAATGAAGTATCTGTAAACTTTACACTTTCGTTCATGGCTAAAACCAGAGACTTCATGTTTGCAGCAGCATGTTGTAACTTGTAAGATAGTATCTGAATATGAAATGAAGTATCTGTAAACTTTACCCTTCGATCTCTGTTATCATCGAATTTATTTTGTAATGGACACATTAGTTTTTCTGTCTTTGCAATTACGATTGGCGCGCGGGTGTATGGGTTTCTGCCGCATCTTGGCAGCGGCAGCACTTTCGTTCAGTCGACATGGCAGTTGTTGCGGCCTTGCTACTCTGTTGGCAGTTGTTCAGTCGACATGGCAGCGTGCGGTTGGCTCAATGGCAAGGTTGGACGGGGTCATCCACTCATCCCATGCATCCATGTTTTCGAGGATGTATAAAATTCAAGTTGTGTGTTTGATTATTTAGATGGGATAAGCCAAGTTTTTGCTTTATTGGGGGATGAAGATGTGGTAGGATGAGAATAGTTAACCATGCTACATGTCTTGGTTTTAAAATATTAATAGCTAGCTAACTTGTTAGCATTAATCTTGTCATGTAATATTATTAATTAACAGTAAAATGCTAATTATCACTAATCATACATTAATCAAACACATCAACCCTTGTCAACCATAATCTCACAATAAAAAAAGTAATATAATTATGTAACTAATGATCACCATTAGATGTGATGGATGCTCTCATACAAAAAAAGGCTAAACCACTCTATCTAGCATCTGTGAGGAATATTACTTGAAATTGGATGGACATGTCTACCTGTCTTTAAACCAACAGGATTTATTCTAAAGCAAACACCCAAAAAATTACATGAAATGGTCATGATCCAGGTTCATCCAATGTACCAAACACATCCATAGAGTGTCGCTGTGAAGACGAAATACCGGCTGCCGTAGCTCCACGGAATTGTGTAGGATTCACACGGATTTGGCCTACTACTCATTTGATTTGATGAATCAAAATTGGCTAAACATGAGCACCCATTTTGGTCATTCCAGTTTTGAACTTGGCCGTTCAATGAGCTTGGATAAATTTTGACATCAAACTAAACGGAGACCCCAGTGTTGTAGGTATAGCCAAAATTGTCTTGACTGACCCGGTCACAAAGGAAGAAGTAGCACAAAGTAGTAGTAAAACTAATTGCGTGGTTAACATAGTCGGTTTGTATAGGTACTACATTTTCTTGTTCTGGCGTACTTATGTACGGAGGGAGTATTTCATTTTGTTACCGGTGTGCATCTCAAAGTGATAAAGTGATCTATAATAATAGTCTGCAAAAACGAATTTTAATATATGTGTAAGAGAGGACAAATTATTATCTATTAATGCGTCCGCTTTTTTCAGGTCTTGAGTTTCTTTTTCAAGGTGTGATGTTATCTCATGGATGTTACAAGCATTCATATGGAAATAGTTTGTGTTGCAAATTCTGAAATTATATTATCCTGTAATTTGTAAATATTTAGTTTCTGGCATTTCTGCAATCCGTGCGTAGACTTGAAAGAACGTATGGTCCACTACAGAATCACATTACAATTTATGGAACTTGATGCGGAACCACATTGGATACGAGACTTTGTCTAAGGTGATGTTTGCATAAATGGCATGGAATTACAAGTGGAATAGTTACTATGTGTTTGATAGAGAGTTGAAGTGGGTTGGGATGGATTCAATCCATTTGAACCCATGTTTGGTTGAGAGTGCATGTAGGTTGGAGGGAGTATTCCCTATAGATGTGGGTCGACACGATTTCTCCGAAATGAGCGGTCCGCTCCGACCTAGATGGATGCCGTCGCTCGTCTTGCGCGTGCGGCGTGTGAGCGAGCGGAAGCGAGCAGGCACTGGGAGGAGTTGGAGCGGTTGAGCGGGTGGGCGGAGCCGCACGAGCGGAGTTGCACGCGCTAGCGGGGGCCGCACGTGTGAGTTGCACGGAGCGGTGGGCGAGGACCAAGCTCGGCGTTGGAGTGCACGGTGCGGAGCTCTGCCACTGGCCGAGGTGCGCTCGGGGCCGTCCCAAGGGAGGTTCGCCGCCAGTCGATGTCGTCACTGCTCCGTTCGGCAAGTGAGCGTGGGGCTGGGCTCTGGCGCGGCACGAGGACCAGGTGGCCGATGCGAGCTTGGACGGTGGTGGCAAGGGGGCTCAGATGGCGGAGCAGGCACAAGCGGCCTCGAGCTCGAGCACCACCGCAGCCCCTTTGCAACCCCGTTGTGGCTCCGTGGATTCCGAGCAAAAAACATCAATTCCCATGCTTGTTGTTCGCAGGAGATAAAGGAAGCTCCGATTCGGATTAATTGAGCCGAGACTCACCAGGATAGACAAATTTCTCTGAAAGGGCGAGGATTCTGGAGCTCCTCCGGTCCATTGTGGGCAAGTTCAAGCCTGGCCGTGCAAGCTCCTCTGTTGTGGGCGAACTCAAGCCTGGGAGCAACATCAGCTGGGAGGCGTTGGTGGGTAGGTGCAAAGGCAAGCAGAGGTGCGGGGAGCACGGCCAGGCGGGATGGGCGAGCGGCTACGCGAGGCTACGTCACTCGGCATGAGGAAGACGAAGGGGAAAAAAGATAGAAGACGCTGACAAGTGAGACCCACCGGTGCTCGTTGTTAGCAGTGTTAAAATGACATCATACTATCCCTCACAATCCTTCCAACAAAAAACCGGGTTGAAGAACACCAGATGAAGACATCACTATCTCCACCTAATCTCTACCTAATATTTTTTAATATCAAAGTAAGAAACAAATCCTTCGTTAATTCTACCTAATGCGGTTTTTGGTTTCGACCGTCTGTGGGTGAGCTACTGAAAATTGGACTTTCCCGAGCTGGACATGAACGCCTCTCGTTTTTCGTTTGTCCCTCTGTTGGTCTCAAAAGGATTCGAGCACATGGAATGAGAAAAACACTTGCAATCTCTTAAAAATCACGAGTCTTCGTTTATAATGGGGTAGGGCTTCCCTTTTATAGTGACTCGAAGGTCATTTTACATACCGTAAATGTCCTTCCTCACCTACTACATTCTTAAGATATGTGCTACATAAAGTTCTTTGGGATAACGTGTACAAATTAAACTCTTCTACGTAGTCACGCATCTCACGCTTCCTTGTAGTCACGCTGCTCACGCCTTCATGTAGTAATGCTTCTCACGCACTCGTGCAGTCACGTTTCTCACGCCTTTGAGTCCTTAACTTTGAGACTTCTTCTCTGCATACGTTTTTTGATGCTCGTAAAGATTATGCTGTTTTCTCTTTCTATAGCTCCATTTGATTGCGGATGATATACCAAGGCAAATTTTACTTTAGTATCAATGCTTGCACAGAATTCCTTGAACAATACAGTCAAATTGCTTGCCATTGTCCACTATTAGTTCTCTAGGAACTCCAAATCTACAAATGATGTTTTGCCAAAAGAACTTTTGCACCGAGCTTGAGGTTATGTTTGCTAATGGCTTAGCTTCGATCCACTTGGTGAACTAGTCGACTGCCACCACCGTAAACTTGCAGTTGCCTTGAGCGGTTGGCAGTGGTCCTACTAAGTCCATGCCCCATCTTTGCAGCGGCCAAGTTGGCGGTATGATTTGTACTGGAAGCAAGGGTGCCTTTTGTTGATTTGCTGTTTTCTAGCAGGCCTCGCAGTTTCTTACCAAGCTTCGAGCATCGAGGATTGTAGTAGGCTAGTAGAATCCTTGTCTCATGGCTTTGCCCACCAAAGCTTTGGTTCCAATGTGTGAGCCACAAAAACCTTTGTGAATTTCAGCTAGCAACTCTTTTCCATTTTCTATGGTTATGCACCGTAGCCAAGGAGTGATATTTCTGATATGTATAGCTCTCCATCGACTATTGCGTAGCCCATTGCCCTTTGCTTCATTCTACTTAGCTCAACTTCATCGTGAGGCTCGAAATGTCACCTGAGATAGGGCATGATTGAGGCCTTCTAGTCAAATCTTGTGACTGCATTCACAACCTTCGAGATTGGCTCTTTAGTTGGTGGCGTACAGATGACCTCGTAAAACACATCAGGAGGCATAGGTTGATTTTATGCTGTTGCTTTTGCTAGCCTATCTGCCGCATCGTTCTCTGCCCTCGGGATGTGCTGTACAGTGAATCCCTTGAAGTATTTCTCCATTGCTCTTACCATGGCCAGGTACTTGATGAGCTCTGGCTCTTTAGGCTTGCTATTTTTTTTAGCATGCTCTTGAATTACTTTGGAGTCCGATTTTACAATAAATACTTGTTGCCCCAGGCTCTTATTTTTCTTAGCCCTAGAAGCAATGCGTCATATTCGGTGGTGTTGTTCGTGGACCTCGCGTTGTTTGTGAAGTGAAGCCTTGCAACGTATTTTATTTTGACGCCCAACAGTGAGTTGATGATAGCTGACACCCCAGCCCCCTTGTCACACCAGGCTCCATCACAGTGCATAATCCAAGGGACCTCGACCTTAGTTTGGCTAGCACACGGGGATGTCCAATCTACTATAAAGTCTGCAAAGACTTGAGATTTGATTGCGCACCTTTTTTTGAAATCCACAACATACTCTGATAACTCTGATGCTCATTTGGTTATTCTTCTCGAGGCTTCTCTGTTTGTGAAGAGATCATGTGGTGGTTGATTGGTGACTACCATAATTATTTGACCCTCGAAGTAGTGCCTTAGCTTGCGTGCTACCATAACTACAGCATATGCAATTTTTTCCATCTCCGAGTAGAACAGTTTTGAGCCTGCTAGCGCCTCCGATGCGAAGTAAACTGGAGTTTGTTTTAGCCTACCATCGATCTCTTTTTCTTGGACCAAGGTGGTGCTAACTGCTGAGCTCGAGGCAGACAAGTATAGCAGCAAAGGGGACTTTGGTTCAGACGGGCATAGCTTTGTCATGTTTGTTAAGTAGTCCTTTAGCTGCTGAAAGGCTTTGCTTTGTTGCTCCCCCCATTCAAATTTCTTGGAGCTTCGTAACACTTGGAGAAAGGGCAAGCTTCGTTCAACGGCTTTTGGGATGAACCTGTTGAGGGCTGCAATTCTCCCTATTAGTTTTTTCACGTCCTTTACCGAGGTTGGCTCTTTCATGTCGACAAGGGCTTGAATCTTGTCTGGATTGGTCTCGATGCCTTTTGTTGAGACTAGGCATCCTAGGACTTTGCCCCACTGGATTCCAAATACACACTTTTCTGGATTCAGCTTCAGATTTGCTGCTCTCAAGTTAGCAAAAGTTTCTGCGAGGTTAAGGATGTGGTTCTCTCGCTTGTCGCTTTTCACGATAGTGCCATCAACATAAGTGAGGATGTTTCTTTGAAGTTGGCTACACATGACTATTCCTGTCATTCTTGTAAAAGTTTGCCCAGCATTCTTTAGCCCCTCAGGTCTTGTAAAAGTTTGCCCAGCATTCTTTAGCCCCTCAGGCATTATCACGAAGCAGTAAGTTCCAAATGGAGTTATGAAACTTGTTTTTTCTCCATCTTCCTCTTTTATTCTGACTTGGTGGTAGCCTATGAACATGTTCAGTAGCGACAACATCTCACTGTTTGCAGCATCGTCTACCACTTTATCTACTCTTTCTGATGCATAGTCGTCTTTTGGTTAGACCTTATTTAGATCAGTGAAATCTATACACATTCTCCATTTGTCATTCTTCTTCTTGACTGGTACCGTGTTAGCTAGCCATTCTGGGTACATGACTATGTGTATGACATTTGCATCAAGCAGCCTTTGGACCTCTGATTTTACATCTTGCGCTTTTTCTTTTAACATTTTGCGGAGTTTTTGCTTTTTTTGGTTTTGCGCCTTTTCTTTATTTTGAACTCATGCTCGATTATACTTCTGTCGACCCCTTGCAGACCAAGCGAAGACATCTTTTTTTTTATTTAGGAACTTGATTAGTTTCTTCTCTTCTTCGGGCTCGAGGTTAGCCTCTATTGTCACAGCCCTGTCTAGGATGCAATCATCCAGTAGTACTCTTTTTATTTCGCCATCTGCACTTACTTTCACTTTTTCTTTGTCCCTTTTAGGCTCAACGTACAGTTTTTTCTTTTCTTGTTGCTCAGCCTCGTTGGGACTTGTCAAATGGTGCACATTTTTTTGGCCTGGGGTTGCACCTTTTTCAATGTTTCTAGCGGATTGCTGATCGTCATAAACTGTGATGACCCCTTTCAAGGCTGGGATCTTCATGCATAGGAATAATTGCCTTATTGCTGTGTCAAACTTGTTGATGAACCCTCTACTAAGGATAGCAAAGTATGAATAGTACATTTAGACAACGTCAAACATTATGCTTTTGGTTCTAGCGTTGTCTAGGTTTCCAAATGATATCGGAAGTGATATTTTCCCCAAGGCTCTAACTAGCCTTCCCCCGAAGCCAAGTAATGGCACTTCTGCCGGTTCTAGTAGATGAGGATCAATTTTCATTTCTCTAAATGTATTTGCAGAGATGATGTCTGTGGAGCTTCCGTTGCCAACTAAAACTTTTCCAATTTTCCACCCAGCTATGATAGCCTCGATCACCATCACATCGTTATGTGAGGTTGTCTTCAATTTCAAATCTTCTTCCGTGAAAGAGATGAGCATGTGTGCCCACTCTGGCTTGGCTGGAGGTCCATTAGGTATGATGGTATTTACCTGCCTGAAGTAATCTCTTTTTTGTCTTTTATTTTCGAACTCAAGAGAAGATCCTCCAGCTATTGGCATTATCATGTCGTAGGTAGGCAAGACGTTTAGACTGTTTTCTGGGTGTTCGAGTTGCGAGGATCGTCCTGATATTGGCATTATCATGCCGTAAGTGGGTAAAGCTTTGTGGTTGTTGTTCTGTGTGTTGTTGGGCTCGGCTTTAGGTATTTGGTTGGGTAGGTTTGGTGGAAGTAGTGGTATCTCGTGTAGAGGCTAGGAAGGCGCGAAGCTCGTGGCTTGCGAGGCTTGCTGAGTTTGAGGCTGGAATTGTGGTGAATGTTGCTACATCATGGCGGGTTGAAAGTTTTCGAGGTTGGTGTTTGGGAAGTATGGCTGTTGTGGACAAAAAGAGTATGGTGGATGGTTTTGGATGCCGCGGCAACTTTTTTCTCTTCGGCTTTTCTTTCGAAGGTCTTTTTTGTTTCTGGACAAAAGTCAGTTGCGTGGTCTAGCTGCTTGCCATAGAAGGTGCAGTAGAACATTCAAGGTTGGTTGTTCTTTTTATGCGGCCTCAGAGGTCCTCTGCGTCGGCCTCTTCCTCTTCCGGCGTAGTTGCCTCTCTGCCTGCTGCCAAAATTTGGTGGTTGCTGCTGCTAAGGCTGCTTGTTATGATTTTGATTTTGTTGTTACGAGTATTGAGCACCATCAATTGACAGTACTTGATGAGCTGGGTATGGGTGGTGGTGTTGCGTGTAGTTGTACCTCGAGGCTTGCCAATTTTGATCCTTTTCGACTTGCTTTTGTCAGTTTCTTTCCACCACTCTTTTTCTGTGCTTCATTTGATCTGCAATACTTTTCCAGCTCCGCAAACAAAGCCTCCTTGATTTTTAGCTTTTCTCATGTTAGATGCGAGGCTGTTGGGTCTGGAGCTAGCCCTTTGGTGCAGGCAGTTATGGCTACGCTTTCGTCTACATCAGGAGCTTGTGACTTCAATTGTACAAATTTTTTGACATAGTTGGCCAAGGGCTATTTGTCTTTCTGGATGCAATGGAATAGGTCGCTTGGGTCAGAAACTGTCTGATAGAAACCTTGGAAATTTTGTATCATATTGGTTTTGAAATCTATCCAGCTGCATACTGACTATGGTGGAAGTAGCGAATACCAGTTGAGCGCTGCCCCCTCATAGGCTATGATTAGGGACTTTACTAAACTACAGCATATCCTCCAGCGGACGCTACTGCAGCCTCGTAGCTCATTAGGAATTGACGAAGGTCATTTTGCCCATTGAATTTTGGCAGTGCGTCCTTCTTGTAAGTTGCAGGCCACGGAGCTATTTGCAAGCCCAAGGATAATGGAGTTTTTGTCAATTGTTGCACAGGTGTTTGTTATCATTGGGGTGTTATGCCTAGCGAGGTTGGAATATAACTCTGTTTACAATGGGGTAGTGATTTTTTTTATAGTGACCCGGAGGTCATTTTACATACCGTAAATGCCCTTCCTCACCTACTACATTCTTAGGATATACCGCACATAAAGGTCTTTAGGATAACGTGCACAAATTGAACTCTTCTACGTAGTCACGCATCTCACGTCTCCTTGTAGTCACGCTTTTCACGCCCTCATGCAGTCACATTTCTCACGCCTTTGAGTCCTTAACTTTGAGACTTCTTCTCTGCATCAGCTTAAGCTGAATTAAGTCTTCAGCTTCGCACCCTTAGTCTCGTGTTGAAATAACTCCTTAACCTCGTGCCCTCAACCTCGAGCCCGAGGCAAATATCCAACCTCGCGGCGTGTAGCTCAGTCTCAATCCTGAGTAAGAAACAGAGTGAAAAGCTCGGTGCTCGAGACTAATTTTGATGACTTGAAGGTAATTAATTTATAATTTAGCCATCAGTTGATAACCACTAGCTTCGTAGTTAAAATAAGAGAGACGTTGCGAGGTTAATATTGTTTCTAAACCTGCGAGATTAAATGAGTTTTACGTGCTTATCCTGATCTTGCGAGGTTAGGAAATTTCTGCTCACGAACGTCGCTCGACATCGCTCGGTTTTTTATGATCCCCACCACACTCCGTGGATTCGAGCTGGACTCGAACGCGCCACCGTGACCGAGCTCTTCTACTCGTCGCTGCCGCAGGAAATTTCTGCTCACGAACGTCGCTCGACATCGCTCGGTTTTTTATGATCCCCACCACACTCCGTGGATTCGAGCTGGACTCGAACGCGCCACCGTGACCGAGCTCTTCTACTCGTCGCTGCCGCCCCCGAAGCCTTCGACACCGCGGCACAGGCTCCGTTTCGCTATATATTGCGCGTCCACTGAGGGCCGCTGCCCGCTGTGCCGCCGTGCCCCTGGGCGACGCCCCTAGGCTGCACCAGCTGGATTGGACGGAAGGGAGAGGGGAGGAGCCGCTGCCTGATTGGAGGGAGAGATGAAGGCAGAGCCGCCGCCGGATTGGCCGTCGACTACGAGACCGCTGTCTGGTCTGTCTCCATGGTTTGGATGGAGTAATAGATGCCAACGATGGCGGAGGATAAGGATGGACTGCGTAGGCCTGTGGACCATGGTTCCCAGGTCCCACACGTAAGCTCTACGTTGTCGAGGTGTTGGGTTCGTGTGGAAGGCGTCGGGTGCTGTGTGATCTGAGAGTTCCGTGGCCTGGCCTCGTGTCCCTTGGCATCAAAAAAAGATTGAAAATATGAAGTAAACTAAACGTTAATTTTCTAAGCAAAATATCGGGGCTGAGAAGCTCGGTGGGACTTATAGTTTTCTAGAGCTTTTTCCTACCTCGGATGTATTTTCTTATAATGTTGTCATGATATTCAATTTGAAGTACCAATTTGTTACTGATAGCACTGACGATCACTACCTATATTCTTGCAGATGTCTTCTTCGGAATGACCCGAGGATCGCGCTCCATTGAAAGAACTAAGCAGCAGCACCTACACAGGTATGATCAACTACTGTTTTTAAATATCCATCCCATCTGATACTACCTAACTAAACGCATAATGTAACAACGATATTAGCAATGGTAGTGGATCCACGACATCCAGTGACCAGCCACTACTCAAGAATCCTAAAGAATGTAAGAGGCAGCGAGAAAGGGATCAATACGCACAACTATGTGACCAACGAAAGATGAATTACTAAAAAAGCATCGTGAAACTCGTCAGCAAAAGAAAATTATAGCTGACCTCACGTCCGAGCAAATTGAAGCAAGACATGCAAAATGCTAGGGCACATTATGCAAATTTTTTTTGAACGAATGGGCACGAGACAGTGCCTATTTCATTGATAGAGTAGGTTGTTACAAAAGAGTTTCATATTGTGATATGTTTACATGATTACTCTCTAGATAAAAATGTCGCTAAAGCTTTTGCCCCTGCTAATATCCATGTGCCGGCTTCCTCCTTGACTTTGGCGAGCAGAGAGGTTGTTGCCAGCTCTTGGTGATTGAAGATTCGCCTGTTTCGCTCCTTCCAGATCTCCCATATTAGCAGCAGCGTCATAGAGCATGTGCCCTTTCTAGACGCTTCGGTCCTGGTAGTCATATTCATCCACCATTGTAGAGCGGTTTCAGTTGGGGGCCATTCCGAGGGGTGTATGCTTGGTTGAGATGTCCAGATGGCCACTAGGCTCCATATTCGTTTGGTGTATCTACATTATGCAAATTTAAAACCACAGCAGAAGCAGACGATACGTTATCATCAAAGGTTGCTCTATGCAAACATGACAGCTAAGCAAAAACATGCAAAGAGAAACCGTAAAAAAGCACATATCACAAATACTCCGAGTAAAAATTCTATCGCCATGGTGAATCCTTTGTATGATTCATCATATTCGGACTGAAAGGATTTCTAGACAATATATATGTTCATCCTCAACGTGTTTTAAGTGTGAGAGCGTGATATGAGATTGAGAATACACCATTCTTTATTATTTTGTTTTATCTTAGTATGTCTATAAAAGTTACTCCCTCCCTTCCTTCCAAATTGCAGGTTGTTTTAGTTTTTTTTCATAGATATTATTATACATCTAAATATAGTGTATACAACATAGCCATACTGCGCCTTGTTGTTTGAATTTTGATATAGACCCATACACCCACCGATCTTAGGGGGTGTTTGGATCCCCGGGCTAAACTTTAGCCCCTGTCACATCGAATGTTTGGACACTAATTAGGAGTATTAAACATAGGCTAATTACAAAACTAATTTCACAACCCCTAGGCTAAATCGCGAGATGAATCCATTAAGCCTAATTAGTCCATGATTTGACAATATGGTGCTACAGTAAACATTCGCTAATGATGGATTAATTTGGCTCAATAGATTCGTCTCGCGATTTAGCCTAGGAGTTTCGCAATTAGTTTTGTAATTAGCTCATATTTAATCCTCATAATTAGCATCCGAATATCCGATGTGACACGGATTAAACTTTAGCTCGAGGATCCAAACACCCCTTTAATTTGCCGCGAGGGCTGCCACCGCTAATATATTTTATCGCAATTGCAGAGACACGAAAGGAAAGTAATGCTGTCCATTAGTAAATTCAATGATAAAGAGATCGAAGTGCACAATTCCAGATATCTTACCACACAGTGCTGAACATGCAATCGTCTGCTTTTAACCATGAACTAAGGACATCATTACATGCGTCATCACAAGAGCTACGAGTTCAAAGAAGATCGACGAGCAGTATCAGGCATCAGCTATGATTCAGAAACTCCAGCTTCAAGTTCTTGTATGTTAGAAAGCAACCTCCGATCTGCCTCCACATCTTCTCTTGAAACTAGCCTCCTGTCTCTGAAACTCCCCATCGGCCAACCCTTTCCTTCCATGGCATCCATCTTGGTAGTCGACCGGCACGGGGACGTTCGTGTAGCCGCCGGCGTAAGGTATGCCGTAGTACATGTAAGGATCACATGCCCACGGCGCCGCAGCGAAGGAAGGATCGTAGCAAGCCGGGCCGAACGGATTCCCGTAGCCGTACTGCTCCGGATAGCCGGCGTGCGCACCGGTTTCCGCCGTAGTCTGCTTCGTTCTTGGCGCGCTCTGCCGGAGGTGTCGCGCTCTTGGACGTCGATGACGCGCTCCCTTCGCTGTGCTCCGATCCTGCGTTCGCCGTGATGCGGCTGTGGCTCTCCTGCGAGGCGGCGGCACTCTGCGACGTGGGCTCTGCGTTGCTGCCGGCCGAGCTCTTCCGATTGCTTGTGCCGGCTGATCCGCTGCCGCCGGCACTCGTGGCAAGAAGTTTGGCGATCGTGGCACGCAGCGTAAGATTGGGGATGAGGTCGTCGGCGCGAGACTGCGCGCCGCACGCGCACCTGGACTTGGCGGCGATCTGGCCCCTGATGCACGCGTTGCAGAAGCTGCCGAAGCAGCACCTGGAGGCCACTACAGCATCGGCCATCACCTTGCTGCAGATCTTGCAGTGGAGCTCCCGCGGGACCTTGTCGTCGGGGCTCGTGGACACCGGCGTCGGAGTAGGCAGATTGGTGTTGGACGACGCCCTTCCCAGGTCGTATCTTGGATCGACATTGATGGGGCAGTGCTGGATGAAGTACCCCGGGACGCGGCACCTGTGGCACACGTACCCAGCGGGCGGCGCCGCCCTCCTCTCGAGACCGCCACGGTGATCGTAGCGACGCCCTCCCTGAGACTGGTGGTGGCCTTCCCACTTGAGCTGCGCGGCGTCGATCACGGCGCTGATGGCCCTGTCCTCGTCGTCCTCGGCACTGGAACTCGACGTCACGGCGGATGGAGCGACGGCGATGGCATCGGCGGGGGGGGGGCGGCGACCCGGCGCACCAGCACCGTCGAGCTGCGGGGGACAAGCGCGCCGCCGTCCGTGTGCTCCTCGCCGGTCCGCGCGTCGTACAGCACGACGCTCTCCCTCGGCCCACGGCCGCGCGTCCGGCCGTCGCCGTGGCGGGCGGTCCTCAGGATGAGGTTCTTGAGGTCGGCGATGGAGACAGAGGGCGCCGCCATGGGCACGGAGAACGTCTGGACGCCGCTCTTGTACCGGTAATACACGGCCATGGTTTCGGTCGGCGGCACGACGCGGAGACTGGTTGCGGCGGCGGAGAGCTGCTCGCTACGAGGTGGTCGGCGACGTGAGCGAGTGATGACGCTGGGGTTGAGAACTACTCCGCGACGGGGATTTGCAACACCGACTAGGATTCAATTCTGGTGCACGGAGCACGGCGCACCGAGTCGGATTTGCATCACCGACTCGGATTCATGTCTAGCCGGTTGCTCTGCCTTGGCGACGATGGAACGCATGGGTGGCGATCCGTTCCTGAGCAGCGTGCGATCCATAGACCTCTGGCGATTAGGGTTCGTTGCAAGGGTTCCTCATCCGCTTGCCTGTTGTGCGGCTCCTCCTTGATGCGCTCCGCTCGATTTCGCGAGTTGTTTTTTTTTCCAATCAATGGTGTGCCTCTAGAACAATCTATTTATCAACAACTTGTCCTAAATCCTAACAACTAACATGCTTTTCGGATAAATGACGATTCACCTTTGTAATTATTATACGGTGCTTACTTTCACTGAGAGTGCAGCTATCTGTTGACAAAGCATCAGGTTCTTATATGGTAACCACAGAGATATCAGTCATGTATATTTCCATCTGTTTTTGGAGCAGCAATGCACCATTGATTTAATCACTCCTTGTAAATACCACAACCTGCTACCACATTAGTACGATTTCTAGTAGTTCATTTCAAATAAATGCAGAATGAATTGTAGATCCCAAGCTGGACAAAAAAAATCTAAATCCACACTTAAAGTTGCCAGATTTGTCACTTGTAGAATCCAAATATGATAGATTCATTCAGTTTTTATTGGATTTGGACAAGCACATTTGCAATGGTTTAATCAGTCTGCGGATAGGACATTGCTTTTGTTATCTCATCGTTATAGGAATTCATATTGTCTTATATGTATTCCTTCGAACAATTTAATTTGGGAGCAAGGAGACAAATGGATTAAGGATCCTTTTGGTGGAGCTTCCAAACCTGCTATTGCTTCTTAAAAAGCTAAAAGCGACGTGGCGAGTTTGGGGATAGCGGAAGTGCCCTGCGAGGGATGACGCCGGGGTTGAGAACTATATATCGCTCCGCAACGGGGATTTGCAACACCAACTAGGATTCAATTCTGGTGCACGCGCACCGAGTCGGATTTGCATCACCGACTCGGATTCATGCCTAGCCAGTTGCTTCGCCTTGGCGATGACGGAACACATGGGTGGTGGTCCGAGGCAGGCGATCGTTTTCCTGAGCAGTGTGCGATCCATAGGCTTCAAGTCAATGCCCTGTGCCTCTTGACAATCTATTTATCAATACCTTATCCTAACATGATTAAGTTCGTCGACAACTAAGGATTTGGTAAAACTTTCTAATGTACGCTGCTCAGTTTTACTTAAAGTGTAGCTACCTATTTTTATACAGTAACCACATAGATCAGTCATGTATATTTTCATCTGTTTCTGGAGCAGCATTGAATTAACCACTCCTTGTAAATACCACAAATCTGCTACCACCCATTAGTACCATTTCTAGTAGTTCATTTCAAATAAATGCAGACTGAATTGTAGATCACAAGCTGGACAAAAAAAATCCACACTTAATGTTGCCAAATTTGTGAGTTGTAGAATCCATTAATCCAAACACGATATTCCTTCAGTTTTTATTGGATTAGTACTAGAACATTTGCAATGTTTTAATTATTCGGCGGATGGAACATTGCTTCTGTTATCTCATCTATGAAATCTTAAGAGTGTGCGTAGGAATTCATAATGTGTCATATGTATTCAGTCGAACAATTTAGGGCTAAGGAGACGAATGGATTAAGAGGTCACCACACCTTTGTATGTTTGGTCAATAGAACCTACAATTATTTGGCTCGTCATCACCAAATGAGTTCAGCAGACTAATATTCTAATTTTTTTTAGGAAAAAGGTTCCAAGTTTAAGGTTCAGAAAGATGAACCAAAGCAAAATTACAGAGTCTGAACATGACCTAAGCTGATGCAATTATTTGGATGAATTCTGAAAAAAAACAATTTCTTGTCCTCCACTTGTCTATACTTTAGTCATCAGCGTACTGGATGATGTTGACTGTTCCTAAATCGAGGTCATCTCCACACTTATGGCCCCATTGTCTTCACACGCCACACTCTGAGCAAAAATCTTCCACTCCTCTCACCATCCTGTTCCTATCATCACGTCTCACGGATCAGTGAACTCGCCACTCTTTAAGTCTCGACCGGCAACACAAACGATGCTGGTGCCCTGGTACACCAACCTTAACCATCCTCCACCTCCTGCCCCCTCCTCTTCCGCTGCCAGCAAGGCGAGCCCTCGATCTCGAACCTTCCATCCATCGCCCACCCGTCTCTCGACTCGCGGCGCGAGAAGCAGCCAGCAGCAAGGCCAAGCCGCCCCCAACCAGCAGACGCCAGACGGCGGCGCACGCCCGCGCCCCCACGACGATGCGGCCGCCGCGGCGAGACGCGCTCCCGCTCGCGCTCGGGCTCTCCCTCGTCGCCCTCCTCGCGGCGCGGGGCGCCGACGCGTCCGTCCACGAGTACGCCGGCGGCGGCTTCGCGCCCCGGGCCAACTCCTTCTTCTTCCACGGAGGGAGCGAGGGGCTCTACGCCTCCGACCCGTCCTCCAACTCCTCCGCATCCTTCATCAGGTACGCGCCCGCGCCCCCGCCCTTTCCCAGCAAATCCGGCCATTCCTCACTCCCTCGGCTCGAGGGTTTTGCGGATCGCGTACGCATCGCGGGGGTACCTGGGGCCAGGATCAGATGCGAATGCCGAATACAGCGCTTTGCGTTGATCTCGAATGGATTGTTCCGGGTAATGGCGCGTGCGGCGAGTAGTGTCAAAGGGTCAAGTTGGGACAGCGGACTTGCATTCCTTGTGGTTGCGCCTTGAGTGTTTTGGTATTACGTGTTTTTTCAGGCGGAAATTCTTTCAGTTTTGTGCTCGAATAGACTGATCTGTTGACTTAATTTGATACGGCTGCTGCTAGTTAATTATTGTTTGATGTGAATAGTTGTGACCTATGTGTCGCAGTCATTTTGACTGTTTTACCTAGTTCAGCTCTAGTTTTGTTTGCCTGGCGTGTGGGGAAGCTGGGAATATGGAGGTCCTAAAAGTTGATGGATTTGTTGTTTTAATGGCTTGTGATCCACTGTATAGCAGGCAGCTCGACTACTACTTACCTTGTTAGCTTTTAATTTGTTTGGTTGTGTCTTGAGTGTTTACCCCAATTCCTAGGATTCTTGCTGTTGATGTTGGTATTATGTGTGAGGGATCAATCCTGAATTTCCTGATTTTTTTTTTAGAATTTGATCTGCTGACTTAGTTGGACACAGCTGTAGCTGTTGAAAGTTAGTTCTTGTTATATGTGAATTGTCGTGATCTAGTGTGTGCTGCAGTCTGTTTGACTAGCTCAACTAGTTCAGTTGATTTTTGGCTGCCGTGTTATGACTTATGGCGCTGGAATTAGGGAGCATAACTGCATTTTTGCACCAAGCCTCCAGTAAGGGGATACAAATAATTGTTATTTGGATGGTATGCATCTTTTGTGTATCAAATTGCAGTATGCTTTGCATGCTCTGATGCCACGAACATGTGGCAGACAGTAAAGTTAGCTTAGGTTATGTATCATGGCACTTGCTTCGTGACACTACTCTGTTATTATGCTGCAGAGCAGTGGAGTAATGGATATTAGGACCAATTATTTGGAGCATGCATGTCGTTAGGCATTGTTTCACAAATTTTTTGTGTTAAACTGCATGGGCTAATATTAAAGCAATGGAGATGAGAATGACATGGTTAGATGTCCTTCGAATCTATGCCTTGTTGTCATCTAACGGAATGCTCTTTCAGGTTTGACACTGTCATTTTCCGCCGGACCCTGGAGTCAGCATCTAGGCATGAGGAGATGCAGCAAAAGACAGGATTGGTGGAGGCTATAATTGTTGAGATACAGGACAGGGACAAAATTGGAGGTTCATACCTTCATTCTGATGCAATATGCTGCACCCCTGAGCTTGATAAGGAGAAATCTTGTAGAGTAGGTGAAGTGATCATACGTCCAAATCCTGATAATCCTGAATGGCCTAAAAGACTCCAGACATTCTTTGAGGGTAAAAATGAAGAAACCACTATGTTACCTCAGTTGGTGTCAATAAACAAAACAGGGATGTATTACCTCTATTTTATGTTCTGTGACCCTCAACTTAAGGGATTGAAGATTACAGGCAGGACTGTTTGGAGAAATCCACAGGGTTATCTCCCTGGTAAAATGGCTCCAATGATGACATTTTATGGTTTCATGTCACTTGCATATCTTGCACTTGGACTTCTATGGTTCATTCAGTTCGTGCGGTGCTGGAAGGACATTTTGCAGCTGCACTACCATATAACAGCTGTCATTGCGCTTGGCATGTGTGAAATGGCTTTCTGGTATTTTGAGTATGCTAACTTTAATTCAACTGGAACCAGACCTATGGGCATTACCTTGTGGGCAGTTACATTTACTGCTGTGAAGAAGACTGTATCTCGGCTTCTTCTATTGGTAGTTTCAATGGGCTACGGCATTGTTCTACCCACTTTGGGAGGAATAACATCAAGAGTTGCTGCTCTTGGTTTCATCTATTTTGTTGCTTCAGAAGCTCTTGAACTTGTTGAAAATCTGGGAAATATCAATGACTTCTCTGGAAAGACAAGGTTATTCCTAGTGTTGCCTGTTGCAATACTTGATGCTACCTTTATCATCTGGATATTTTCATCCCTCTCTAGAACGTTAGAGAAGCTACAGGTAGCTACTTTATGACCTCAGAAATCCCCGAATATGTTTCCTTTTATGTTCAGCTAGATCATATGCACCATGCAATGTGCTACTACAAAGTATTGTCATGTATGATTGATTTTTAGCACTCCCAATCCTTCTGAAAAATATCTACAAGTCTCCATACTGCACTTGCTTACATTTTTTCAAATCCTTAGCTAGTTACACAGAATATTAATCTTCCAGTTTTAAATTATGATCACATTTTTCATGTGTTTTACATGTTCACTGTTATAAAGTGACCATGCTTTTATATCTTACTGAAATGAGCTTTTATCCTGTCACATTCCCAGCGTTTCATCTGTTTTTAATTTTTATTACATTGCAGCTGCGGAGAAGCATGGCGAAACTTGAATTGTATCGAAAGTTTACAAATTCTCTGGCTGTGTCAGTGCTTATCTCGATCGCTTGGATTGGCTATGAGGTATCTTTTATCAGCTCTAAAGTTTTCATCTATGTGGTCCATGTAAAAAAAATATGTGGTCCATGTAATGTAGATATCATGTAGCTACTCGAAAATATTTGCCTCATGCAAATGATTTCAGAATGTAAGAGCAAGAGCCAAGTTTTAGGTCTTTCCCCTCTTCTATACGTTTATCATAAAATAGATTGAAGAAAGATGTCCGTAGACATTTTATTTTAGTCATTGTGACCACAGATTGCTTGACAATGTTTAAGAGACAAAAAACAGTGGTGGCCTTTTTGCAACTCATTGATTATGGTCTGCTTGTTTTGTCTTGAATCAGCTATATTTCAACGCAACTGATCCATTGAGTGAACTTTGGCAACGGGCTTGGATCATCCCTGCCTTTTGGAATGTCCTTTCTTATGCCCTCCTTGCCATCATATGCATCCTTTGGTCTCCATCTCGTAATCCAGCAGGGTAATTTTTTGACTATGAATTTCACCTTCTCATTTCAGTTAGATTGTTTCTTTGAGTTGGTTTTCCTTCTTCTTGTAAACATTACGGATTTGTCAATTTTAGCACTATATCTCATCGTATAAGTTGCCATCCATTTATATCATGTCAAGAAGGTTCATTTGCTAAGTGGAGGTGGTTGTTTTTAGCAGCAGCACAAACACATATGCTGAAAGAGAGAATTTCAATCACATTCTTTATATTCAATAAGTAACTCTGCTGTAAAGCAACCCATTTGATCCTTCAAGATCTTCACTGTTTAAATATGTATTAATCAATTTAATCTTCGCAAATATCTAGCTCATATTGATAATTAATCTAAGCATGACTAATTCCTGATACAGTGTGGTTATTAGCTTTGTACTTCCATTGTGAACTATGTACGAGATTCCAACATTGGTTTTTGCTGTTCCTGTCATGGACAGATTTGCATATTCAGAGGATGCAGGCGAGGGGGTTGATGAGGAAGGGCTCTCTCTCGTAGGCAGTGCAATGAAAGGAACTGGAGATATGGTAAACATGCATATCTTTCCGGAGGATAAACGTGCATGATAAGTTTTGGCCCCAAATGCAGCTGTACTCCTGGCGGAATGCTATGGTATGTGCTCATTTTGTCAGGAAATGTACATGTCAGTGCGTGGTATTGATGACATCTACTGTCTTGCCAGTTTGTTTCGCCCTCCATTTCTTTTTGTAAGGCAGGCACGGTGTTCAAGACTCAAACATTATAATTTTCAACTAAAAATTAGTTTCACATAGTACAAGTGTTGTAATACAAAATTGATATCATTGGATTTGCTTTTGAAAGTACTTTCTTATGGCTATAAATTTGTTGGTACAATCATTATAGTGAGAAATCAGAAGCCAAAGTCTAGTTTTAGAAACTGTGCCTAGTCAAACACCATGCCTTGAATTTTAAAACAGAATAAGTAGCATGTTGGTGCACGGTGAATTTGTGATTAGTAGACTCTAGGTAACAGGGTTGGATATACATGGTCTAAACTATACTTTGACTTTTGTTATCCTTATCCCCACACTTCTTGTTGAGTGACCTCAAAAGCTTGTCCCTGGATCTTACTGACTTTGCACCCGCCTTGGACCTTGCCTCTTTCTTTTAGTTTATCCTGTTTGTATAATACATATTTGTTTACCATACATTTCACAATTTTACAGCAAATGCATAGCAAAAGCCATTTCCCTATTATACACTTAAATTATACTAATGATTAGGCTTGTAAGTTTACTGCAGATCCCTATACGCCTATTTGCATAACAGATCCAATTACAGTTTTGTTTCTGTCTGGACCTTTGTTTAATTGGACTCACTTTAATATTTTTTGATATTCCTCAATTGCAGTGAAGTACCGTTTCCTCTGGATTCACGACTAGCTGACATGTTCAAAAGCTTGCTTAAGATTCCAGATGTACAGGTGGTAACTTGTTTTGAACGATTTGACCAAGAGATTTTTACTTGCCCAGTTGTGACTATTCAATACAAAAGGTTGGCGTAATAAACTATATCAGTTTGAGAGCATACGAGGGTTGTCTTTGTAATCCTTAATGGTGGTGTAGACTCGTAGCTGGTAGAAATGTAGCGTTGCCAGAGCTGAAATGCATCGCGAGTTAGTGTGGATCTAGTTATATATTGGCGATTACAGATGTACTTATCATGTTTATTAGCAACGCAGTATTCTTGGGTTCACGGCTAGAAATGTTGAATCGTTTGAAATGTTGAACCCTAAATTTGCATGTCTAGCGTTTTGTTCTTGCGATGGTCTGGTCTTTGTTCTTATCGATTTGCCGTGGCATATGACAGTGAATTTACAATCTAATCCTAACCTTTAACTAACCTTCTTAGGTTTGAGTAAAAATTCCTCATTCCTCATGAGTAAACGCTGAAAACAACGAGAAGCGAATCCTACGGGACCGTTAACTTCAAAATCGAAGGCAATTCCACGGTCCCGCGATGCCACGATCCGATTCCTTGATATTCCTAGGCAGTACGCAAACCTGTTTGGTCGTATAATTTTGTAGACTTTTCTCACATAATCTTTATGGAAACAGTACACTTTCTGCAACCATCATTGTAAGATGCCTTAAACAGAGTATAGCACTCCCGTACTCTCTCCATACAAGCTCCACCCAAACACCTCTACTCGATGCTTGCGTAGTAGCGCCATTTCATCCGAAAAATTACATCTAGGCAAGTAGAACTAGTACATGAATCATATGTCCAACATGTTCGATGTGTTTTGGAGCGACTGCATTAGGGAACTGAGCCTTGTATTGCTGCAACACTTAATTCGAACTGGACAAGCCACTACCTAAACGCCCTGACAGCTGGAAGAAAATGAAGGTGGTTAACATAGTCAGATGATGCAAAAAAATTTGCAGAATGCGAAAAGAATCTGTATCTATTTACGTCTTTGTTTCCTAAACACAAACTACCACAAACTCTACCTTACCTAAATACAGAGTGTATGTATCGTTTCTCCCATATCTGTACATTTGTGATCAGGGGAGCATATTGTTCTGAAATTTAAGATCAAACCTCTTATTCAAGATCTTTCTCTAGAACATACACAAGGAAGCTCCCATCAATTATCAGTGCTAGCTCGGTGCCATCAAAATTTGTCACTTTCTCGCTGTACTCTGACTTGTTACCAGCAACTCCAGTTAATTCGAAGTTTTGTATAGCACTTTCAGACGTGGCCATTTGACGATCTCAATTTAGAAATATCACCATTACACAAACCTTCTGCGCCATGTGAATCCCTTCGAAAATCAGCAGACTTTATTCCATAATTCGATTTAGCCTCAGCTAGAAGACGCCTGCACTCAAACTCCGAGGAACCATTTGTGATAATCGAATGCATGCTTTGAGTCAACAACCCACATGACAAACCAATAGATATAGCAGTTTCTTGCTTATCTCCTGTGAGAACCCACACCTTGATTCCAGCCTGTCGAAGGGATTCAATGGCCTCAGGAACACCATCCTGCAACATATCTTCAATTCCGGTTGCACCAAGAAGAGTCAGATTGCACTCTACTAGACCTGCTGCCTGACGGAGCTTTGCTGATCTCTCCTGCATGGAGGTATTAGCTTCTTCATACCTTTCCTGCCATTCAATGAATTCGGCATTCGTCAGGCTTTTAACCAATCACTAAGGTTCGTAAACCCTCTGATGAATAACCTGACAAATGATTTTCTGTAGCTTCTCAAATTTTAGCATGCAACGAATCATAAAGGCCATCACCAATCTCTGCTATCAAAATGCTCAACATTGATGTATCAGCACCTTTCACAAGAAACTTTATGTTGTTGTCCGGAAACCTTACAACAACAGAAATTCTTTTTCTGACACTATCAAATTCATGGAGACCAAGAACATCCAACCTGATTATAACAATAAGATTGGTTAGTAAATACACCCCGAAAAAAGTGAGAAGGTATAAAATGCATTCCTTGGAACTGATATTGGTGGTAGCTACAATTTTGTCACAGAGGATTTAAAAGGTTGCAGTATTTACCATAACCTCTCCCCCAGAACATCTATAACAATGTGACCGGTTGTTCTTTCCACAAGAGTATACCTGTAAGCAGAAACTGCAGTTACTAAAGCCTACTCATCAGGTCTCCCTGGTAACTAATTGCACATATCTCATCTACTTTGTTTGTCAAATCGTGAGAAGCTCAATCAATGGTTGATTCAGAAGCACCATCAGTGCTGAATCAACCTTGATTTTGGGCTTCCTGCCGCTTTGTCTCAATGACTCTGAAAAATGAGACAAGCTTATGTATGGATCGAGGAATGATCTATAATGAGGCCGAGAAAATAAATGAATAAAGACCACAATGAAATCATTAGATTTGCTGGCACAGAGACAAGAAATCTGAATAGTTCTGAATTTTGCATAGTATGGACCAGCTTTCAAAGACCATTTTTATAAAATCCAAGACCTCAGGCAGGAGCCAAGTTACCGCGGTACTGATTGTTTATTTACCCCAGACACTTCTTATTTTTTCAATTCAGACATGCTCACTATGGGCTATTCTAGTCGGGACTTGGAACCATGGTTTAGAGAATAATATAGCTGCTCTGCTATCCTAGTACGGTAGTACCTAGCAGACTAGCACCCAAATGAGCAGACCACATATACAGAAGTGCACAATGGTAACATAACACACCTCTTTCAACCCTGGATAGCCAAGGAACATGGTCGGTACTAATTTCAGCTTTCGTGTGTACCATCAAACAAATCCCACAAAGTCAACTGACTTATTTTGTAAGAAGAATATAAAGCCAGCTGGTGGCCACAGTATTCAGGCCATGTAATTCCCAGTCAAACTTCACACTTGGATGAATGGTCAGAATCAGAAAGGGTGTCATCACCAGAAGTCCCCACAAGAGCATACACCATTGCTGAACTTGTGGAATCTGACAGCGTCCCTCACAAGAATATCACGGCCAGTTATCTTAGATATGAACTTGGTAGCATTGTGACAATCTACACAAACCCGCAGATTCTTGACTATACGAATCGGCAGTTCTTGTGGAACAAATATTAATCCAAAGGCAATTGCAAGCTTCTCGCTGTGATGGCTGAGCATGTGAACCTTATCAGAATCTGCCACATCATGCAACACTGAACTGACATCAGGTTTGTATCCTTCTTCAACCATCTTAGAGTTGAGCCACTCAAGCTTTTCATAAATCTCCTTGGAGAAGGGGTGAGACTGATCATCAGCTGAAAAGATGTGAACTTTATTCTTATATTTGATCCAGCTACAGCCTGGCTCCTTCTTCACTTGCCTGTCCCTCATTCCACGCCTTAGCTGTGCGACCTCATTCCATTGACCTTTAGCAGCATGCATGCTGCACAGCAACACGTAGCTAGCCGGGTTCTGGGGATCGATTTCTAAGAGATTCTCGGCAGCCCATTTGCCGATTTCCATTTCACCACGCAACCTGCAAGCGCTCAGCAACGTGCCCCATCCAATTGCGTCAGGGTACACCGGCATTTGCTTTATGAACTCCTCAGCTTCTTTTAACCTCCCTGATCTGCTGTACAAGTCAATCATACAGGTGTAGTGATCATCTGCGGGCGCAATACCATGGTCCTTCTGCATGGAATAAAAGTAGCTGCGGCCTTTCTCTACAAATCCAGCACGGCTACAGGCAGAAAGGACACCAATGAATGTTACTCCATCAGGCTTCACACCCTTAGACAACATCTCCTCAAACAAATCAATGGTTTCTTTTGCCTTCCCAAATTGAGCATACCCAGAGACAAGGGCTGTCCAGGAGACCTGATCGTGAAATGGCATCTCATCAAACAATCTGTGTGCATCCTCAATGCTACCACACTTGCCATACAAGGTAACTAGTGCATTGGACACTGTGATATAAGGCATCAATCCTGACACAAGAGCTAGGCAGTGGAATTGAGCACCTTCCTCCAGGCTTGCTAGGTTAGCGCAAGAACTTATTACACTTCCAAGGGTGTAGTCATCAGGATCGATGCCATCTCTCTGCATGTCAGAGAACGCCCTCACAGCCTCCTCACTGCATCCATTCTGTCCATATCCAACAATCATTGCAGTCCATGAGATGATGTTTCTGAATGTCATCCTCCTGAAAACAGTTTCTGCCATCCTGATGCTCCTGCATTTTGAGTACATGTCAACAAGCGCACTCCCAACAAAGACATTATCATCGTAACAAGTCCTGATTGCGTAGGTATGGATCTGTTTGCCGTGTTCCAAGGCTGAAAGGGCACCACAGGCCGTAAGGATGCTTCCAAAGGTGTACTGATCAATGGTGATACCCTGTACCCTCATCCTCCTGAAAACGTCCAGAGCCTCAGACTCCAACCCATTCTGCGTCAACCCTGTAACCATCGTGGTCCAAGTAATGGAATCCCTGTTCGTCATCACCTCAAACAGCCACCTCGCCTCTTGAACCATCTTGCAGCGGAGCAGCCCAGTGATCATGGTGTTATACATCACCACGTTCTTGCCCTCCAGTTCATCGAAGACCCTCTTGGCGTCCCCGATGAGACCCATCTTAGCATACATATCCACCAGCGGGCTCCCGACAAAAGCGTACGCCCCAAACCCAAGCCGCAGTATCTGGCAATGAAACTGCCTACCGAGTGCGCGGTCGCCCAAGGCCGACGCCGCCATGACCATGGCCGACATGGTGATCCTGCTAGGCCTGATGCTGGCGTTGTCCTCCCGGAGCAACGCGCGGTACGCCCCGGCCGCCCGCGCAGGCGAGCCGGCGCCGGAGAAGCCAGCGACGAGCGCGTTGTAGGAGACGACGTCGCGTTCCGGCATTGACGCGAAGAGGGCCTCCATGTCGTCGAGGAGCCTGGCGTGGGCGAGCGTGGAGAGGAGCGCGTTGTAGGTGAAGAGGTTCGGGTGCGGCACCGCGTCGAACAGGCGGCGCGCGCGGGCGGGGCGGCCAGCCTTGCCGTAGGCGGTGAGCAGGTGGTTGAGGAGGTGGACCGGCGGCGGGTGCGGCAGCGTCCTGAGGATGAGGCAGTGGACTGCGCAGGCCACGCGCGCGCCGCTCCGGCCGCCGCCGGCGGCGGCGGAGAGGAGGGCGGCGTAGTGGTTGCAGAGCGGGTGGCTCATGGCGCGCAGGAGGGAGGTTAAAATGTTAAATTATACCACGTCTCTCATATGTTTAACATGTCCACTGTTATAAAGTGACCCTGCTCATCAACTATATTTCAACGCAGCTCATCCGTTGAGAGCTTATGGGGGTTGCCTTTGTAATCCTTAATGGCGGTGCAGACTCGTAGCTGGTAGAGATGTAGCGTTGCCGAAGCTGAAATGTATCACGAGTTGGCGATTGCAGATGTACTAGGAGTACTTATCATGTTTATTAGCAACACAGTAAGTAGCTGACTTTTGAGTAATAATTGAGCAGTCCTTGTTGCCTCATTCCTCTGGAGTAAACACTGAAAAAAATGAGACAACTGGGACCCTGAACTTCTAAAAAAGATGGCACTTCCACGGCCCGCCAGATTCCTAGGAAACACCTCCTGCAATCACCTTTTATAAGATCTCTTGCACTTTCAGCAAGATTAGGGCGCACTAGTACTCTCCGGAAAATGTTTGCGTTGAGTAGGCGCCATTTCATCCAAAAAAAATATACATCAAGCCAAGTAAAAACTGATACTTTATGAAACATACGCAACATGTTCGATGTGTTTTAGAGCGCCTACATTAGGGAACTGAGCCTTGTATATTGCTGTAAAACGTAAAACCCCAACTGGACAAGCCACTACCTAAACGCTCTGACAGCTGGAAGAAAATGGAGGTGGTTAACATATAGTCAGATGATACAAAAGATTTGCGGAATGTGAAAAGAATCTGTATCTATTTACGTCTTTATTTCCTAAGCACAAACTACCACAACCTCTACCTTAAAATACAGAGTGTATGTATCGTTTCTCCCATATCTGTACATTTGTCATTTGATTGATTACTAGCCCCCGAAGGCCCAAGCCGTTGTTGTCACTACCATTACAGTCAGTTCCCTTTGTCAGCTGTTCCGTCGCATCTTTAAGTCTCTTCCGCGACCCAAATTTGTACACCTTACCAATTCCTCTGCGTATAATCTAAGACCATGGTTTTCAAAACAAATAAATTAGTCATAAGTACAGATAGGCACTAGTAAATATGCTGAAAACAGTAGCAGCTAGATAAAGTGAAAAATGTCCACGTCTGACCTACAGATCACTCTGCAGATCAATCAATTTGATTCTACAGAAAAACAGCTAACTCTTGATGCAGGCACAAAATACAGATTGCAACTATAAATTCCTCTGCTGTGATAATGTCTAACTTGGCTGTAGTAATTTGATTTGTTCAAGTTTACGAGAAAATACTCCCTCCGATTACAAATATTAGTAGTTTAATTAGGTTTTCTAGAGTCAAATGTTGTTAGCCTTGAGCCCTTGACCATGGATAGCTAAAAATTCAAATAATTTTGCAAGATATGATGCTAGATTCATCATGAAAAGTAATTTCAGAATATATCATTTTTCCTATCTGCGATAAATACAATTTTAGAAAATTGATAGTCAAACTTTCACCTTTACATTTGTGATGGGGGAGCATATTGTTCCGAAATTTAACAAAGTGCACAATGAACACGGATCTCATGATGTATACATCATATAAAAGGGTAACAACTAGAACTTACCAAAACTTCGACAAAAATCAGCTCAACAAATGAATCAACACAGCCTCAAAGATGATTGACAAAATAACCATGTGAAACTGTTGTTAGCTGATGTCACTTTCAGGCCTTGAACCTAATGGCTGAGGCAGCTTTTTTAGAAGCTCAGCTTCTCTTGCTATTTGAATATCTGATGGCCAAAAGGTCTGATATATTACTTTGCAAAGGAACCGAGGAAGTAACCCAAGGACTATTATAAGACAAACACTAAGCCAGTAAGTCCTTGAAGCAGCCATGTTGTATATTGTCCTGCCAGGAATAAGAAAATAGAATCTCATGATGCTTGCCTTAGGTGATAAAGTAAACCAGTCAGTCAGAACTTACCCGTAGTTGGGGAAAATTGGTATTGAGTCTATTAACACCATGCACAAAAACGTAGCAGCTATAGAACCCCACACAGCAAGATGGGTAATAAGCACCCAACGTCGAATGTCCATGGCCAGATGAATATTGACAATTATAACCACGGCAATTGTCCACAAACTTCCCATACTCCATATGTCCATTGTACTGATATTGTATGTGAAGAAAGGAACATAGAAAAGGACAAGGCTCTGCCACAAGGTATCTACCATTGTGATCCAGAAGAGTGTCAGGTTGTAGCCCTCATTTCGAAGCCCTGCTTCATATAGTCTAGGGTAATATAGAAGGGTATTATGACTCAAGTCCTTGTCCAGAATGCCAACTACTACAGTTGGAACTGAGGTGTATATAAGGGAATAGAAAACACTACTCCAATCTGTTAATGCCAGAGTTGCAGAATAAGCTGTATATAAGATATACCTACAGAGATAATGAAACATGTCAAACTTTCAGAAAATAAAGAGTATTGCAATAATAATTTTTGGCACTTAGCGAACTCTAATGGATCTCAAATGAACAATTACTGTAAGTTGGGCCCTAAACTGCCTGATTGTCATTAAACAAACAAAATAAATATCAAACTTACAGTAAATCAAGATGTATATGATATCACAAATGAATATAACCATGTGCAAATGATTTCTCTACAAAGAATCACACATGGCACATGGACATGCATGCACAGATCAATTCACACCATCTGACAACCACCATTTCAGTCTTCTATACTGTTTTGCAATGTTTGTCCAGTTCACATATCTAAGTGGGTATTTGATTATTATTTAGAACTATGTCGAATTTGTACTCATTGGATAGACCAGTAGTTCATCTATCGAACAAAACCAATAACGACCTGATTTCATAAAAACTTGCTTAGCTTATGAGCCTCCAAGGTATGTGGACCAGAAAAACATTGTAAAACAGAGGTGGTACTATGCAATGCTAAAATTCTGAAATCTAAATGCTCAAGCACCAATGAAAAAAGGCTCTACAGGGAACACACAAGCATAGTGAGGGGGAGGTCATACCAGAAAAGCATTAACACAAAAACAGCATTCCGATAGAAGTTGTAGAGGATCATGTAAGCGATGCGCTGATAATTCCAGTGCCCATGTACAAGAAGTAATCTCTTCAGAAAGCGGAACTGTCCCATAGCAAAGTCTGAAGCCATCACTGCCTGACGGCCTTCTTGACCGCATATACCAACACCAACATCTGCCATCTGTATCATTGAAACATCATTTGCCCCTGCCAAAAGATGAAACAGGATCACAATAGGAAGGTGTGTTGCTTGGAAGGTTAAAGAGTAGAAAAAATTATAGTCACAAGAATAAGATGACAAAAGGCAAATATAAGTGTAAGTATCTGTTTCATTGTGGTCCATCAAAAATTTTCATCTCTGCTGTTGAAAGATTATGTTCAACATATAGTGAATTAATAGTACAAACTATTACCAATATACACTTGAACAGGACCCTTTTGAAATGCAGCTATCAGATATGGTCAAGATAAATAAAACAATTTTTAGCTCTATTTACGGATAATGCAGTTCAATTATAACGGGAAAACTAAAAAGGACACCATTCACTAGAATTTCAACTCTTGTTTAAGAAAGTTTCCATCAGCCATTACTAGCAATCACACATAAAATTTTAAGCAATTGATTGTTAACAGATGGACTGAGGTACTAACTAGAAAAGGTATTCAGTATCTCACCATCACCAATCGCTAGGGTCATGTCACTCGTTCTGCTTTTAATCAAATCAACAATGCCAGCCTTTTGCAGAGGAGCAACACGGCAGCAAATGACGACTTTACATGAAGTTGCCAAGTCAAATAACTGTCAAATAGAAAGTAGCAAAAGGTTAATTCAAGAATGAAGGCACAAGAAATTCACTTCAACTCGATAATAAAGCTATTGCATGTGCATTGAGGGATGATCTGTGGAAACGATAGTGCATTTAACTGACCACCAAATTAAAAATATGTGACAATTATAAAAGGAAAAATTCCTCGCATGCCACTGGGTAAAACCTAAATCCCTCATATGCCACTGTCACTGGCTGCGGGGTCCCCAGATGTCATAGACACATCGGTGAGACGGTGACATATGATGGATTATGATTTTTCAAACAGGCATATAAGATTATAAAAAGTCAACTAGTGCAGATGAGATCAAACCTCAGATTCAAGATCTTTCTCTAGAATATAAACAAGGGAGCTCCCATCAATTATCAGTGCTAGCTCAGTGCCATCAAAATTTGTCACTTTCTCGCTGTACTCTGACTTGTCACCAGCAATGACTCCAGTTAATTCAAAGTTTGGAGTAGCACTTTCAGACATGTGGCCGTTTGAGGACCTCAATTTAGAAATATCACCATTGTACAAATCTTCTGCACCTTGTGAATCCCTTCGAAAATCAGCCGACTTTATTCCAAATCTGGCTTTAGCATCAGCTAGAAGATGCTTGCACTCAAACTCTGAGGAACCATTTATGATAATTGAATGCATGCTTGGAGTCAACAGCCGACATGACAAACCAATTGATATAGCAGTTTCTTGTTTATCGCCTGTAAGAACCCACACCTTGATTCCAGCCTGCCGGAGGGACTCAATGGCCTCAGGAACACCATCCTGCAACTTATCTTCAATTCCGGTTGCACCAAGAAGAGTCAGATTGCACTCTACTAGACCTGCTGTCTGACGGAGCTTTGCTGATCTCTCATGCATGGAGGTACTAGCTTCTTCATAGCTTTCCTGCCATTCAATGAATTCTGCATCCGTTAGGTTTTTTGAACCAATCACTAAGGTTCGTAGACCCTCTGATGAATATCCTGACAAATGATTTTTTGTAGCTTCTATAATTTTGGCATGCAATGAATCATAAAGCCCATCACCAATCTCTACTTTCAAAATGCTCAACATTGATGTATCAGCACCTTTCACAAGAACTTTTACATTGTTGTCCGGAAACCTTACAACAACAGACATCCTTTTTCTCACACTGTCAAATTCATGGAGACCAAGAACATCCAACCTGGTTATAACAATAAGATTGGTTAGTAAATACACCCCTGAAAAAAGTTAGAACATATAAAATGCATTCCTTGGGACTGATATTGGTGGTAGCTACAATTTGTCACAGAGAACTTAGAAGGTTGCAGTATTTACCTTAACCTCTCCCCCAAAACATCTATAACAATGTGACCGGTTGTTCTTTCCACAAGAGTATACCCGTAAGCAGAAGCTGCAGTTACTAAAGCCTGCTCATCAGGTGACTCTCCCTGATAATCAATTGCACCTATCTCATCCACTTCGTTCGTCAAGTCGTGAGAAGTCTCTGTGCTGACAGGGATTACTGTGTTGCATGCAGCCAGAGTAAGGAAAAAGTCATGAGCAGCAAGCCTTTCTTCCCCAATCAATGGTTGATTCAGAAGCGCCATCAGTGCCGAATCAACATTGATTTTGGGCTTCCTGCCACTTTGTCTCAATGACTCTGTAAAATGAGACAAGCTTATTATGGATTGATGAATGATCTAAAGTTAATGAGGTTGAGAAAATAAATCATTTGATTTGCTGGCACGGAGACAGGAAATCTGAATAATTCTGAATTTGGCATAGTATGGACTATAGACCAGGTTTCAAAGACCATTTTTTAAAAAATCCAAGACCTAGAAGGAGCCAAGTTACCACCTTACCAGTTGTTCATTTAATCCCAGACACTTCTTATTTTTCAATTCAGGCACACTCACAATGGACTATTGGAACATGGTTTAGACAATAATATAGCAGGTCTGCTATCCGAGTATGGTAGTACCTAGCAGACTAGCACCAAAATGGGCAGACTGCAGATACAGGCTTCCATTGTTCTCATCAACAAACTGTGGTAAAATGTGGTGTTTTCTTTCTTCTCATTGGAGCATCGACTTTTAAAATGAAAAAAATTATAATTTGCTGTGCAACTTGGTCAGGCAAGGATCGCAACAGAAATGAACAAGTTATATGGTGTACAAGTTGGATTATTTATGCAAACAAGCTGCAAAATACAGCTCCTCCAATAAAAGCAGGATAGTAGGTGGAAATTTTATGGCTGATCAAGAAATTTGAAAGTTTGGGTTTAACCTAGTATAGTGATGGATGGAATATGGGGCCCAACTATGGTTGCTTCTCGGTTTTCTCCTAGAGAACAAGCTATCTAAAAGGTTACTCAAAGTTCTTAACACAAAAAGAAGAGGCTGATTCAAAAAAGAAAAGAAAAAACAGAGGTCGGTAGCCTTGCCTGTAGTGCTTATTTCATGTGAAAAGTCACTAGTGACTTGCAAAGAACTGCCATAGTTCTTCCCGTAGATGCTAGCTTGCTGAAATTCCATCTTGTTTTGTGTCAAGGTGCCTGTTTTGTCAGAAAATATGTATCGTATTTGGCCCAGGTCCTCGTTGATATTCAAGGATCGACACTGAAATCTTGAGCCTGAATTACTGTCATACATGCGTGTATCTCCAATCATGAAGTATGATTGCCCCACCCTGACTAACTCCATTGTGATGTACAGAGATATCGGTATCATTATCTGAAAGATTATCACGGAACTGAGGAAGGAGAAAAATATCTCTAAAGCAATGCCATAAAACTTGAAATCTTTTCGATTCTCCCGGCCAAAAGTAAAGTACTTTCTTCTATAGTATGGCAGGGCGTCCAGGTTTTTAGAATTTTTAAACAGCCAAACCCCCATCCCAGTAGCCACAACTGAGCATATGATCAAGAGGAAAGCTGATAACCAAAGTGTTTCCCTGTTCATGTAACTCTCTAGGTTGCTGCTCTTTGAAGGAGATATCGTGCTGTTCAACATAGCTTTTGTCTCCTGACCAGCATAGACGACGACCCCAATAATCCATTCTGTGTTTTTAAGCTGACATCCACGTAATACAATGTTTGATTGTCCAAGTGGAACCCTCTGGCTGTTCAACTCCATGGTAGCTGTAAACTCGTAGATATTTCTGTTGGGCTGCTCACATTTGATCAAGCCTGAATATGAGGCATCGCATATCATGGAAGTAGTTTCCTGGCGAGCATACCTTGTTTTTAGGTTGGACTCTCCATCTAAATTCATAGTTTGGATATAAGCGATACCATTTGGATCACTTGTACCCAGCAAAACCATGTCACATGGCATGGTTTCATTGGCATGAATTTTGACAACCTCCCCTGCACAAATGTTTTTCCACTTTTTCAACCGAAAATCACCATGTTGAAGGACAAGTGCCTCTCGGTTATTTTCATTTCTGTCGGACCTGTGACGCCGCCAATCCTCATATCCATCTTTTATAGCAGTCACAAACAACACAAAAAGCAGCGGGAAAAGAGAAGCAGTTCTTCCAAATACAGCTAAAGGAGGGAGCTGGTTAAGAGCAGCTATGACTAGGAAGTATACGTATGCCAGCCGATGAAACTGTATGAAGAGGTTCTTAGGCAGGAAAGTAATCAAAGTATACTTGCTTGTCCTGATCTCATTCCCAGTAAATTCATACCGATCGTTTGTCCTGTTAGGATCATTAATGTAAATTAACCTTGGCTCATGCTCAGATGAAAATGGATCTTCAAACTGTGAACTCTTGTTCCTGACTCTCTGGGAGCGATTTGGCTTCTCATGGGAAGTAGATACCATTCCGATATCTAGTGATGATGGAGAACGCTGCATCTCCATTGCACCACCCCAAGAAACCTTCCGCTGCCTCTCCTTCTGAGAGCATTCCACCGAGAGACGATGGAAGAAGTGTGAATCAGCAGACTGGAAGTGCTCTGCCACCCTGCTCACATCAGACACCTCCTGATGATGTCCTGGTTCAACCTCCCTTTCATCTGCAAGGCTTACAGAAGCCGTGTCACAATCCTCGTACAGTGATGAAGAGAATGAATCAGTAGTGCAGAGGCAGCCTAATGAGGCTACCGAAGGCCGAGCAGGAGCCTGCTGCTTTAAAGGTGAATCTGCACTTCCGGACGACGACGGGAGCAAGGGCTGACCAGTAGTCATATATAACTGCCGGCTCCCAACCCCAACATCATCACAATAAGAACTCCAGCTACAAGGAGGGGCTCAGTTGAACGATGCAGGATTCCAGCATACTGTGTGCTGAACCCGTCTCATCTTTGCACAATTTAACACCATGCGCAGCTCCACAATTACAGATTACTCCAACCTATTGAAACAAAACATACAGCAAAAGCTTTAGTATCATCAGTCCATGTACTACTCTAAGGACAATGGCTCACTCTGGAGCACACCTCGACAGCTATTACTCGAAGCTGGATCAAAAACTCCTCGAGCTTCTAGTGAATGCAGGTTAGTTAAAGTAAAAACAGCTGAATCAGCAACTACTGAACTTCGTAAATGTACAAAAAGGGAAACAATATTGCACACGCAAAGGGAAAACTCAAAACCTAATCAATCAATCGAGTACCGATTCAAGCACCTAAAATTCAAATTCTCTAATACCGGAGTTATGTCCAGAAGCTAGATCAAACAATTCGCACCGCTTTAACGAGATAAAATCAGCCGATAAACCCCCGAAGAAAAACTTCACGCGGAACATTTCCCAGATCACGCCAAAGGGAGACAACATGGGGACCAGGACAGGATCAGGACACGCACCGGCAGCAGGGGCGCCTCTGGATCGAGCCAAACCAATGCCGAGCCGAGCGTGCGGCGGCGCCCTCCCTGTCGGCGCGGCGGATCCGGCTGGGCGCCTCTGGCGGATCTGACCGCGCCGCGGCGGCGGTGGCGGGGGCGGCGGGCTGCGGCGCCGCGCTCCGGGGGTCGGATCGCGCGGATCCGGCGGGGCCGCGCGATGCGCCTGGGGTTTCGCCCGCGCGACGGCGGACGGCGACGTGGCGAGGGGAGAGGAGGAGAGCGGCGGGCGGCTAAGGTGTGTGGTGTGAGACGAGATGAACTACAATTTTTTTTCCTCGCCTTTTTTTTTTTGTCTTCGTTTTTCCGCGTTCGTGAGATCGGGGAGGCGAGGCGAGGGGGAAGGGAGGAGGCGCTGGAGCTGGGGTGCTGGACGGGTGGAGGAGCGCGAATTATTCACCCGATTCGCGTGTGATTTGTGCGTCGCTTCGCTGCGTTGTATCGTTTGCGGGGGTTATTTCCAGTTTTGCCCATGGCGTTGGGGTTATTTTGGGGGGACGAGCTTGTCGTGAGCTGATTCTGGCAAGTACAGTTCAGGTGTGGCAGTTCAAAATCTCCAACTTCTTGCTGCTGCCCAACAACTTTCGACCTCTCCAGCTCAGAAGGCATATTTTTGGCAAAGATTTCTTAATTTTTTTCAGGATGCCCTTGAAAATCTTGTGCAGTGCCAGCCTGCTAGGAAACAACACTTGAGATGTGGGAATTGGACTTCACTTTTGGTGAAAAAAATGGCACTGTTTCAATCAAACTCTCACAAAAACCTAAGTTCATTTTTGCAATGAAATATGTGAAAATTTACAAACCAAAAACCTACACATGGCTATTTCTCCAAGCATATTGAGTCAACCTATAAGCGTATAGAATGTCTTCTCCTTTTCTTTTTACACTTGTCTGTTTAAATACAAGACATTTACCTAAATACCATCATATGGATCAGATATTGGGATAACAATGTTCAAAAAGAAAAAGTATGTACTCCGTACAAGAAAGAAAAGACGCAGCGATACTTTTTCCCTGCTCTAGCGCATTTCATATATGTAGTCCTTATTTCTATTTTTTCATATTTCTCTCACTTAATATACATAAAAAAGGTAGCCATCTAGTAGGTTTTTTACGATAAAGAAAGCTTTATCACGCCACCTCCATCGCTTTTAAAGTGTTTTCTAGCATTGAAAGCAACTTCACATACAATGGACTCGTACAACTATTATCCACCTAGTGTAATATCGTTTTCCATTTATTATTATCCTTTCACGAATCAAAATTTCTTTATTATGAAGCGAAACACAATACATGTGATTCTTTTTCGATTACAAACTGAAAAATACTCCCTCCGTTCCAAATTGTAGGTCGTTTTAGCTTTTCCAGGTTCATAGATATTATTATGCATCTAGACATACACTGTATTTTACATGTATAATAATATCTATGCACCTTAAAAAGTTAAAACGAACTGCAATTTGGAACGGAGTGAGTAGAGAGCAAAAGCCACCGAACGCAACCTCTGTTTCTCACCTTTTCATACTACTAGCGACCAACCATGCATATTAAATATTATAGTCATATTACTTTCACAATCAAAAGGTTTGCTTTCCCTTTCCTTAGTAGCATAATCAAAGTGCGCAATTCCGATAAAATTAAATGAATGTGTTGTTTGCTTCGCGAAAAAAAAAAGAGGAAATGCGTTTGCCGTGGCGTGTTTCCGCGGGAGGAGGCGACGTGAAGAGAGGTCTTCGCGCTTTTCTTCGTCCGTTGGGAAATCAAGTCACGGATATCCACGGGCCCACCACGCCACCACCGTCGTCCCCGGCCGAACTCGCATTTGACGACGACGAGTGGAGCGCTGGCAACCAATACCCCTGGATTGGATCGCAGACGGAGTGCTTTGGTGGATCCAGATCATCCACTACCGCGTAGGAAATCCACTACAGAGACCCATTGCCGGCGCCGGTGCCCTGAACAGAGATCCCCTGATCTCTTCTTGTCCATGTTGCTGCTTCGAAGAGAACCCATGTGCTCAATGCTACGGAGTAGTAGCTAATTTCATCGCTGCGAACACAGGCATCCGGGCATGTGATGTACGGTACCCAAATCCAGACGCAGCACGATCCGGCCTCGGGGCCTCAGAGTCTAGTGGTCTTGCTCAAATTCTTTTTCGCAGAATTCACATGCAGGAGACTGGAAGAGTGTACTGCAAAGTCTCCGCCGATGACGAACTTTGCGGCGAATTTCGTCACATCAGCAGCGCTGGCCACTGAACTTCTGGAGTTCTGAATGCTGCTGCACCTGCACTTGCGCAGCTCGGGTTCTGGGGGGCCAATGGCGCAGAGGGCAGGGTCTCAGAAGATCCGGGGAACCCGTGCGTGCGCGCACGTTCGCCGACGTGGATCCGTGAACTTTTCCGGCTCGCGTCGTCGTCGCCTGGTTCGTTCGGTTGGGTTGGGGAGTTGGGACCATCTTTTTCCTGGGCCTTTCCCTTTTTCCTCCGCCGTATTGCTGCTTGCTTATCGCCACGACCCACGAGTGTTCCGGCCCAAAGCTAAACAAACACTATCCACAAATCATTCTTTCAAAGAAGGATTTGCACAAATCATCATGTCGTAGCGTGTCGCCGCGCGGTCGGTAACCGCGGAACGTTGCGTATCGAGCCTCGAAATTTCTGAATTTTTAGCTGCCAGCCTGCCACCATACTCCAAGTCTGCAATCCTCTCTGCGACTCTGCCTTGTTTCGTTGCGTCTGGCAAACAAAGAGGCGGCGAAAACCTACTTGCCGCACGCGATCAAGCCACGGAGTGCGCGTTCAGCAATCAGAACGGGAACGTGGGACGGCAGCAAGTGGAAATCGTGCAGCTGCAGATAAGCCAGCCGCACTGGCGCGCCCGGTCACTGAATCACCACCCCTCACCCGGGCCCAAAAGTCAGCCGTGATCCATCCGTCCGGTGCAGAAGCGGAACGTGCCGCGCTCAGCTGACGCCACCAGCCCATCACCGACGCCACAAGTCCACAGGCCAGGCCCCCACCGCCCATGCCTCGCAGTCGCAGTCGCAGGCGCGCGCCCGTCCATCGAACGCACGCAGGCACCACCACGTCGGTCGGGTCCGGCGGCAGCTCCGGCCCCAGTCACCCCGCCACGCCACGGCGCCACCTCTGCCCCCGCGACCCAACGCGTGGTCGCCCCACGCGTCTTGTCGCGCGGCCCCGCCACGCGCGCGACGCGCCCGGAATCTTCGCGTCCCGGGGCCGGCCCCCGCCACGGATAAAGACGCAGCATCCGGCATCTCCCACGGCCGGATTCTCCGGCTCCCCTGATCCCATCCCATCCCCTCCAAACGTGTTCACCGATCCCGACGAAGCGAACAGAGAGAGACATGCAGCCCGTGTCGCGCTTGGCCCCCGCGCGGCCGCACGCGCGCGTGGGGACGACGACGTCGAAGTGCCAGGCCCGTGCCGCGGCCACGACGAGCCGCGGCTGCGCCTGGCCCTGCAGGCGCGTGGCTCCCGCGCCGCGCCTGCGCGCCCGCGCGACGTCGTGCGGAGGCCGGGGCACGACGGAGCCCGTCGAGGCGCGGGAGGACAACGCGGAGCCGGCGGCGGTCGATGAGGCGGAGGCTGGGCTGGCGCCGGAGGAGCTGGAGGTGCTGGAGGAGGCGGCCATCGCGGGGGTGGACGAGGGGCGGCGGCCCACGGACTACGACCGCCGCGCGCACATCTTCGAGGAGAGCTCGCGGGTATTCCGGGAGCTCAAGCACCAACGGGACGGCGACGGCGGAGGCGGACACGGTGGTGTGGCCGATGCTGCCACGGCGGCTGGAACAGGAACGCGCGAACATCAGCAGCTTGGGTGAAGCACCGTAGTAACGCTACTACGGTAGCGAACTTGTACGGTTGGAGTGATCAATCGTGTACGCTATGCTCACCGTTCAGACAGCGTTAGCGAGAACGGAGAAACGAATACGAGTGTACGACTCGAACTAATTGCGCTGCAATGTAAATGTTCAGATGGCTTGACTGAGGCGAACGAAAGCTTGTGCACACTCCGGTTCTGAGCTGTATGAAGCTCGTGCGATTGTGGCGACTGACGTCGCGTAACAAGCCAGGGTCGTGCATTTCGGTTCACGTCATCTATCTATTATCTTCACGTCATCGTTCGCCGAGACATTAATCAGAAAATACAACTCTTAAAAGAAGTCACCTTAGTTAAAAGAAGTCACCTTAGTGTAACAGTCTATATTATTCTAAAGAACAAAGAATCTAAAGAATCCATATTAAGTTAAACATTTGATATTGTTATCAAACTTGGAGTCCATTGTAAAAAGGCCTACTGCTATTTTCTACGGGAATTGGACTCCATATGGCCATCTTTCCATAATCATGACTCCGGTTAAGTGCAAAAAGCCTCAAAAAAAGAAAGAAAGATGACATCATAAACCGTGTCCGTTTCTAAATATGTAAAAAAGGGGAAGTTCACGTCACGAGGTTAGGCCGGTCAGGTCCTATGACCGACTCTGATACATAGTATATGCTCACACTCAATGTATAAATAAAACATTAGTGCAATTGATACAATTAATTTTGGTTGCACAATGTTTTCTAGCAGAAAAGTATTTTTCTATGTTCTGTCGACTGGAACTCAAACAACATGGACAGTGATTCTTCATTATCGTATTAATAGTAATTAAAAGAAGCCACCATATTTAAAGAGTTTAAAAATTCTCACGTTAATTAAAAAGAAAAGGATATGATGATCTAACGAACTACAGTAATCCTAAGAGTTCATAACAAATACAACTAATCAATATATATATATATATATGAAATATTTAAAAAATAAAATTAGAAGCGGACTTTTACAAGGTTTGGGAAGTAATAAAGCTAAATAAATAGTCCATGCCAAATACAACTAATCAATAAATAAATCTTTGTTTAAAATAATGAAAAAAAATGCTTCTCCAATTGCCCTGGATATTGGGAATCAAAATTCTTAAATGAATAACCCATTTATAATATAATTAGTTAATATATAAAATAAAATGTATAAAATGTTTTGATATATAAAGAAATAATCAAATCCAATTAAATGAATCGACACAAACAATGTAATAATAAATATCCCATGAAAGATGTAATTTAACTAAATAAAAATACAATCTTTGTCCATTTGGAATTATGATGGGATTAAAGAAAAGAGCGCTCCGAAAAAATGAGTTGGACGTAACCTTTTATTGCCATGCATCCTCTCGCCTTATACGTTCCTTTACATGTCATCTCTCACCTTGCGTGCATCGCCATGGTTAATACCAATGTCATTCATCGTCCGTCGATAAGTATTGATGGTCAAATATAAGCAACAATGTTGTTGGGGGACAAACTAGAAATTATCACGTTAACCGGAAAAGAAAAATATACACCGTTAGGTTTATGAAGATCTAACAGCCTAGACTAACTTAAAAAGTCCATGTTGAATACGACTAATAAATATGTAACGGTTCGGATCATTTGATTAGGGTAGATACAAATAAGAGTCCATTCTTTCCTACGTTAAAAAATAATTGTTCATAGTTGATACTCCGACAAAAGAAATAAATAAAAAAATCCCAACATATTCTAATACAACTACCAATCAAATGCATACAGTCTACTCTCTTATTTAGTATCCATATTAATATGATCTTCCTTGAATCAAAGGATGGACAAATAAATAAATTCAAACACCCTCCTCCTACATGCACACGAGAAGAAAAATCTGTTGAGATGGCATTTCTTCTGCCCCCCTGGTCCGTCCTCCAAAAGTGTAGAAATTCCTTTGAGCCCCAATGATTCCAAGGAGGAACTAGCAGAGAAAAAAATCATGAAAGTCAAGGCATAATCACGGCCATGAAGCTGGGAAAGTCTAGGCAAAGTGATGGTGCGATCTAATTAAAAACAACTCGAAAATCAATGCTTGGCATGCGGGGCATGGCATTCTAAGTGTAGCGTTCAACGAGAGGGAACATTGATTATTCGGATACAATCAAGCATGCGTCTTTGGTGATCAAAGCGTAGCAGGTAACTCTCCTTCAGAGCAGTAGCAGGAGAGAGAGGTGATGAGCATAAAGACTAATGATATAGCTTCCTAGCCACAACAACATATTGGGGAAAAGGTGCAACAGTCATAAGTTAAATGGGATGATGCATGTACAAGGCTATAGCAACCGGTGATCCGAGAACAAATAAAGGAAAGGAGATTTGGATATATAATAACAACTACAAAGGTCAAACTCAAAATTAAATTCTAATTATTAGAACATTCTACTAAAATATAAGGATATTTTGTCAACGTAGCAAAAACTTACAAACAAAAATGTACGTCGCAAATAAAAAATCAAAAAAATTATATTAACGTGAAAAACGTATAGATCTTTATGTTGCTTGGTAAATAAAAAAATGTGTTTCTATATAAGGTATTCCCTTTTCTCATAAATTCCTATTGAAAAAGATACGCCACAGAATATGACAATAAAAAGGATGATAATATATTGGTTGTTACAATAACATGACAAAAATACAATTATTTATATCTTTTTATTTAGAAATAAAATATTCAAATATTGGTATAAAAAGCTAGCTAGCGCGGGCCATCTAGTAAACTTTGTGGCTCAGGAATTTTTCAGGAGAAGCATACGCACGAAGTGGACCGATGGACAGCAATGCGCTACGAAGTACGAGCATGAGCATCACCTCTGTCGTTGTTTTGACTGGCAAACGGGGATGAGGACGGTTGCTTTCGTGCTTTTCACGTCCTGAAGAAAGCACAGCCCGAGCCAAACCTGCAGTTTGGCAGAGTTCAGCCATCCTGCCAAGCTGGGGGGAAGTCAGTCTTTAGCTCCGGTGGTCACCTCGCATTCGGCTGCCCTTTTCAGCGGGCTGAATCAGCCGTACTGCAGCTTATTCTCTCTCACAAAACACTATTGAATCAGCAGCAAAAAATCACAGCCGAACACATCAGCATCTGTGCCGAGTGCAAACCCTACATAGATACACACGTCAAAGAGCACACAAAAAATTGCCAAACCAACCAACTCTTCAAGCACAGATGAACTGCAAAGCAAACTCAACACACCGATCAGAATGCCTAACCACACTAGAAAACACCCATCAGAACGCCAGCGACTAAGCCTAAATCTAAACCTGTTGGCTGTCATGTTTTGTGCTGTCACCTCCTAAACTCGCTGCGCTCCTGCCAAGCAACAAATGGTCTGCGTGATCTACGACCTGAGCTTGAGCGATTCCAGGCTATGGATCCCCTTCTTCAGGATCCCCTGGAGCGGCAGGCCACCGCTCCTGGCCATCGATCGCTTCCCCGCATCGTCTGGTTCCCCTCCATGGCAGACGCCTTTGCCCTTCCTGTCGACGACATGATGCGCTCTCGCGTTGTTGGGCGCGCGCCCGTCGAAGCTCTCGAACAGGTCCGGGGAGTGGCGCAGCAGCTCGCTCGCCGACGAGTACCCCATCAGCCGGTGGAGCTTGCCGTCCCTGCCCCCCGCCCTCTCGTCGACGGTGTTGAAGGACGAGTTCCTCGACACGTACAGCGGCTGCCCGTCCTCGGTGCTGGTCGACTGGCTCACGCCGAACGAGAGCCCGTACTCCTCCGAGTAGGACACCGGGTCCGCCTGCTCGAAGCCGGCGGCGGCGTAGTGGTGGTCGTCGGCAGCGGCCTGGTGGTGGACGTGGGCCTCGTAGTCGTCCGTGCTGTACTCGTCGCCCCCGAACGGCGACTGCGGCTTCTTCCTGCCGGGGTCCCTGTAGGAGTAGGACAGGACCTCGGAGCAGGAGCCGCACTGGAGCCGGCGCGTCCCTCTGCTCGGGACGGCGAAGTCGGTGGGCAGCTGGACGAGCCTGACGCAGTTGGAGCAGATCACGAACGGGGCACCGCGGAGGACCGGCCGGCAGTGGTTTCTGGGCACGGGGCGGCGCTTGATCTCCTTGGCCGGTGGTGGCTTGTGCATCGCCGCGGGCTCTTGCTTGCAGGATCTGTAACAGGGTGGCTGGCAGCTGTGGCAGCACTCGTGACGGCAGGGTCTCATTTCCATTTGCACGTTGTGATGGCACGGATAAACCCTGTGCCGGCGGTAACGCAGCGAGGGCAGGCCACGGGGAGCGACCTGGCCAGACCTGCTTATGCGAGCTGCGTAGCCAGAATGCTTGGCAGCAGGATGGTATGCTGCAAGCGGTGCACTGGATGTGAGTGCTGCACGAGTCATGTGGCCATCTTGTTTGGAAGGGCGTGGAGGATAAGCCTTCGGCTTGGATTCTGAGGGTTTATGGAACAATTCAGAAAGGTCGTCCTTCAGTTCATCCACCGTGTTCATGATCTTCGATTGGAGAGGTTCACTTGCTCTGAAGCTTTTTGACTGAAGAGAAGTCCGTGCGGAATGGAAATCAAGCGAGTTAACCGTTGCTCGGAGATCACAAGACCGAGACAGTACCCTCACAAGATAACTCTTCTTGTTTGCTGCATGCTCGGCTTGGCCTGATTCCTTCTGCTCTTGGCTTGATTCCTTCTGCTCAGCATCTTGCATATTGACAGCTGCTTTGCTCATCTCAGAAGAAAGCATGTTGTTTTCAGAAGCATTCAAGTGGCATTCCGTACCATCATCTTCTCTTACTCTGCAAGTCTCTGAATTCTCTGCAGGTTGTTCCATGATGTGGTTTTCTACTTCGCCAGAATCTCCACATGTGCTCTTTCCATTGGAGTTTTCCAGATCAGCAGGATCTTCCATCCTTGAGTTGGTATCCTGGCCTTCAAAATCGTGATGATCTTTGCTCTCTTTATTCTCAACCTCCAAATCATTCTTCTCAGGTGGCACGACATCACCACTCTCATTGCTCCCTGTGCCATTTCTGCCATGCTCGGTGCTAGGAGCATCGGCAATGCAAGAGCTGTCCATGGTAATTTCAGTGGAAGCATGATCTTTGGTTTGCCGAGGCACGCCATTGCTCGCCGTGGTAGCAACCGAGTAATTGTCAGAGTCTTGCCGAACTTGTTTCTTGGCCACATGTTGTCCATTGCTAGCCCGAATTTTAGCTGCATAAGCGCAACATGAAGGCGCACTTGAGAAACAAATTAACAAACAAATGGTAAGCATTAGGTATCCTTGTTAGCACAGTGAATTATCCTTACCTCGCAGAGTGGTGCCACATCCACCGCACCTGTAGACCGCAACATTGGGCGGTTCTGGGAGAACGTTCAAACACTTTGGGCATCTCACAAGGCGATAACCTTCTGTGTTTGCCATCAAGGAAGAAAGGACCATAACATCACCCACAGCTCACAATTTCAGGCTGCAGTTACCAGTGACCACCAAGTAGCTAAGGTTGTGAAGGATGTGTCTATCAATCCTGAGTTCTAATACCAGAAGACTCCTGCTGCTGCAAAAATTCAAGGGAAAGAGGATCAGAATCTCAGTTGCAGAGCAGAATAAGAGTCTTTGTTGGATTCGTAGCATGAAAACTTGCTCTGCAGTTAAAATTTGCACGCAGCACAATGAGAACAACCGGTCCTTCTGATCTAATGGCAAAATAAAAGTAGGAACCACAAGAATTCACTGACGGAAAAAAAGAATAACAAACTGAAAACGCTAGTGATTTCTTTAGAATTCAAAAGCCACTAATTGTCCTAACCCCTTTGTCCTGTTCATGAATCACGAGGTCATCAATCATCCCCCAGCTGCCCCCAGAAATCACAGCCTCCTGCAAAATTAATCTACAGTACTTGAACAAACACCCAAAATGTTCAACTATAACCAACGCTTTTAGAAAGAGTGATAATTTCGGCACCGTTACAAAGACCGCAAAAGACCTCTTTCAGAAAGAGTTAATGTTGCCATGATGGCTGGTAGGTAGCACAAAGCACCCACAAACGTCGGAGCAGAATCTCCTAGCCTAAAAACATGCGATCTCGCAAAGGCAGGACAGCAAGACAAGCAAGAATCAACTCCTTGGCATCATCAACACCCGAATCACCCTACTTGTACATTCAGAATTCAGAGCAGCCCTGAACTAGCCTGGGGAAAAGGGGATAGCCGAGAGACGCTACCGGCCAGACTCCAATCTCAAGCCACCGACTGGATCAAGCTACCGTACCCGTGATTAGAATCCTCAGTTGGGAGAGAGAGAGAGAGAGAGAGAGAGAGAGAGAGAGAGAGAGAGAGAGAGAGAGAGAGAGGGCAGCCAAGCCCAAGAACTCACCTTTCTGCAGGGGTCTGTAGCCTCTGGACGCTTCCTCCTCGTCCTATCCTCTTCCGAGCCCAGGCCGCGTCGCGTTCTCCTTCCCCTTGTTTCTTCCTCGAACCCCAGTTCTTGGAAGTTATGCCGCACTCGCTTCGCAAGAGGCCGCAAAAACGACCGGAACACTAATATAAATAGATAAGAAAAACAAGTCGCCGTTCCCGCGGCGAGGTGAGCAGTTGACTGGGGAAGGAGGGAAGCTAGCGCCCCATCACCGGTGTGAACGGAGCTACAGAGTGAGGGTGATTGGGAGGAAGAGGAGGGAGCAGGCGGAGGCCCAAGGGGACCAGGGAAAGGGACACGCCCCGGTCCGTGGTCAAACGTGTGCGCGGTAAAATAAACAGCAACAGGAAGCGGGCGCGGGTTGACAGTTGACTGGTTGGCTGGCCGGGGGATGTGTTGACCTGACGGCCGCTCGCCCTCCGCGGGCCGCGGCTTCGTTGAACTTGAGCGGGTTGGCGTAGGCGGGCGGGCGAGACCGAGCCGCGTCGCGCGGCGGGGCAGCGGGGCGCCGGTCATGGTCGGAGACTGAAGAGAGGCGGAGAGCCCTCCCGGCCGCCACCTCATCCCGGCGCTCAGACTGGAGCTTATGGTGGAGTAGTGGACTCGTGGTGCCCGGTTGCCGCCGTAACGGCGTGCGGGGCCCGGGGTTCTGTCCGCGCGTGTCATGTGCCGGCGTGCCAATTTGCCTGGCGGTTAGTCACTGGTTGGTTCCGTCCATGGACTCGCGGTGCAATTTGCCTGACTACCCTGTCGAGTCGAGCCAAGCCAGTGGATGGGACTTGAGAGGACGAGAGGTGCTGCGGGCTTGTTTAGTTCCCAAAATTTCAACTTTAGCACTATACAAAAGAAGATTTCCCATCACATCAAATTTGCGGTACATACATGGAATACTAAATATAGATAAAATTAAAAACTAATTGTACAGTTTTATTGTACTTTGTGAGACGAATCTTTTGAGCCTAATTAGTCAATGTTTGAACAATAATTTACAAATACAAACGAAATGCTACAGTTGTGCATTTATGGCAAAATGACAATTTTACCACTCCCAAATTGGGAACTAAACAGGCCTAACAGAAGTCCCCTTTGTCATCTTCTTCTCGTCTTCTCGATCTGTGTTTGGTGGGTCGGTGGTAGTGCAAGTCTGCGACACACAAGTAGTAGCCCAGTAGGTCTTGCTTTAGTCAAACTCAACTCTCTATGACTTCACGCGGCGGTGATAGCCGCGGCCGATATCCGCTCCCCGTTCCGGAGTACGGAGTACTCCATGCCAGATACCGGGTCACGGAAGTGCAACGGTCTTGCTGTACGCTCCGTAACGGGTTCTGGAGAAGCGAAGCTACTAGCCACTAGGCTACTACGGTCGCGTACTGCCGCTGCTACCAGTTTACCAGCTGATCCATATTGCATAGGAGGAGAGGGCAGCGAGTTCCCAGAAGGGCATAACGCATTCATAATTCAGGGAGCGCGGACTGCCGGTGAGACGGAGATCTCGCGCCTCCGCACGGGCACGCCCCATGTGCACGGTCGTCTGGAGATCCTCGCTTTGTTCGCTTCAACTTATCAGTCGGTTTATTAGCCACCAAACAGTATTTTTCTCTCACAACAAATCAATTTTCAACCGGCTTATAAGTCCAGCAGAATAGCCCCTCACTAACGTGAAAAGAAACGCGCGGCACTCTGCTGCCCCTCGGGCGGGCCATGTGAAGGGACGAGACGGCGCAAACGCCAGGTACCTTGGCATCACGAGAGGTATTTGGTTACTCGTGTAGCTGGCCGGCTGGCCCCCGTGGCCCCGTCTCCGTTCAGCTTCCAGGTTGGCCATCACCAGCGATGCGGACCAGGCGGCCAGCCAGCATCAGCCTGCAGCAACTGTGGGGAACGATGGCCATCTTCGCTGCACGCCGGCAGTATTGACTTTGCTCGGGCGAGCGTCGGCTGGTGCCATCAATTGGCCGGCGGAAACTGGTGGGCGTGAATGTAAACGGGGCATTCATCAGGCCAGGTCCCCTCCATTTCAACCCCTCAAAAATGCATTCACACAGGGACAGATCACAGACGGATAGTGATGGCTAAGCTGGTTGGTCGCTGTACTAGTGCCAAGAGTGTAGTGTAGGGCCCAGTTTAACTAAGGTCGGCAAGTCACTCGCTGCATATGGGCCTCCACTGGCAAAAGGTTACCAGGCAACAGAAAGTGAGACAATAGACTATCCATCAGCCATCACTGAATACCACCAGTAGTATAGTACTGCATCACTGTATGATTATACAGATATAGTGCATTCAGTGCCATGCGGAGTCAAAAGGGTTTGGCTCCATCATCACATGACAAAACGAACTCGCTTTTCACTAACCCACCGGGCCAAAGCGACCAAACGATGACCATGTTGAAAGGGCCGGCCTTTCGTCAATCGTGATCCTCCAATATGTACAACAACTAAAGCAATATCCTAGTATTGACTACTGACCAGCAGAGAAAGTGGCACTAACCAGAATACTCAATACTGGCAGGGAGAGTTTCCTCGTCATGCAAGAATGCAACCAGTACGATGTATCAATAGTCCATTGGAAGCTCAAATTCATCCTCGGGATCCTTCGCTTTCCTATGGATTTTTCGGCCTCCCTGACTATTCGTTCTTCTCCCAGACCTACGGTACCCATCCATCTCACCACCGCCAGGTCCACGGATGTTTTGAGTGCCCAAAATGCCCTAAAATTCAGTTAAAGGTTACTTTAACTCAACAAAGGTTTTCTCTTAATCCAATATAAACACTTTTCAAGGTTTATTTAACAATGTATAAGTTAAGTGATTGTATCAGAATCAGTCAGTAATGCAGACCTGTGTTAACCGTTGAACCCGGGAGACTGCATCTTCGTGCACCACGATTGTATCAGAGAGTATATCCAGCACATCTTCCACAAACAAACAGTATGTACTTACCTGAAAACAAAACCAAGTGGTGTATCAAGACAGCAGCAGAATAGTATTCAGCAGGATTGTATGTAAAGCAAGATCAGGATTTGAATCGAATTACCAGACTAGAAGGGATGATAGAAAACCCAAACGAGTCAAGCTCAAGAGACTCCATAGCACCTGAATTGATGTCGAATGTGAAGCCACGCACCTAAGGGTTAAAAAAAGTGAACTTAAAATAATCCAAATTCAAGTTCAATATTTAGATGCAAATAGGAAATGAAATCATGCAGATTACCTCTCTTTAAAGACCACATGGACTCACCTTGCCAACATTGCGCCGCCTGGAAGTTACAACATTGTAGCCCACCTAACAAGATTATCATGTTGTTAAATATCAAAACATTTGAATAGTTTTTGTACTTGAAAAGAGGGGGGAAATCAAGCAGTGCTCACATTGTGAGCAATTTGAGACAAAGAAACTGCACCCTTTTGAAGGAAGATTGTACACATGGGAAAAAGAGAATTCCACAGAGGTTGTTCTTTAATTTGAATTATTCGCTGAACAAATATAGTTTGATGGACTATGGTTAATAAACCTTGTTCCAATTAATAAAGCTGACATACCAAGCTGTGCAATCCAACCAGATTATATTCATTCTCGATCACAGATTCATCCTCAACAAGCACCACATCTCCAACCTACAAAAGGTATCCATTCCTCGCACATCAGTTAAATTGGTGCTATACTGGATATAAGAACATATTCTCCCTTATGTTTGTATGGACAACAAAGATAGAGCTGTGCGTGTGTGTCTTTTAGTGGGGGGGGGGGGGGGGGGGGGGAGATGATCGAGTATTCAGTACAACGGCACCTGACATATGTCCTCAAAAAGGAATTTCTCTGCTTCCCCTGAAAGCAAGCTTGGCCTCACTTCAACCAGTGCAACAATCCACTGAAAAAAAAATAGAATGGGATTGTATAAAGAAAAGATGATATCACTTTAAGAATTGACTACTACCTGTTGTCATTTATGGTAACGCCTAATTCAATGTAGAAGCAGGTTTATCTTTTAGGAATAATTCCTTTCACGCCACTGTAAACTTGAAAAGATCCAGCTTGTCTCACTGACAATGTGGGTCCTGGGCTTCTGGCCCACATGTCATGTGCAACGGATGGCATAGAAGGGATTAGGAAAGTTTGCAATGGGAGATAAGGAAGAAACAGCAGAGTAGAATATAGTTGCCACACAGAAATGGTTGTCTTCAAACAAGCAGAGATGCCTAGCAACTAGCTCAAGAAAAGTGGAAGGTGAAGTGTGGTGTATACAGTATGCCTTCATCTATTTACTTGTAGGGAACAGTGGGGAACTACGGATCTTAGCTACTGCTACTAGATTCTCCATGAGATCTAGCCAGTGATTGTAGACCGTCAATAGGTTTCGGATGTCTGCATTGCATATTATTTTGAATTTTTAAACTTATACAACAATAACATGACTCAGTCATAAGGAATGTAATGATCCTTGCATAATTTGGGTAATTATCGCTGCGAAGGAGGCTGCATGGCAGCATCTTGGATGTTTCATTGAGGTAATAGGAGACTATATATGGGAATGTGTTGACACCGGATTTTGGCTGATAAAATCCCATAAAGCCTGGAATAAGGAAAGGAATATTCTTTTCTTAAAAGGAAAGGAAACATACATATCGAGCCTGTGAGATCCCTAGAGAGTCTAAGTGTTGCATGTTCAGGTTCATACGGAGGAAGCAAAGTTGCGTGTTAATAGCTCACGTATGAAAGGAAAGGAAACAAGAACCTGATGACGATACAAGACAAAAGCTTCATCGAGAGGGATTCTACATAAAGGGAATTAGAGTCCATGTATCTTAATATTTCCTTTTGTTTAGATATTTATTGTTAGGCAAGTTTTGTACGAGTCATTATCGTAGCTGACTAGGAGTCATTAGTCTAGGGTATAAATATGTACCCCTAGCCATTGTAACAGACATCTCTCGATCAATCAATACAAACCTTTCGGCGCCCGCCACCAACCCTTAGGAGTAGGAGTAATGTAATTTCCCGATGAGTTTCTTCTAGCGCGCAGGGCTCCATCGGCTTCGATCTCAGGCGAGCTTGTAAGTACCGTCACCCGGTCATTACGATCTCTATCAGAACTTTCTAAGTTAAGTCTTATATTCTGATATTCGGTTGTGTGGCTAGTTATTGAGTTAACTTAGATTGCAAGTAGAACTTTCTAGGCTTTGTCCAATATTCTGCTTGTCTCCGACGTTGCTCACAGTTATCGAACAGTTTAGATCTGGTTAGGTTGTCTTCATCGGCTCCCTTGCCTTGTTTAAACATTCACAGTTATTAGATCGTATCAGCTAGTAGATCTTGGATGCTTTTATTGCTTTATATATGCTAGATCCGATAGATCTTTATTCCTGCCCCTCGTATTGTTAACCGTCGGGCCCTTGACGTCAGCACGCTACTGTTGAGAGCCGATGCTTCGGTCGGTCTTATCCGTACCTCACGGAAGCATACAAGGCCTTGCTGCTGCGAGCTTGTCTAGTTGAGTTAATGGGCCGAAGTTAATGCCCTCTTACCGTGTTACCTTGTCTAAGTTCAATTACACGGTCATGACATTGATTAGGTTTTATTAGCTTAATTAGCTTGTAAGCGGTAGCCAAGAGGTCCTTGTTTGTGTTCTAATCTTTTAGGTTAATAGATTGATGTCAATGCCCTCTCATTCGTGTTACCCTGTCTAAGTTCAATTACACTTATCAAGACATTGACTAGATATGTTAGTCTATCTGATGTGCGCATGGTTGGCAAGGGCTCCCTTTCATGGTTGTTGTTTTACATTGCTTCTATCTTAGCCCGTCGGCTCATACTGCTAATGGCACATGCCATTAATGCTTCTATTTGTTTACACCGCATGATTACATTGAATATATCTTAACGGAGTTTATTCAAAGAACGCCTACCTATGAGCTCTAAGGCTTCGCCGCCTATCGGCTCATGAATTTTACGTTTATCTTATCAATTGCATGTCAAATTGACTGGCTCGCCGCGCACCTACGGGAGCCGATTTGGAGCCTGCACTGGAGTTAAGCAGATCTCCCAGGTCCTCCGTGTTGTTCAACGCAGAAGCTTGAAGCCCAGATTTTGCGTCAACAGAATGGCTTGTTCTTTCTTCATGCTTCATTCTAATGGTAGTATGTGCCTCTTCTTTATAGAGGTCGAGCCTCCCAATATTTCATTATAATATTCTCTAATCTCTATTCATAAGGATAACCTTCCAAATAGATAAGATTCGGTCCTAACACTAATCTTATAGGTCAGGAATCATAGGCAGCCCTAGGCTGGAAAGTGCTATGGTAACACAATATTGTTAGCTTGATAAGCACCATTGCACAGAAGAGGCATCTTAAAAAGCTTCACCAGCATCAAATGATAGATTAGACAATTTACTTTCACTACTATAGCCTACCTTCTCTAATATAGCTAGATTGACACAAATGATGAGGTGAAAAGGTGAGCAGAAGCCAGTTCTGAAGGTATGAACCAGAAAATTCAGGTAGGACTGATGACTTATATCAAAGAAGATACTGGCTGGGCATTACAAATTGCAATTAATTGAGGTGTGTTCTCCTGAAGATGATGCAGTGCTGGCGTGAATTTTATTGTCTATCGTCATCTTTGCTTAGGTATAGACCTTTTTTCCAGTGTAATTTGGAGTCAAGACCCACTGGAGCTGTAAGTTGTGAATGACAAAACCACCGCTTTTCGGTTCTTAGTTTTTACAGTCAGCAAGGGACTTCTCGAATAACCCAAAGATATAACCTATTAGTGACCAGTAAATGGTGAATGCAGATAAGACACACTAGGCCAAAGCCTGAACCCAAGCCCCTCTCTGCCTATACCTGTACCCCCAACTGGCACATAAACTTCCCACATCCTCCCAACCTGGCAATGGCGATCCATATCCTGTCCTGTACTAGGGCCTGTATAGAATAGAAACACTTCCATGCAGTGTAACACCACTTAGAGTTTAAGTTAGGAATTGGGAGATATATATTCTACACAACACTTTTCTGCTTGACCATATCGAACCTATCTTCTGAAAGTTGTTGAAACTCTAGCTGTTGTACTACGTGGACCTTCGAAACATTTGCACCCTCCCAGAGTTGACATATTGTTACACTAAGGGTATCAGAGACTCAGAGTTGACATTTCAAATAAGAAACTATGTCACAGTTAAAGCCAATCCAGCAAATACACTAAGCACATTACGCTGCGATCATAGACCCTACCATTGATACAGATATGAAAAGGACTAAAGCAACATGGCAACTGAACGATGCTGTAAACTGTAAATGCTAATCGCCGTCATGAACTGTCCAGAATCCAGAGTCACAACTCGCAAGCTCGCAGAGCTCCACCAAACCCAAACAAAACAAGTGCAGAGAGCAGCAGCCCGTACGTACCGAGGCGGCGTCGACCCAGAGCTGCGATACGAACCCAAGGCTCCGGGCCGAGCTCACGCTGATCACCTGCTTCGCTAGCAGAGCCGATCGCCTCGCCATCTGCCTCCGCCGCCGCCGCTGCCTCGTACCTCCCGCACTCCTCTCCGCCTCCCTCTCCCCATCGCCCTCGCTGACAGCTCCCCGTTCCTCATCCGCCTCGACAGCCACCACCGCCCCCTCCTCCTCCTCCAGCTCAAGCTCCCGCTTCAGCGCGAGGAAGTCGAAGCTGGACGGCGGCGAATGCGCGTCGTCCCGTGCGGCGGCGCCCGCGCGCGCGACGAGGGCACGACTCCGGGCTGGGGTCGGGCCTTGCGGGAAGGCGGGCTGGGGATTTGGGCTCGGGGTGGGCCTGAAGAGCGGGTGCGGGAGGCGCGCGCAGGCGCAGGAGCACATCGCTGCAACCCGGATTGATCGAGTGGTCGGAGAGGAGGTCCAGCGGAGACGACAGGATGGGATTGCGTGGATGGGGGAAGCGAAACGAGTTCGTGTACGTCGAAGTGAAACAGAGTTTTCGCAACGCTTCCTCGTTGAAGACACCGAAACGGTTCGAAATATGAGAATACGTCTCGCATGACGAGAAACGTATTTGTACGCCCACCTTGGAGGATAAGAAGATTGTGCGCCATTTGTGTGGTTCCGACTTGCTAAACAAAGAGAGGAGATAAGTCTCGTGGTAGCATTTGCATTTCTGTGATCACTAATTTGAGTCACCGATTTATGCAATATTTTTTAAAAAAACGATATTTACGACATGGTGTAGCTTTCTATCTTGATTATACAACAAACTGGCTCCATTATCACTTTGGACCATTTTTTAGAGGGAGAACACAGCATAAAAGGTAAACTTGCTCCACATCACTAATCAAGCTATACACTTAACAGGTATGCAGATCGTGTATATACTTGGTCAAGGATAAAAATCATTGTAACATCACGATGGAATTTTTAAATGCTCCCATGACTAGCTAGCGCCTAATCTTAAGATTAACATAGTCACTAAGATGTCTCGATATCAAGAAGCATGCCATCTACTACTTGCAAAAAAAATACGCATTCATAAGACATAAAGGTTTTCAAAGATAAAAGAGGTAATGCTCTGTGCGCGGGCTACGTCCCTTGTATTGCTTTGTATTTCTCTGCACCAAATCCAAATATAAGAAGCTAATGGATCTACTTACAACAACCTTTAGCGGCTGCAGCTCCGGCTCCGGCTGGCAGCCTAGTTGCTCGGCTGCCGGGCTAACCACCTGCCGTAGCAGCCTAGCCACTCGGCTGCTGGCCTCGCAGCTGTCGTAGCAGCCCAACAAGTACCTGCGTAACATTTGGTTCCTCTCTTGGTTGCCTTGTTGTACTGCTACTGTGCGGCTGGCTGCAGCTTCTACAACAACTCTGCGGGCTGCATGCACTGGTTGGAGTGGCTCCTGCAACTGCATCTGCTCGGAGTAAAATATTTTGTACTATTCTTTCTGTTCAAAATTATAAATCATTTTAATATTTTAATAGTAGGTTTTATTATACACTTAAATATATGTTACATTTAAATATATAGGAAAATGTACAACCCTAGAAAATCGAAAACAAACTTCTAATTTAGGACGGAGGAAGTATATACTAACCAAAACCTAAAACAGACTTCTAATTTAGGACGGAGGGAGTACATGCTAACCAAATATTTAGCATATCTGCTATACTCCTATATGCATATGCTGACCACATCCCCAAGAATGAGTTCCATGTTGCCGGGTATTCACTTAATTCTCTGCTTCTTAGTTTGATGCTTGCAGTAGTATCGTTCACTATCTCACATTCTCGTATTGGAATTAGAGCATGTCCAATCTAAAACCAATTATTACGATGCGCATCGTTGCTGGACAGAAAAAAAAAGCTTACTAAGCACACTAGCTACTTCACGCAACCGCTAGGGGGGGTATTTTCTTTATGAATTTTCAAAGCGAAGAAAAGATGGGCGGCTGCAACAATTTGTGGTGGCCGGTGCGTGAGCTAGTGGCCACAGGCCGTCCCCGTGATTGTCCAAACAGGGAAGGAACCGACCGAGAATGCGATAAGGATAGCAAAAACAAGTGAGCATCTCGTTCGAAGCCGATAAGGTCTCCAATCCTCCATCCACGTCCAAATCAGTCGAAAAAACCCCTCAGTGCAGCCACGATCGAAGTGACGGGGACGGAAGGTTTGCCGGGGTCCCCGTTTCTCACGTTTTCTAGCGTCCCACGGCTCTTCCAAGTTGCTCCGCGTCCACGGCCTACCACCAGGGCGGAAAGCCTGAAAAAGGGTAGGTGTCGAGGCATTGAGGGTGATCGGCAGGAATTTGTGAGCTACAGAGAGAAATCGACCTGTTTCACGTGGAACCAAATTTCGCTTGGGAGATGTGTGGTGAAAGTCCGAAGAGTTCACGTATCACAATCGATGGATAAAATCTAGTTCAAAAATCAATGGGTACAAGGAAAATCTGACCACTCCCCTTGTCGAATAAGAGTGTAAAAGTTCCGTATATGTATAAAGTACTTGTAGCTTTGTACCATCATGTGCCTAACTCCAAGGTACATGTATCAACTCCATAAAAGGTATACGACATTTTTACGAATAATTTGTTGATTTAAGTGGATTGAGTTAGTCAAGTGCAAGTCAACGGCATTTTTAATCTTTCACCTTATTTATTCACTACTTACATATGTCAAAAATATTATTCAATATTTAAAGCTTTAATTTTTATGATTTTAACAGAAGCACGCTATGTTAACCAACTGGTTTTATAGCCTAGTTGCTCGTCTGAATTAAAAACTTGATCGAGCATATATGTGAACTAGATCTTATCTATATGCAAAGATGACTTGACCTATAAATCAATTGGCCCAAATGCGAAACGAAAAGTAGAATTAATAGTCATTCGTGAAGAAAACGAATCTAAACACCACCTCCCATGCAAACCATCGCGACGAGTCGCTGAAAGTGGGCCTCAGGTCCGTCCAACTTGGCCACCCGCTGAGCGTAGCATATTCCCCGGCCCCGGCGGTATACCTTCACGATCTGAGGCGCTACGAAACCAGCCAATGCAACACCGCCACGCGTCCCTTCCCCGCCTTCGGAGCCCCGCGTCCGCCGCGCCGCTGCTAGTATAATAGCCCCCTCGCCGCGCAACCGCACGAGCTCGCCCGAGCAAACCGCCGCCGCCGCCCGTCGTTCGCCTCGCCGCTCGCTCCCCTCTGCGAAGGTACGTGGTCTCGGCTCCTCACGCCCGTCCTCTCCTCCCTTCTCCATCGCGGTTTCCTTTTCCCCTTTGGTTAGGCTCGCGCTTCCCTCCAAAAAAAAAAAAGGTTCGCGCTTCCCGATTACTTGACGTTCCTTGTTGAGCTATCTTTCCCCCCGATCTTTACTTATAAGATTTTTCTCTGGTCCGCCAATATGAAGCTGCTCGCGGGGGGTGGTGTGCGATAGGTCTCTTGGGGCTTGGTTTGGGCGCCGGGATTCGTTTGGGTGATTGGATCTGTGGGGATTTGTTCATCCATGGATCTGCGGGATAGGCCCGGGGGGCTGTGGATTTGAGGTTCCTAGTGGTGGTGGTGGTGAAATTTGGTTGCAGTATGGCTTGGTGACTGATCTTTGCGCTCTGCACTTGAAAATTTAGGTTCTGTAGGTCAATTTCGTGTGTGGTCTTGAGGAGGATTCATTACCGATGTGTTTGGCTTGCTCAAAAGCATCCAGGAGATCAGTTGGATGTTTGTGTTGCAAGGTGATAGATTTTGTTCTCTTAGCACTCGGGTATGCTAGGAATAACGGTGCAAGTGAATTGGACCCCCAGTGCTGACAAGGGCTGCACGTGGAGTAGCGGTGGTCGACTGGTCGTTTTCTAGATCTGGCTTGGGATGGACGAGTTGCCGTTATGGGTTAATTTTAGTTAAGGTCTTGGGTTTGGGGGCTAAATGCGGAATGCTGTCATTCTTCAATGTTGACTGCTGACCTATCTATTATGTTCAACAGTTTTACTGAAATCGTTTCACAGTTTTAGTCTTTGGTTCAATTCGACACTGAAAGTATCAAATGTCTTTTTTTAGCCACTCAGTCATTAGCATAGTTTGTCAACTCGAACAGCTAATTGACTGATTCTGATGCATTTCCCTGTATAGAATCTGATTCTTTGCTGTTAGTTGTCTCTTTGTTCTCTTTCATCCATATTAAATAAGTTTGGCATCCTTCTTGTGTGCTTCTTTGAATTCTTGCAGATCTTGTGAACATGCTTGACCATATAATTCTTGCTCATGCATATTCTCTACTTATCATAGCTTGCACAAACTTTAAATACAACAACAGAAATATACCAAGGAATGCTACGAGAATGCATGTTGCTCCCATAAAATGTGAGTTCATAGGTTCATAACATGAGCATTCATCTTATCACTGGATGTTACAATAATCTTACAGTCTGTGTGTTTTGTACTGAAAGCTTTGACCAATATCGTGTTACACATCATGCAGTAATCATCCAAGCATGAAGTTCTTTTTACTTAGTTTCCCTCTTCAACGTTCATCAAGCAAGCTGCCGTTCTGTGAAATAACAATATTATTATTCTTCCTGCAGCCCATAGACAAGTTGATCTCATGAGTTCAGGAAGAACAGTGGCATCCAAAGTTTCCTGTTCAGCGGGAAACAGTGGCAGCTTCCCACCCTGCCTCCTTCCAGGATTTCTTGGGTTCCCAGTTGTTTTTGTAAACTTCCACTTGTTCAAGGCCATTGTTCGCAGCCCTGCATCTTCTATTGTCCTGGGAATCTGCGGAGGGAGCCTCCCTTAGTCAGCTGCCCTATAAGGCATCATTCTTGTTAATCTGGGAATTGGTTGTGGGGAGCTGCCCCGGCTAAATTGTGGCCCAAGACTCCTTAGGTCACGGCTCTAAACTGCTGAATCGCATAGGTTCTTGAAGATGGTTTCCTCTGAGATAACCTCTGTTTCAGCAGCTCGTGCACAGGGCCCCAAGCTCTTTAGAGGGAAGATACTTCTGCCTGGGGGGCCTCCAGATGTTGTCCCATCTGAAAATGTTGAGTTCGACTTTTCTGATGTTTTCGGACCTACTGCAGTCCAGACTCCCACAGAAGTGAGTATTCTCACTCCAGACAGTCCAGCACCTGTGGCTGAGTCCAACGATGAGGTTTACAATGACCCTGATGTCATTGTCAAGCGATCTCATTCTCTTGTTGGTCCATCATCTCTTGTTAGCCAAGCTTTGCCATTCAGCAAGCTTACCCTACGTGAGACAGAGAGCTCATTGGAACTTTCAGAGTGCTCTTCTAAGGAAAAGCCAATTAACCAAGGGCCCCTTAGTGATGATGAGCTTGATGATGTCAAAAAGGAGAATGAGGGTGTTGGACTCGATGACTTCGAAGTCTTGAAGCTTGTTGGCCAAGGAGCATTTGGCAAAGTCTATCAGGTGAGAAAGAAAGGTACTTCAGAAATATATGCAATGAAAGTTATGAGGAAGGACAAGGTTGTGGAGAAGAATCATGCCGAGTACATGAAAGCTGAGAGAGATATACTGACAAAAGTTGACCATCCTTTCGTAGTGCAGCTGAGGTACTCCTTTCAGGTAGGCAGTTGCCATTTATGTGTTTATTCTTTGTTGCCATGTTCATGCTCTACTTTTGGCAGTATCCTGTTGCCAATATTAAACACTACACAATTTTGGCAGACAAAGTATCGACTTTACCTTGTCCTAGACTTCATAAATGGGGGCCATCTCTTCTTCCAGCTTTACCAACAGGGTTTATTTAGGTAATTTAGTTTCATAGTTCTACTTTGTGCCTATCAAATGATTACTAGCTTTAATAAGCTACCTTTTGATCATGCAGGGAGGAGCTTGCACGCATCTATACTGCTGAAATTGTATCTGCTGTAGCCCACCTCCATGCCAATGGTATTATGCATAGAGACTTGAAGCCCGAGAACATCTTACTGGATGCTGATGGTCATGTAAGGAACCATTAATATATCTTCTGCCCCCCCTTCTGCCCCCTTCATACATTTTAATATTGATTTCTTTTTGTTCCTTCCTGACATGTCTGATTTCTAGGCCATGCTGACTGACTTTGGTGTGGCAAAGGAATTTGATGAAAACACTAGATCAAACTCAATGTGCGGTACTGTTGAGTACATGGCCCCAGAAATTGTTCAGGGCCGAGGTCACGATAAGGCTGCCGATTGGTGGAGTGTGGGAATCCTTCTTTTTGAAATGCTTACAGGCAAGGTGAGTTGTTTGACCTGGAAGCTTCTGACCGGAAATGTTTGCTTCATTGGGGATTTGTTTAATATCTCCTTTTTGTATCCTAATTCTTTTGCCATATATGGCAGCCACCGTTTGTTGGTGGAAACAGAGACAAGATTCAGCAGAAGATAGTGAAGGAGAAGATAAAGCTTCCAACATATTTGTCTAGTGAAGTTCACTCTCTGTTGAAAGGAGTAAGTTGCTTCTTGTCTTTACCTTGCTTCCATGCATTTATGCATGTATCAAAATTTACCATTTGGTAGAATAAAACTTCTCAAGTCTTCAAAAGAACAGATTGCTCGTGCTGTGCTTGTGGAGCCCCAGATCTAGAGTGGACTGAAATCTATATGCCCTTAACGCTACTGTCCCATCCATCGGCATTTTTCTTTATAGAGATTCATTCTGTCGTCACCATCTCTAATCTCTCAACCCTTGCAGTTGCTGCACAAAGAAGCTGGCAGACGGCTGGGAAGCGGGACAGGCGGTAGTGATGAAATAAAGAACCACAAGTGGTTCAAGTCAATCAACTGGAAGAGGCTGGAGGCCCGGCAGATCCAGCCAAGCTTCCGCCCGAACGTTGCTGGCAAGACCTGCATTGCGAACTTTGATGAGTGCTGGACGAGCATGCCCGTCTTGGACTCTCCAGTGGCCAGCCCTGTCGCAGCCAACAGCAACTTTGTGGGGTTCAGTTATGTGAGGCCTTCCTCGTTCCTGCAAAAGCCGAGTCCTCTTGGCTGAGGAACTACTTCCATTATCAGAGAAGATCGACCCTGGAGTTCGAATATTTATCGATTTCTACTTTTGTGATTTCGTGTCTGGAAAATCCTTCAAGACATCAGTGATGTAAGTGTAACTTGATTGTTGTGTTGTGGGGGGAGGCAATCTATTTGCTCGAGGACAACTGCTAGAGTGCTAGGCCAAGTGACCATGTAATAATTGCCAAAATTTCTTACTGAAGGGGGCATAATTATCTACTGCAATTGCTTTTGCTTCCCCTATTCGCTTACACATTAAGACTGCAAATGTAGATCTAATCGGCTACTTTCTTATCATAGTTACATTGTACTATGGAAGAGGTTTTAAATGGTGGGAGCAACATGACATTTCAAGGTAGAGGTACAGGAAAATCTCCTTGGAATACCTTCAGGAAGGATAAACTGATTAACCAAGCATGGAGGCATTCAGGCATGAGGGGACAAGCCGCAAGGCATATCAGAATTGCTTTGCTGAAGAAAACAACTGATTCAGCTTGCATTAGACATGTCTTCGAATCAGAGCCTGGATTTGCCGCGGCGTGTGGACATTCAGCGTATGCCATTGATCGATGCCACTTTGCGGCACGGCAAGAGGGGATACGTAATAAATTGTTGCCCTACAGGTACAGCTGATCCGTTACGTTCCTGCAATTTCCCAACATTGTCTGGGTACCCCAAGTAACGGACAATGTAACGCGCAATGGCAACGCAAAGAACCGAGAATGGCCGCATGGCCGCCGGCCACCGGGACAGTCGATGGAGTCCCAATCCCATCCATCAGTATTCTCTTTTGGTTTTCAACCACCGGTTTTGTATGGCTGATTTATTTGGTACTTGGCTTAGAAACTTCCCTTGTAAATTAAGAAATCAAATTTTAATTGGTGCTGCAGCCCTATTTTGGACCTTGTGGTTGAGTAGAAATGATCTTGCCTCCTAACGATCGAAGCCTAACTCGCTTTTGCAGGTCACCGGCGTATTGGATGCGGAGTTGGTCACTGTTCTCTAAAGAGTAAGAGAGAGACTGCTTGAAGAAAGGGTGCCAAAGTTTGGAGGTCACAGTCATGGAAGTCTTTAGCAAGTTTGGATGGAACATCAGGAAGAGAATCGAAGACTAAGCTGTGTGGTTTTTAGTCTCTGTCCCCTTTTATTTGAACTTTGTTTTAGTTCTTTTTAGTTGTAAGCAGTCTAAGTATTGCACTATTGGTTACTCGGTTGTAAGCTCTCATGAACGGTGATTGCTGAGACCGGATTTATTTCCTGAATCTATAAAAAAGGAGCCTGGATTTGCCGCGGCGATTGGGCATTGAGCGCATGCCATTGATCGATGCAACTCCGCGTCAGTCCTGCCGGCGTCGGCAAGAGTAATCGCATTGGCAACGCAAACAAGAACCGAGAATGGCCGCCGGCTACCGGGACAGCCGATGGACAAGTCCCAATCCCATCCATGAGTATTCTCACCATGTCAGCCAGGCAGCTGATACAAAAAGTCTTACAAGATGAATGCACAAAGTGTGCTGAAAATCACGAACTCAGAGCTCAGAATCCGACTTTTTTTTTTCACTCACAGTACACACTCCCAGCCGGGCGGAACACGGTGCAGACAGCTCGCATCACGTACGAATGCATATACATCGCAGTAGTAGTTACAAAAAAGAGGTACTCGCTGAGCCGGGGCACGCGTGTTCCCGCCACAAGTTTAACCACGGCGATCGATCGCCGCCATGGCCGGCTTGGCTGGGGATCTTGAAGGCCTACCTGCCGCGGAGGAGCGCCTTCTCGGCGGTGTCCATCTCCTCGAGGATGCGGGCGCGGCGCTTGGCCGGGATGGGCGCCGTGGGGCCGAAGCTGATGTAGTGGCCCGACACGGCGTTGAGCGCCGAGTACATCTCCCGGAACGAAGGCCTCCCCAGCAGCGACTTCTCCCGCCGGTACTTGGCCACCCACGAGTTGGACAGCTCCCGTAGCTCCGCCACCGCGTCCGCCACGTCCGGGTCCGACTTGTCCTTGTTGATCGTCGACCGCACCTTCCCGATCACCTCCTTCGTCTCGCTCACGTACTCGTCGTCCGCCGCACGCGCTGCGCCGCACGCCGGTCCCAGCGCCAGAAGCACCGCCGCCAGGCCCGTCCCGGCGAGCACGTCCCGCCTGCCGGTGCTCACGGCGGCGGCATTCGCGGCCGGTGCTGCGGCGCGAGGCGGCGGCTTTACGACGGCAGCGGCAGAGGAGGGGGCGGCGAGGACGGCGGCGGGCACGGGGGACGACGCGGTCCTCATCTCTACTGACGTGAGCAGTGAGCTCTCGGCGGGAAACAGAGAAGCAGAGGGAAGGGTCAGTGAGCCGTGCCAAGGCTTAGGTTTGTGGGCGTAAACCACAAGCCAGGAGGGCGGAAAGTGGGGGACGACACGTCGGCTTATCCTCTTATCCTCGACTCGTCTTCGTGGGAGGCTGTGTATGGGCTCACAGGATTTTGGAGGATAGGGCGGCCATGGTACATGGCAGAAACACGTTTTCGGTTACTCCAACTCATGAAAGCTTCTAACAGAGCATTTTAATGATGATGACCCAAATAAAAATAACAATTGCAAACACCAAGTGAGCCGCAAGCATAAATCCTCTCATATAAATTAAAATTCACAGCAGCAATCCAAGTATAGTGAACAGAAGAAATCCAGTAAACGGTGTAGGCACAACGGAAAGTGGAACGATAATTGTCGACGGACAAACTAGTTTTCATTGTGCTGTTGGGGCAGAGAGTGGTATGCAATAACTTAGGCTCCAGCCTTACGACGGCCAACTTGGGCGACGAATCCAGCCTTGATGGGAGCAACTGACCTCGACGAACCACACTGCAGGGTAAATAATTCATCTGTTAGTATCCCTACAGTAATAGGATGTAACCAATATGGCGCAAATCTCAACTACTGATACATATTTCATATCTGACTGTCCCGAGTAATGAACAAATGGCAAAACAAACTAATATTTGCACAAATTGACATCTCTATAGCAGTGAAATACTGAAGGATGTCGCTTTATTATCCTCAGATGTTGCACGATTTTCTCACAGTTAATCAAACAATGTAGGCAATCGATTTTGCAACTCATCACAGGCAAAAGCCTTGAGCGGTAATGGAATGCACGAAGTGAAACAACACGGCTTTTTATTAGCCAGAAAGCAAACAAATCTGAGACCAAAGAAATGTAATGATACTGCTGCATGCCTCAGCTGTTGCACTTTTTTTTATCACACGGATACTTGTCAAACAATGTAGGCAATAATTCTGAGACTCATCATAGGCAATTTCATAAGAGTAAATCAAATGTCGCAGCAACTATCAAGCACTCTGCAACGATATCATGTGCTTAATTGGAGGTGAAATGCACATTTGAAACTAAATTATGACCATGTTTCAAGCCTCAGCTCTTGCAATTATTATCACAAAGATACTTGTCAGACAATGTAGGCATTAATCTTGCAAGTCATCACAGGCAAAGTTGATAAATAGATACCAATGCTATTATGATTAGTATATATGCAAGGTGACACCATTACAAGCCTCAGATCTTGCAACTATCATCATAGAGATATTAGTCGGACAATGTAGGCAACATGCAAGTCATCATAGGCAAAATATAACAATAAAATGATATTACACATAAGGTAGGGGACAGCAATGCGCATGCAAAAGTTTTCAAAGTCAGTTTGTGCTTTGCAGTAAATACACCCCTTCTGTCGATGCACACAATCTTATTCCCCCAACCAAAAATCAAAATAGAAATAAAATAGTAGGTAAAACTGTGAAAGTCAGAAACAGTGAGTTCCATTCCCCACCCCAATAATCATCCTTCAGGTAGAAGGTATCCAGGGTATTATTACAGTTTCCAACTTCTTATTGATTTTGCTCGGGAAGATAGGGCAGGTGAGCAATCACACATGCAAATATGCAATGTTTAATATGGAGGTGTTCCAGATAATATAATCATGATGTTCGGCAAAAAATATTCACATGATAAAAGTAGACAGGATAGGGAATGCCAACATATACGGAACAATTTATTTACCTGCTCACAACGGAGGAAGAACAGCCTGTTCTCCTTAGAAAGAATAGTATCCGGACTTTTGCACCCATTGCATATGACATATTCATCTAAAGAGTGCAATTGCAAAAAAATGAAACTTTAGTTAGTCTAGAAAAAAGGCAAACCATTTTGATTCTCCACACAGGAAAAGAAACAACAGTAACTAATGCCTCTATCCTAAATGCAAGTGCTAACTTTCTGTTCATCTTAAGCTTCCCTAGCATCTGCTCTTGAAAAAAAAAGTATGTAGTTAATGAAAGATTTTGGATTGCTGAGGTCATTTCAAGCCATCCGTTAATACTTGTGCCCAGGCTTTAAGTTTCCTGCTCTTGGAAAAAAAAACTTATATATGGAGTTGGAGAAAGATACAAGGTTGCTGAGATCACTTCAAGCCATACTTAGGGCCTGTTTGGCATGGCTCCACTCCAGAACTCCAGCAACTCCACCAAAAAATCCAGCCAAACACCTCAACTCCAAAACTTCATGGAGCAGCCAACTCCATGGAGCTGTAGTGCAAATGGAGGTGGAGTTTTGGAGCACCTCTTTTGCTGCTCCAAAACTCTCTCTTTCGAACCTCCTCGTGGAGTTGGTGGGTAATTACCCACCAATGCCACTGGTTACACAAAAAAACGTTTCATTATGTTCCTCCCGAGCTCCCACCCGCGCCTTATTTCCCCACCCGCGCGTCCGCCTGCCCGCCCAGCCCCGCCGCCCGTCGCCGCCTAGCCCCGCCACCCCGCCCCCGTCGCCGAGCCCCGCCCCCGCGCCGCCCCACCCCCATCGCCGCCCAGTCCCGCCGCCCATCGCCGCCCCGGCCCCGTCGCCCGCCCGGCCAGGTGGGATCCGCAATCACCGTCGCCCCGCCGCCCATCGCCGCTCGGCCCCTCCGTCGCCGCCCAGCCCCGCCGCCGGCCGCCCCCGTCACCGCCCAGCCCCGCCGGCCGCCCCCGTCACCGCCCAGCCTGCCGCCCAAGCCCGGCTGCGGAGCTTGACGTGGACAGCACCGAGCAGAGTGTGGCAGGAGAAGAAGATGGGATATAGAGGATGACAAGTGGGGCCTAAATTGGGGGCAACAATGGCAATACACACTGAAATCGATCTTTTTTGGAGCTGAGAGCACCCATCTAGCCAAACACACCATTTTAGTTCTGGAGTTCTAGAGTGGAGCTAGCTCCACCTGGAGTTCTGGAGTGGAGCAGCTCTACTCGGAGTTGGAGCCATGCCAAACAGGGCCTTAATCCTTGTGAGCAGTTTTTGAAAAGATTCATGATTTGGGTTTGGAGTACAGAAAGCTACCACACACCACAAGCCAAGTAATGACTCAACAATCATGCAAGCTGAAACATTCTTGGGCTCGGCAGTGCCTTTTTACATTGTGTTTTTCATAATAACCAATTAATTAGGAAACTGAATCACAAGGACGGTAAATATGCAATATAATTTAATTCTTCGATATCACAGTTGCGGGTCAGAAGATTGAGAGATACTATTTTACTATAAATAATGGCAATGAAGAACAAGCACTTCCAGAGAGCCATGAAATAGCAGTAACTTACTGATATATCTCCTGAGTATGGCTTCGAAATTTTTTGGTGCAAATCTTCCTTTGATAACCAACCTTTGTTGCCCATCGAGGGATCCACTTGTTCCCATCTCAGCAAGCAAGAACATCATCACATGTTCTGGTTGCCTATGCATTCTGGAAAGAGAACATTTGCTTTTAGCTTGGCTGTTTATTCTTTTAAAATCAACACAGCACACAGGTGGTAATCATCAAATGAATGGGATCATACGTTTTGCACAAGTCCATGAAGTTCACAAAAACAGTCTTCTTTGTTCCTTCCCTGAGGACTTGTGGGGGCCTCATAACAGTTCTTCTTCTATCACCGGCAAGATCCGGGTTGTTCTCACGCAGAATATTGAATACTCTGCCAAGCAGCTGTGACCAAACATATTGAAGATAAGGTTTCACCACAAGAAAAAATATAATTGGATTACTGGTAACAACTAATATAATGAAAGGACAAGATTTCAGTATATCCTCAAGGAGGAAACAAATGAAGGATCCAGAAACACATGAAAAATGACATTTAAAGGCATATGAATAAACACTACTGCAAATAACATGACTCAGGAGACAACCAACTGATAATACAGGTGGAATGCTCTACCTTAGACCCATAGTAACACAGAGTAAACCGTTATTTATGCAAATTTTCTGTAGTACCCATGATCCATCAACTACAGGTTAACGAACAAAATCGAACAGGGTGTATTAAGTACCTCTTCGTACTTATAATCTCTGTCAGTTCCTTCCCAAGGGTATCCGGTGGCAACAGCACCACCAAGCACGATCCCTTCTCCTTCTTCATCATCTTTAACTTGATCGTCTGGAGCACAGATGTTAAACTACAGTAACAAATGGACAGTCAAAAACAATTGAGGGAGCAGTACATTTACCTTCAGCGTCATCACCATCTCCAACTTCGGTAAGAGAAGGATCAAGTTCCACCTGAAATTTAAATGATTACTAGTCAAACCATTTGAAACTAGATGATGACATAGTGATAAACTCACATGTTTCTTCTTCTTCTTTTTCATGCCAGCAAAGCTTGGCTCGCTAGACTCAGCGACTGCATAAACAAATACATATCGTTAAATAAATATTTAGTGAACTAGTATTTCCTTTTTCCAGATACTAAGCACACCTGCTAAACTCTCTGTCTTCTCTGCCAACTTATCCACTTCATCAGATGGCTCTTGGATCACAACCTTCTTCTTCTTCTTTTTCTTTGTCGGATCAAAAGGAGCAAGCTGCAAAATAGGGGGTTTAGTGATAAACATTACTCACAAATAGATTAAAGTGAAATAGTCCATCATGCAGTAAACTATTATATTCGATATCAGGTTATATTGAACAGCATGGATTTTTTTGAAAAATATTAAAATCCTTGATACACATGCATGACAGCAGTACACACTCCATGTAAATGAAACTACAGTGGAGGTACAACTAAGAATGTTTTTGCACGGCACATAATCCACGTTTGTCAAATACATTACAATGCAAGCAGCTCTACAAAAAGTAAATATACATGTATCCACCAGTTCTAAAGACACAGCACACCGAACGTTTCAATCCTACACAGAATAACGAACAGCATAGTACATCAACCATAGGGTCTAGCCTCTAGCTACTCACCCAACTTCAAATCCACCCTATACCTCAGCAAGGCAGCTTATCATGTTCATGCAGATTCCACATCTAGCGTTTTTGGGTAGCGGGGGGATGAAGCGGGGAGGGGTTTGCGCCCAAAGCCCGGCCAGCCCACGCAGACACAAGCACGACATCCAGGCAGCTTATTCGCCGCCGGACAGAACCTAATCGGACCTAACTGGATGCGCTGCGCAGAAGAAAGGGCCTCACCTCGGCGACCTCCTCCTTCCTCTCCGCCTGCTCGTCGTCCGCCATGGCGACTCCCTCCCCTCTTCTCAGCGCAGGCGGCTGGAAACCTAGACGGCACGCGCGGGAGGGATCAGAGTCAGGGTTCGGCGTCGGAGTAGGGGAAATTGGCGTGGCGAGTGGAAAGTGGAGACGGCGGCGTTGGGGGGGAGAGAGTTATGGGAAGGTCCAGCGCTGGGCGAGTCTTCTGTACCAATTTTTGTTCCGATCCAACGGCTGTGATGCGTTCCTTTGTTCCGTCATCGTCTCAGATTCCGGGATGCTTTCCGAGTTTCAGTGAGCCAAATTCCAGATTTCCAGGCCACGAACTTGACGGGCCCGTCAAGAAAATGGAAACAGCCAAGTGAGGCAAAATTGTTTACCGTAGGGGAACATCCAACATCGTCTTTAATGTTTTTGACTAGTGCTTTCTCTAAGCGCATACTATTTTGTAGTTTGATAAAAACATAATTATTTGAAAATATTGCTATATTTTGCTTACTGACACATACATCAAATAATATGCGACGTCTATCCTCGTGGTTCAAATTTCTAAATCCGACTATCTCCTTATTATTTTGTAAACTCTGGAAATTTTTGTAAGAAAAACTATGATCTCCCTTCTCGATCAGGCCGACGAACAAAAAAGAAAGGAAACAGTAGGGAACAACTTCGGGCCTGGTAGGACAAGGACATACATTGGAAAGCAACTAAGACTTGTGTTTGGGCTGGGCCTATTTTTTCAGACTTTACTCCAGACCATGGGCCTACATCACGAGATGCCGCTGCTAATTTTGATGGCCCTCAGCCCAACCGAAAATTTCAGAGCAAAACTTTCAGCCCTCGAAACAGGATTTGCTGGCATTCACTCACCTCTTGTCCTCTTCTAGAGGGACAACGACGGCACTATCTTCCCTTTCGCTAGAGTACAAGTACGCAGACCGGCAGACGTAGGCCGTGTTTGTTTCAACTTTTCTGAGTAGCGATTCTCTAAAAATCTAGCTACCTTGAGAAGCTACTGTCCACATAATCTGCTGGTAGGAGAATCGAGGTGTTTGGCAACTTGATTTTTCTTTTGTTTCAACCCCCTTCTTCGGCGTGTGTGGACCGGCCTCCCCTTCCTCATCTCCTCCGACTCCCCTTGCTTCTTGGCACGCGGACCAGCCGGGAGGGTGCGGAGGGGCCAATGGTGGGGCACGGCAGAGCGCAGGGGCCTCCGGCGGGGCACGGCAGGGCGCGGAGGGGCCTCCGGTAGGGCGGGTGGGACCGACGGCGAAGCTTGATGGGGAGCGGAGGGGCCTCTGGCGTGGCCAACGGCGGAGCACGGCAGGGCGCGAAGGGGAGCGCAGGGGCCTCCGGCGGGGCACGGCAGGGCGCGGAGGGGCCTCCGGCAGGGCGGGCGGGGAGCGCAGGGGCCTCCGGTGGGGCCGACGGCGGGGCGAAGGCCTCGCGCGGAGAGACGAGCGGGGCGAAGGCCTGACGCTGGAGAATTGGCGGGATTTTCCCGCAAGTGACCCCCCGCCCGATTCTCCCGATTCCCATCTCACGTTAATACTTCAGCTCGGGAGAAAATCGGATTGTTGGAGAATCCACCGAGAATCGTGGTGTTTGGGAGGCTTGTTCGATTTTTTCCACCAGAATCGCCCCAGAATCCTAAACAAACACGTCCAATACTTCGGCTCGGGAGAAAATCAGATTGCTGGAGAATCCACCGAGAATCGTGGTGTTTGGGAGGCTTGTTCGATTTTTTCCACCAGAATCGGCCCAGAATCCTAAACAAACACGCCGGCAGGCACGTGATCACACGCATACCAATTCGATCTCAGCAACTTGCCTCGCGAAAGAAATACTCGTATATAATTTTCTTTACAAAATTTTACTTTTGGTGCGTGTACGCAGTCTTCCTTCCAAACAATAACGACCGCATGGTCCGCAGGCCACAGCACAAGCTAGGATACTACCCGGTCGGCGCACCGGCTGGCTTTTGAACGCGGCCGTGTAAACGCGTGTGATTCCGGACGCAACTGTTGACAGCTGCCAGCAAGTGGCTGGCAGGTGGTTGCGACCCCGGACCCCCATCCCTTTGCTCGATCAGGGTTCCCATCCAGGAATTCTTCCCTCGCTGTCGTCTCCCTTTCAATTTTCTGTTTTGAGCGGAGCCGATCGTTGCGGGAAAGATCAGGTTTAGCTGGATTGCAGGCACGACTTGCTCACCAATCGCCATTAGCTCTAGCCTTTGAGAACGTTCGGCGCATAACTGATGCAGAGTGACGCTGGCGCTTCGTGGTTGTGGCTCGTGATGATAGCTGGATGCGTGCTGGTTTGTACTCGCAACGGAAGGGTTGTGGTCTTGTGGAGTTGGGCAAAGCCACAGGCAGGCTTGGGGTGGTCTGGTACCCGGCGGCCAGAAGGGTCTGACGGTTGGGAGAAGGAAACAACTCACACATGGGATGGGAGTAGAGCAGAATCCGTCTATCATTGGGCAGATATGAATCTTTCAAAAAAAAAAAGGGCAGATATCAATCATACCCCCACCATGTTCACCACAAGAGCTCGCTTGAACCACTGCACCCGACGTGCTCTCGGGTGTTTAGATACCAAGTGCTAAACTTTAACTATGTCACATCGGATGTTCAAATACTAATTAGGAGAACTAAATATGAGCTAATTATAAAACTAATTGCAGAACCCTAAGCTAATTCGCGAGACGAACCTATTAAAGCTAATTAACCCATCATTAACAAATGGTTCCTGTAGCACCACATTGTCAAATTATGAACTAATTTGGCTTAATAGATTCGTCTCGCGAATTAGACTCCATCTGTGCAATTAGTTTTGTAATTAGCCTATGTTTAATACTCCTAATTAGTATCAAACATTCGATGTGACAGGTGCTAAACTTTAGCACGTGGGAGCCAAACAGCCAAACAGGCCCATGGTACATATCAATTTGTCTAAAGGAAGAGTGCCTCAGCTGTCAGCTCCGCTAATTGTAGGAAACGGTCAATCGATTGTTTGACCCACTTAGATTTAAAAATTGAAATTTGTCTTGAGGACAAAGACCAACGCCAGCTGTCAGTAATGCTAATCCACAAAACGATATATCAGTTCTTTCAATCCACCAAGATTGAAAACTGCAATCAAGTGTAGCTGTCGAATTCAGATTTCGGACTACGTCCTATCCTAACAGCACATCACCGAAGAAAAGAAAGAAAGAAAAAACACACATCACTTTCTCATGCAGTAAAACACTAGTTGGGTCAATAGCAGCAGTACAATACAAGCCAATAGGTGTAGTCATTACAATACTGGTGAAAGGTACAAGGCAAGGCAGAATATCTAGTATGAAACAATTCTCTGACTTCCGGTCCATAACTTGAGAGAACATTGACAGCACAAACTCATGAAAAATATGCTGAATGAATAAATTATGCCTGCGAGGGAACGAATGGAACCAGTTTTTACCTCACCGCCCCTTGGGGTTCATGATCTGTGAGAAGACGGCGCTAGGCGTCAGCCCGTCTGAGTCCATACTCGCGACACTTTGATCGCCCATGCTGATAGAAGTGGTGGTGGTTGTGGTGGTGCTCGATTCAATGGACGGGTCATTGGGATCCTTCTTTCCCACCATCACAAGGGGAGTGCCCTCGTCAGACATCCCACAGCCAAGGCTTCCACTCTCTTCTGCGCTTTCCTGCATTTGAAGGGCAAACTCCAAGTTCCAGAGTACATCCCCCATAGAAGGACGGTCAATGCCCTGATCAGAAACACACTTCTCAGCTGTTTCAGCGAACTTCTTGAAACACTGCGGAGCAATCTTTCCCTTCAGGTAGGGATCAACAATCTGATCGAGAATGCCCTTCTTCTGACAGTGCAATGCCCACTCTGCCAAGCTAACTTCTTCCTTTGCAAGAGTAGGGTTCAAGGCAGGCCGTGCACAGAGGACCTCAAACAGCACAACACCGAAAGAGTAGACATCAGATTTCTCGGTGAGCTGCTGCCTGCGGAAGTATTCAGGATCAAGGTAACCAAAACTGCCCTTTACCACTGTGCTCACATGAGTGTGGTCCATAGATGGGCCAGTCTTGGACAGACCAAAATCTGAAACCTTGGCAACCCATTTCTCATCCAGGAGAATGTTTGTTGTCTTCACATCACGGTGGATGATGGTGTGCTTTGCACCGGTGTGAAGGTAGTGAAGACCACGAGCTGCACCAATGCAGATATCCAAGCGCTGCCTCCAGGTAAGCGGTGGCTTCTGGGTCTTGTACAAGTGCTCGCGAAGAGTACCATGAGCCATGTAGTCATAGACAAGGATCATCTCATTCTTCTCCTCACAATATCCAATCAGTGACACCAGATGACGGTGGCGGAGCTTGGACAACATTTCAATCTCAGTCTGGAACTCATGAATACCCTGCTCAGACAACGGATTGCCGCGCTTGATAGCCACCTTGGTTGTTCCCCCATCAACCTCGCCACGGTAAACTTTACCAAATCCACCCACACCAAGAATAAGGGACTCATCGAAGTTGTTTGTTGCAGCCTTGATCTCAGCGAAAGAGAAATGGCGGCACAGGTTGGATGGCAAAGATGAAGCATAGCTACCAGTAGTGTGCGACTTGGCCGAACTGGAAGTGTGTGAATTGCCATAAAGAGACAAGGGCAGCCAGCCAGAATGGCCGTCGCTCATGCCTGCATCCTTCCCGGCACTCCTGCGCCTGCAGAACACAAATAAGCAGTACCCAAGTGCAAGAAGCACCAAACCTCCAACCACACCACCAACAATAGGCCCAACAGCTGACTTCTTCTTAGTCTCCCCATCATCCGTTGGCTCAACACTTGGGATAGGGTTGAGCCCTGCAAGGCTACCATTGCTAAGCTGTAACTTGAACACCTCCAACCCATTGAGGATAGCATCATATCTCTCTGGCTTCGAGTCAACATCCGGGTGGAGAGCAACCCATAAATCCATAGGCCCTAAACCATATGTGCTCACCACATAGTCCTGATACACCGGAGTGCCAATACCGGTGGTAGCACCACTCACGGACGCCCACGCAATCACATCAGCACCATTCATGGCCGTCTGGTTGTTGATGTAAATGTCGAACACCCGCTGATTGATCTTTGTAATTGGGTACTGGATCTCACAGAAATGCATCCTGACAAGGTAATTGAAGCCAGCATCCACCTGCAACATCCATGTGAGATTGTAGTTCAAGTTCACATTCTTGTCCGGGCCCATCGAGCGTGCCGTGGAGTAGACGTCCATCGGTGCCACATACTCCGGCACATTGCTCGGGTACGTGATGGTGACATTGGGATCACTCGGGTAAGACACCCCGAACGAGGCGCCGAAGATGTAGGGCGAGTCGTCATCCCAGGACCGGTACCCGCCGGTGTCCTTGGAGGGGGAGATCGCCTGGCCTCCAACGTTGAGCCGATACATGGTCTGCATCGCAACGCTGGCATCGATCGAGAACGGCTGGTTGTTGCCATCCCCGGTGACCATATTCGGCGGGGTGAGGCCGAAGAGGTCGGGGGAGGAGACGACCTCGATTCCATTGACGAACGCGTAGGCGTTGGGGTGGCTCTTCTCCGGGGTGAAGGTGAGGTCGAGCGTCGAGGAGACGTTGACGGAGAACTCCCGGACGAGGTAGGAGAAGGTGATGGCGGCGGCGGTCTGGTAGGCGCTGAAGTTGGAGAGGAGCGTGAGCTTGCCGACAGAGACGGAGAAGACGCCGTCAGCGGCGTCGCGGTTGGAGTAGTTGGCCGGGTAGAAGTGCAGCCTGAGGAACTTGCGGCCGGGGCCGAGCGGGAAGGAGTAGGTGAAGGGCGAGGCCGAGACCCGCGCGGTGAGGTACGGCACCTGCGGGACCGAGGGGTCCTGCCCGGAGGCGGGGGCCGCGGCGGCGAGGTTGGAGGGCGGAGCGTACTTTGAGCCTTCGTCCCCACCCCACATCCGGCCGTCGGTGTCGTTGCCCTGCCCCTTCGCGCCGCAGTCCAGCAGGATGTCGTCCCGCGGCACGAACGCCGTGGAGTTGCGCCCTCCCGCCGCCTGCGCCGCCGCCGCGGCGCAAGCCGCCAGGAGCAGCGCGAGCAGCAGCAAGGCCCTCATGGTGGGGGGGCGTGTCCCTCCTCACAGATCGGACATCAACGCGGCGCGCCCGCGCCGATCTGGGGGCGGATTCGCGGCAGGAGTCGGCGGCGGAGGCGAGATTTGAGGGCTAGCAGAAGGAGAGAGGTGGCAGCCGCAGGTGGTGGGGAAGGGAGGAGGAGATGGAGGGGGGTGGAGGCGTTAAGGGAGGGGGGAAGCCTCGGGATTACGGGTGGTGCGGCATTAAGTGGGAGGGAGAGGAGCGAGGCTGGCCAGCAACGGCAACGGCAACGGCGACCTACCCTGCGCCACCCTCCGCTGCTCTTGCTTTCACTCCTGAGGTTACTACTGCCGTCGCGTTGGCGCGGGCGTGGCGTTTCGGTGGTGGGTCGCTGGCAGGTGGGGACGAGACGAGGTGGGCCGTGCGGTGACGGTGGCGCCGGGTGGTGGTGGACAGCTCGCACTGTCGTGCTCAGTTGAGCTTGCGCGTTCCGTTTCGCGAGTACTACTACCGGGTTGCGCCCATTGCCGTTGGATTCTTTAGCCTTTTTCTCCCGCAGCGGCGACGCGGTGGTGGGAATCGCGGGCCATGTGCGTGGGGTGGGCCCGCATGTCAGTGGAGTTGGGATTTTTAATGAGGCCAGGCGACGGTTTGCTAGTGTTCACAGCAGAGCACAGCCGATTTTCTTCGAGTGCGTGCCGATGACACGTGGGACCCGTGTCGTCCGGGGGCTCGAGCGGCGGCGAACCGCGTGGCGGGAGGCCGGGAGCCAGCTCTTCGTTGCGGCCAGGCTGCAGCGACAGGGCCGGCAGCTGCCACATGCAAGCTGTGAGCCAGCCCGAGGGGCTCGGCGGGCGGGCCCCGCCACCAGCCGGGTTGGTGCCCGCCGCGCTTATAATCTGGTGACGGCGACGCAATCGGCCGTCGAACGGGGGGCGACGCGGAATGCGGGGACCGCGCGTGGGCCCCACTAACATGCAGGGGTGTTCGGGGCATCGTGACGCGCACCGCCCCCCTCTCGTCGTCTCGTGTGATCGTGTCGTCTCCGCTCCTCTGCTGAGCCAGTCCTGCGCCTCTCTCGGGACTGACATGCCGTATCGTGCCAAGCTGTTTGATACCGCCACTACGCTGGCCCAACATATTATTATTATCATTCAGCTAAGCATATTATCTTATCACTTTATATCAACAAAAAAAATCGCCAGGTATGCCTAGTTCTCTGGGTTGTCAATTGTCGCTCTTGCACCACCTCATCAAACAGAGTATTTTTTTTTTAAAAAAACAAGAGTCAGACAGAGTATTTCAGGGTTTCTATTCGTTCTCAACTTATCCAGAGTTCAAAGCCTGTATAACCATCAAAGTGTGCACTGTGCTATGTCAAATAGGACCACCACTACTGTACAATGTACATGTATATACTCGCAGGAAAGAAGGAAAGAAGAAATCTGATACGCCAGGCCGGATATTAACTCATTTTCCGTTTCACATGCATATACTCGTGCCGGAAAACAGCTATCGTCAAAGACGTTGTCTAGGACGTGGCCAACAGAGCTACAAGCACGTGCTATTGTCAAAGACGTGTCCTAGTCGGTCAGTACCAATAGCAGAACGTCGTCAGCAGACAACAGCGCGATATCACATATCACCATTAGAACATTCGGAAGCATCAAAATCGGCCCATTTGTTCGGTCCATAGGGTAGTATAGACTCCAAATTCACACTCCCAACATATTTGGGAGCTAAAGATCACGTGCCAATGACAAAACTCACGTTATAGCGAACAGTACAAAACTTGATGAGCGGCTAACTTAGGCCCGCAGGTAGCTGAATCCAACCCTGATGATCCACGCCTTTCCACCCTGATGTTATCGGAGCATTCGAACTCACCAGCTATCAACTGAGCAAGAGTGCGGCACATGTTGTGTGGACTGAGAGAACAAGCTCTGGGTTGCTGCTGGGTCCCTTAGGCATAGATCCTTTCTTCAGCTCATTGCGCTCATCTGCGCGCACGTTTCTTTTGCTTATCTTCTTCCCGATATCTCTCACGCCTCTCTTCCCGCTGTCGTTTCTTTGTTAGTTGTTCAGTCTTGGCTTTCTCTTTCTCATATGCTTTCTTCTTCTGCTGTTCCTTGATTTTCTTCTTCTTTGCCTACAAGAACCCAAGAAAGTAAATAAGCAAGATGCAGAACAACGCCACAGGATAGCATAGGCTGCTGTGCGCATGAGACTTTACCTTCTCCTGTTTGAGCAGCATTAGCTGTCGAATAGCTTCTTGTGTCTTCCTTGCACTGGGTTCCAAAATTATTGGCACCCTCTTTTCAACTGTTGGTTGCTTCTGCTTAGGTCTGTCCTTTGGCTTAGATTTAAAAGGAAGCAACTGCTGCAGTTTTGCAGGGATCTCTACAGGATTGAACTTCCGTGGTTTCCGCTCAATAGGCTGTGAAGCGGAGATAACACCACTATTATTGACAGGACTAACACAGTATGTGATTACAAAAAAGTTAAAGGCTAAGAACCTTGTAAACCGAGTCCTTGTTGTGTGGAATAGGTATATTGTGCGCCCTCCGCAACTCAGCAGTTGTTCTCATGCCTTGCCAAGTTTCCTTTCGAGGTTGAAGAGCAGTTGTCACAAGGTTACAGTAAGTGGGAACTTCAACATTAACCCAGGCGCGAAGGAAAACAATGTCGCTCATAAGAATTCTGTCCTCAAATGTGCATCTTGCAATTCCTTCTGTATTTTCCCCTTTTCTCTTTAGCACATCTCCTGGTTCAATCTTTGCTGCCTGCAATGAATAAAATTTTATTTGCATGAATACAGTTTAATAGCTGTATTAGCCCAAATTCATGAATTGTCAGCTTAGTGTGTCCCATGATCCAGATGACCCAAATTTCCTCTTCACTAACAGCTCAAAGAAAAAGGCTAACTACAACCCACTTCTGCAATTAAACTAAAATCTGAAGAGGCCCCTTATATTAGAGCTTTTACTCTTATTATTAATTGATTTGCTTAACGTTTTGAATTAATACTTAAACTCCAAGTGCTTAGTCCTGAAGCTGTCAATTTATCTGAATGGTAACAGTGCAAGGGTGACAACAGTTTAGATATCTTTGTCGGCTTAGGAATCAAGTCTTTCCACTTCAAATTTACCATCCGCTACATATACTGATCACAAGAACTAAGCAGAAGAGAAACAAGTTGCAACATTAAAAACGTCGTGACACTAAACAGTTTTGTGGTTACGATTTGGAAATTCGAAGATAGCTTAAACAGAAGAGTTTGTGTGACAAGCACCGGCGTGGTACACTATTGAAGCATATTGTTTTATGCATTACCTTTTTAACTTGTCCTCTGATTCCACTTACTGTCCGAATGGCCGCACCTTCAAACCTAGCAACCTCTAAATCAGATGTGAACATTCCTTTGATCAGAGCAGTCTTTTTAAATATCTTGCATGGTGTGCCTGTGAGCTTGATCTTCTTCACAATTCTGGCAGTATTGTTAAATTCTTGAACCCAGCCTGTTGCAGTTATCCTAAATGGCACCTGGGAAGATGTGTAAGCATTGTTGCAAATTATATCAGCCCAAGGACATAAAAATGACTGATAAAAAAAAAGAACGAGAAAAAAAATAACAGAAAGTTTGAAGTGGATCCCGAGGAAAATGATGAAAGGGCAACATAAAAATAACTAATAAACACATCCATCAACTAAAATTATGCCCTCTACTGACCAATTTTAGTCTTTCTGTATCATTCTATAAAGAGAAACAATGTTTCAACCCCGCTTCCAATATAGAGAAACCAGATATGCCATTTGTTGCAAATGAGAGGATGAAACAAAAATTATAAGATAGAGTCTAGGCCAGAGTTCATGTTTAATGGTAGGACAACTATTTTTTTTCTTGGTTCAGCTAGGATTGATTTTTATAGTATACTTTTCAGTAGTTCAGTTACCTAGAATCATAGTTGTTCTTCATCCAAAGCCAGTAAAAGGTGAGAGAAGTACCCCAAACAAGGCAGGAAAGGCAATACATGGCATTAGTATGAGGAAGTTCTAACAACTAAGATGTTTCCTTTGTATCTTTGATCATGTATGAACTAATGTAAGCAGATCATTGATTCTACCTGATTGTTGGAAAGATTCTGGACTGCCAACACACCACTCTTTGGTGGAGCAAGTGGTCCCCAGAACATAGCAAAGCAATGCATATGCTCAGGCGTATACTTCAGCATGCGATGTCGACCATTCCGATCTTCTATTGCATAGATAGGAGTTGTTTGAAATCGCCTCCATCCAATTGAGACAATGATCGGGTCCTTTGTCTTCAGCACTTTCCTGTGCCACCTATGGCGCTTCAAACTTGCCTACATGATGGTGAATAAGATACACATGAATCACTAATAAGAAGACAGACATCCATTTGAACGATTGTAGTATTCAGAAAATTCAATGTTGTAATAACAAACTAGTTATATTTGAGTGATTGCATGGCAAGGATGTAAAAGTACTCCCTCTGTCCCATGAAAAGTGCAATCCTAGCTTTTGAAAAAAATCCCACAAAAGAGTGCAATCCAAAAAATTAGATTTAACTACCTGCCTAATTAAGTGGTCAGATCTGATTTGCATACCAAAACTTACTGCATGTGGCCAACAAATGAGGGTATTAGAGTCTTTTCACGCCACCACTAATCTGTCCTAGAAAAACTAGAATTGAACTCTTCATGGGACAGAGGGAGTATGTATTTAGTATATTTGAGAAATGAGTTCCATTCATTATAAAGAGCACTCACAACTAAACATGCAGTTGTACTTGTTGTACAACTGGAACAACTATCTTTTTATCAATAAATCCTAGATCTCCCTTTCTTTCTTCCAATTGGCATCGAGCGAGCAATATTCCGTGGAATTGCTTTGGTTTTGCATATTGAGGGTACAAAATAAATTTTTCTGTAGGTATATCATAAATTGATTGCCAAGATCATAAAACTAAATGTACCATCATCTTATTCATGTCAAACCACCAGCATATCATCCCACCAATCCAGAGTGTTGATTGAAAAAAAAAATTAGCCCAGACAGCAGAGAGATGCTACCATCACAGGAACAATAAATACAAACATGTATCAATCTAGCAGGTCAATTATTCCTATGGACTATGGAAGGCAACTGACCTGCATGTAACCTGTGTTCTCCTCACCAAGGCCAATACCCCCAACAAGAATGGGGTGGCAAGGATCAAAATGCTCAACAAGCTCAAATGGCACACCATGTACTTCTAATCTGACATAAGTGCCAGTCCTGAATCCCTCAATTTCTACTCGGGTATCCTCATCCAGATCATTAAGCTCAGATATATTCATTTGCTTGCGAATTTCCATCTCCTCCTTTAACTGAAGATACAAAAGCTAATTAGGACCCGGAAACAAAGCGAAGACCTAAAAGAAGCAACTAGGCAAAGCACATTAAGATATACTTTATCAAAATAGCCCCCTGCATTAGACTGTTCTCGTTTGGAATTCTTCTTGTCATCATCAGCTTCGTCGCCAGAAAGCTCAGATCCATTATATGTATGTTTCAGTCAAAGAATCAAAGGATAAAAAAGATAGATAAGGTACTTTGAAAATAAAACAACAAAAAAGCATCAAGCAATACTGTCAAAATAAACATACTATGGGGAGAACGCCTTCCCAGCATAAGAGATGAGCAAAAGAGCATGAAACAAAAACAGCAAATGAAAATAGCATGGAAGTAACAGTGCCTTCCCCTTAATATGATTGTTAGTAAGTGCGTAATGGCATGAAAAGATAATAAAACATTGACCATGTATTAAGGATATTGTGCATCGAATTTTGCTCTCAGGGCCAGCTTCTTAAGTTTTCTCTCTTCAACTTCTAGGTCATCTTCTTTGTGACCACCACTATTCCCTTCAGAATTTTCTGATGCCTGGATCCTATGTACCTGACCAGTTTCAAGATCTTCAAAATCACCATAGATCTCTTCATCATCCTCTCCATTTTCATTTAACTCCTGTCCTCTTAAAGCAGCTTTTGACCAATTTCCAGTCACAAAACGGTCACGGATGGCATTGATGAGATCTTCATTAGACCAATCTCTTAGCTCTGCTTTGAAAAACTTGGAGCAATCCTCAGCATCAATATCATCAAAGGTTGGTAAATCGTTATTTGTTTGCTGCGAACCAAAAAAAACACACATTTATGTTCCAAACCAATAATAAACTAGCATAACTTTTACAACCGTGGGCACTACATGAATTACTCCAAGTACAACCTAACATATAGGAATATAATCCGTCTTCCTCCACCCAAAAAGATAAATGAGGGAAGTACAAGAAAGAAAATATGGATCTAAAAACTGAAAGCGCAATTAGCGACTAACACTTTCATTGTCCAAACAGATCAGGGTGAGGACGGTATGGTGTTAGGGTAAGAGTGGTTCATTAACTTCCCTCTCCTGACGATCTCTTCTAACCAATTAACTTTCAAACTAATATGACAAATCAAACAAGGGGAAAATATAATTTATCCTACAGAAAAAATAGTATAGCTTCGACACATAAACCATGCAAGCAACAAACCTGTACCTTGTTTTGTCCTTTTGGTACGAAAAATTCTTCATCTGAGCTATTGGCTTCACTATCATTGTTTTCTTCTGACAGCACACCATCTAGCTTTGTTGAAGGTTGTTCATAAACACGCTGCATCAGACTGGCACTCCGTCGGGACAGTGTTCTTGCAAGCAAGGACTCTTTCCATTTTGAATTATTTCCAGTCTCGTCATCTAAAATTGCAAAATTACAAAACAAATTACTTGTCAAAACAAAAAATTATTTCACTTTTCTTTGCAAAGATAACTATTCCAGCAAAGAAATGAGCAACGACAATCTGCACGGTGGCATAGGTCGCTGCAGCAAGCAAGATATCCATGTGTGTGAACATGTATTACCTGAAGCACTAGCTTCTCCACTGTCATCTGATGCTGCAGAACCTTCAGATAACTCGTCATCGCCAGAATCCTCATTATCACTGTCATCCTCATCAGTTCCCTATAAGGTAAATAAAGGATTGAAATATTATGTAATAAAGTACTAAAAGAATTAGTTAATGCAAAAGAACACCCCACTTTGACCAAATAGAATTCCCAGCCTGGACTATGACATTTCCTGGCTTGGTTGCGTATTACAAACAAATGCATATTTTTCAAAAGAGAGAACTATTTCCTACACATAAATCCATGCTCCAAATGACAAGGATCATAAACTGAATTCAACAGGATCTGAGACAATAAAAGCTATTCATTGATAGGAAATAAGGGTTAAATAATAAACCTCGTCGTCAATATCATCTTGAAAATTAGAGGATACAGCTTTCCGCCTCAACCTTCCATTGCAAATTTCTAATTTTTCCCTTAATTCAACATCACGATCCCTTAACTTATCATCATCATCATCATCCCCTTCACTATCACTAGAGCATTCAGAATGCCCATTGCTGTCCATGGTGTCAGCATTCGCAATGTTAACACCGTCTACTTGCTTTGCATCTCCCTGGTCATCCTGGCTTGCAGAGATGGCATTGCCATCCACGTCACTGTCTTTGAATTGTGCAGAAGGCCCTCTGCCAAAGAGATTTATAGAACCTTTTTCCAGTTTTTCATTAAGGGAGTATCTCGTTTCTTGAAGTGATCTTACCAGGTCCGCACCAATATCTTTACCTTTCCCTGTAAAGTGACAGGTCAGCAGTCGAACCAAAAAAGGCATAAGTGCAAAGTCAAGTTAACAATTAAGGGTAATGGAAAATTGAAGCCAATACACTTTTAGTACAAGTGTACAAACAATGACATGCTTTTAAAAGCTTCATGCTGCACGGTAGACCTGATGCCTGAAAAAACGAGCTCCCATATCCAAATGTTCACACAAACTAAATGTATCAATCAAAGGTGTAACAAATGGAATGATTGAAGAATCACAAAGATGGACATTCTAGTTTTGGTCAATAGCAAAAACTTTAGTTACTTGGATTTCTTCCAGGTGGACCATGCCGCAATCATGTACGCAACAGCCAGCCTCATTTCACAATCCGGCATCAGAAATAATTCGAGACCAAGACACTCATTTGAATTACTAGAGAAGTTAAAAACACAAAACAGAAAATAGTTTTTTTGGCTTCATGGCCTGATATTTTTGTTAATGAAAGCATGTTTATGCATGCACTTCCATCAGGATAGCATTATAATGAATAAATATACTTCATGAAACCCCAAGACAAACATCACAACGAATGAATGAGGGACATTTGGGAATGGATAGGTTATAGACTAACCTTGCTTTTTAGGTATGTCATTGTCATCATTCTTTGAAAACTGAACAAAATGATCATTGATATTGATGTAAACCGCATCCTTGTCATAAAGTAGATCCCCAAGACCAGACATTGGTGCATAGAACAGCTTTTCCTTGTCACGCAATCCTCTTTTCTTTGCAGCTGATGGCAAAGGGCAAGGATCGGCCAAACCCGTCACCCCAGACAAGCTGAAATCACCTGCGCCTGTGATATGCACCTGCACAAATTATTGCGCATTTTAATATCACGCAAGTGCACTTGTCTGGGAAAGAAACACTATGTAGCTGTTTGTTGGTGCTTCAAATAACAAAGAAGCAACAAAATAACTCAAACAAGCTCCAATGACCATAAAAAGAGCAAATGCTCACCTTGGTCCCCCTTTTCATATTACAGCCACGAAGGTAACCATATAATGTTATTTTTCTGTCACACTTTTTGTCCAGGCGCACAATTTCTGGAGGGGTGACATCTTCAAACCTATCAACTAACAAATAAGGATGTGCCATCCGCCAACTCAATGGAACAGGCTTGATTACAGAGATGAATCTTGCAAGGTTATGGACTTCTCTTTTGGTGTATCTGAATGAAATTTATATGACAAATGGTCAGGGTCTAGACAGTAATTTCCTCAAAGAATGCAAAATGAGCAGGTAATATACATCTGCATCATGAAAGCTGCACTATGAGAGAAGCCGTAGCAATTCTTTATAGTATGGGGTGCTTGAACTGGTTACTGACATAACCATATGGATTGGTATTCCAATTAATTAAATAGAAAATAATATATGAAGAATAAAGAAACTTACTTTCCATGAATGAGACCAGACAAGTAGAATAGTTTTGCTCCCTCCTTTATCTCAGCCCAGAATCGATGTTTAAGGCGCTGTTTAGTTTTCCTGAGTTTCTTCACATCTTTAAACTTATCAAGATGTGTAAGCACTCCCATCACCTTGGGGAATCCATGCACTTGCATGATATTAAGAAACTCAAATGTATCCTGGGAATAAGCGTTCATTTCCAAGAAAAAATTATGGAGTTAGACATGCAGATACCAAAAATAAAAATGACAATCGACAATATAGGCCAATACAATATCAGCTGCACCCATCAGTACAAGCTAAAGTCAAAACCATGATACAATGTGGCTTGACATTTAATAGTTAACACTGTTGGACACTAGGTCATGAGGAAAGAAACAAACATATGAGCATAGCAGGATATGCAACGCTGGCAACAGAATACCCAGCCAAACATATAGAGAAAGAAGTCACAATGGATGAGCTTCTAAGGTGCATCTAGAGAGAAAAGGGGTATTCTAAATTCTTCTCAAGAGCTGGCTAGAAAACTTAACAGAGCAACATATTGAACTGGTAATATGTGTGAAAACAAAAGTCTGATAACACACCATTTCAAAACCATAGCTTCCATCAATGAGCAATAAAGCAAGATCAGCTATTTTAGCAGCATCAATCATTCCGTTTATATCATTTGGACACTCCAAGAACTGCACCCTCCTGCTTTTACCTGCAAGCAACAAAAAACATATATACAAAGCTTAGCATCTTCACAACAATCTGGCATATTTTAAACATGTGTTGACTTTCGATGTACAAGATATAAAAGGTTCATTAACCTGATACAACAGTGATGGGACCATGGACTTCTGACAGGTTTTGTTTGGTGTAATGCTTTACCAGACATTTTATCAACAGCGACTTCCCAACCTAATAAATTTGGAGTTAAGTAATGATAAGATACAATAAATTAACCATCATTTGTGCACATCGTAGAGCATACCTGCGGAGGTCCTTGAACAACTACAACAAAAGGAGGAGGTTCACCGATTGAACGATCCATGACTGGCACATGAAGTCGCCGTTGTTCAATCTCTGCTGACCGAGCTTGCAGACGTTTGGCCTTTGTTGCTGACTGAAATGCAAAAGCCTGAAAGAATGGCAAGGTACTCTAATTAGAACATGGCATTCTCTAACACTGCTGCATGCTCCATAATGTCATCAAACACCTTGTACAATATATATTATATTTAGGTTGCTGATATAAGGACTAGTCCAAAGTTATCAACAATTCTGAATTTTGACCGAACTGCTCCAACAACCTGATTTGACTAGTGTGCAACTGTGCATAACTTGAATCAGGTGGCTAAACTACAGAATTATCAGGTTCTCAATAAAAAGGTAAAAGTGATTATCAGGATGTGTATTCCAATTAACTAGCAATCCCAAAATAGAGTATCGTTCTATGAGCAGAAACCCTTACTGCGCGCATCATTTAAACGGTCGAGCTATAACAACCTGAAATACTACTTCCCATACGATCTCCGCTAACAAAAAAAGAGGAGCAAGATCGCTAACGATCACATTTAATCATTGCTGAACCTGAACGCCCTCGCCCGGGTAGGTCACTCCACGGACAACAACCAAGAGCCTGCTCGAATCTGTATCGTACCTTGGGGTTCTTCTGCTCGCCCCCCGCGTCATCACCGGCTGCGCCCTTGCCCTTGCCCTTCTTCTTCCGCGCCTTGGCGCCGGACTTGTGCTGGCGGTGAGCCTTGTGCGGCTGCTCCCCGCCTCCGTCCGCCGGAGCCATAGTGCTAGCTCCGGTTCGCTCCCTCCCAAGTTTTCCCTGCGCGTGCTGGTGCGGGGAAAGAGGGTTTGCGGCGGTAGGCCTCTGCCGCCGCTGTTGGGAGTGAGCCTGACGAGGGTTTAGGGAGGCGGCGGCGGCGCCTCTCTCTCTCTCTCTCTGTGTGTAACGAGGAGCGACCGAAGCGTGCGCTTGGGCCGGGTAAGTGCTGGATAGAAGTGGGCCAAAATGGACCCATGGGATGAGCAGTCCGAGCCCAGATGCGGATGGGCTCCAAATCCAATGAGGCCCGTATTCCTGATTGACGAAAATCACGAGCGCCGCGACAGGCCGCCGGGCGTTGCGCTTCCGCCAGCACGTCCTCGTCGTCCACCTCCGAAGTCTCCACTCCTCTCCCCCGACAGCGCAGATCCCCACCCCATTAATCAAACAGACGCACGCTTCCCCCCGAAATCAACCCTCCCAGCTAATTTAATCCTCCGTTCCTTCTCCTCTCGCCGGCCCCAGATCCCCACCCGCCTCCGACTGGAACGGGGTAGCGGCGGCGGCGGCGTTTCTAGGGTTAGTTCTCTTGCTCCACGGTCATTTCCCAATACTTGCAGCGAATTTTGTGTGGCAATTTTTTTTGCCGCGAGTTCGGCGTGGATTACTTGTTAACCTGTTATGGTCGGCTGAATTGAAACTTTTGGGTATGCACAAATTCGTGGAGTTAGATCCTTTGCGTGGAACGGCGGCCTGCTGTCTTCTGCCTCCGGCTTTGTGAGTATTTAATCTTGCGACGTGCAGCCATTGGTTTCGCGTGTTCAAGACTATGGGCGACGGGGAAGGGGGATACTTGAAATTAGAAATTGAGGTGTTTGATACGAGTAGAATTTTTGGTTGCAGCTGTGAGATTTCTTGTGTTAGCAGGCCTCTTCCTGCATTCATCACATAGAGGTGTTTTAGTTGCTGCAAGTGGGAAATTTGTATGATTTATGAGCTCATGAAGTTAAAGGTTCGGGTATTTTCAATCAATCAAACTTAGGTGAAACATTGGTAATGCGTTTAACATATTCATTTTGTTGATGGAACAGTTTGTTCATCAAATGTGGCTGAAAGTATATTCTTTTATGTGTATGTATTCATTAATATAAGGATTCATTGAAGGGCTGAGCTTTGCGAGAAAAGATGGATGCCAAAAAGAAGAGGAACAAGAAGAAGAAGGGAAACCAAGGGAAGAACACCGCTGATGTGACATCCAATGCTGGAGAAGCTGCTCCCCAGAACCACAATCATGAGTCAGCCCCAAGAGATCATTATAAAGGTTCTGATGCAGATGATGCCATGTCCAGTGTTGGAGAGGGAGTTCCTCAGTACCAGAATCACGAGCCAACTCTTCCGTTGGATCATAATGACAGCACAAATGCCCATGATACTACATCCTCTATTGGAGAAGGGATCTCATGCTACCAGAACAATGAACCTACGCTGACACAGAATCATAAGGCCAGCAATGCAGTCCCTGCAGATCAGAGGAGCATTGGGATGTCAGAGTCTAGTGTGGAGCTTGATATGCATAGACTTTACGAAGCCAAACTCGTAAGTGGTTTGCTAGTTTCTGAAATTATAATGCTCATGCTCCATCTTTTTATTCATTTTTCACAGTGCTTGAACAAAATAACTATTTAGTATATAATACCTTCATTCCGCAACAGTATCAGTCGTATAGTTATGGGGATCATGTGACTTTATTTTAGTTCCGCACTTGTCTAAATATGAGACAATTAGACAATAAAGCAGTACATTACAATGCAGGATAAACTACATGAGACAATAAAGCAGTTGGAGGATGAAAAGAGTTTATGGCTTCAAAAATTGGTAGGGGCATGTTTGAAAAATCTGTTTTGTTTTGATTTTTCTGAATCTTTTATTTGGTACTGTAATTTTAGAGAAAAACATTGCAAAGGTATTCACCATTCCACCTCCATATTAACTTTCACAATTACAACTGCCAGCATTCAGCCTACCTGCTTTCATGACAGAAATGAAAAAGATCTATCAAAAGCATATTTGCATTTACCACTTTCCAGTTTGCAATTTTCTACTTTGATGTGGTCCCTATGAAGCCAGATATAAAACATTTTCAGACTTACTAATGTTTCCCTAAGTCTAAGTCATTCTACAACTTTGATGTACATGTTTCTAGTTTCTTCATTTTGCACCCTATTCATACTTAAGGTGACATCACAAAAAGTGTAGCAAATAATGAAGGCACCAATATCATTTTCTCTTGCTCTTTAATTTATGTTTCCAGTGCTGGAATAACTTTAATCTGGTATTGGATGTACTATGTCAATAAAATGATGTAATATGTTTGTCCTTTTTTTCTGATTTCTTAGTCATGTACTGTGTTCTGTATACAGGACAGGAGTACAGGACACATGACACATGCATGCCAGAATAGTTCCAAATCTTGCTTTACCATATCTTATGTCATGTGTCTAAGAGTTTAGTGCTTTGGTTGGATGAATTCAATGCTGATGAGCGCACGAATATTGAAGTGCGGGAACCATCATATAAGAAATAATGTTTCATCCTTCTCCTGCAGAGCACCATGGAGGGTGAGCTTGAAAAGTTGCATAGCAAAGTGGGTTTTCATGCACAAAATGAGGTAGTCTTCGTGCGCTTGATGCAAACCATCATGTGGTTTAATCAATTGCAATTCCATGCCCTCTAGCATGGTGAATTGACCTAAGTTTATCCATCTAAAATTTTGTCATTCTAATCTGCAGGTACTTTTGAAGGAAAAATTGAGTAATCTACAGATTGGTTACGATATGCTGATTAAGAAGGAGGTATTTAATGTTTTTTCAGCTGATTTCTTTAATTGAGTAGGTGTATGTGGCACGAAGTCAGTCTTGCCTGGATTTAGATCGGGATTCAAGGTTAGAGTTGCAAACTTGCACCTAGGGTGACTAGGGCCACGGCCATAGGTGCAGGTTTAAGATGCCTTTAAAAGTACATATTATGCTATGGGAAAGAGTGAAATACAAATGTAGCACCTTCTGTTTTACTGATGATCTTGAAACCCCAAATTGAGGAGATAACTTTTACTAAATATACTCCTGTCCTGTAATACAAGGCATCTAAGGATTTGAAATTTGTCCTCATATACGTACAAGGCATCCTAGGTAGATCATTGCTCATTTAATTCCCCTCGGAGTTAGCTGATTGGTGGATTAGATGAAGCGGGTTCCTTGTTTTCTGCAACTGCCATTAAAACAACCAAGCAACACAACTCCCCACGCCATAACTCAGGGGTACATGCGTCTTTTGCCAGTTCCCCTAATCTGTCCTAAAAACTCTAGAATGCCTTGTATTTCAGGACAGAGGGAGTAGGTCCTGTTTAGTTTTGTCCTAAGTCAAACTTCTCTAACTTTGACTAATTTATAGAAAAATGCACGAAGATCGACAACACCAAATTCATTAAATCCACCATGAAACATGTCTTGATAGTGCATTTATTTGGCTAGTGAATCAGGGTTTAGGCTAGTGTGTTATCTCTTGTGTTACTAATTAGGCTTCAATTATGTTTGCTAAAACACCGCTGTGTTTCTCCTTTTTTTATTACATGCTCTTGTTACAAGTCTAATCCCTGATTCCATGTAGGAAGTTTTGGCTAACAAAGTCAGGTGCATAGATGACATCAATGGCACCTTAACTCATCAAGAGGTAATACATGGATAACGAGTTTCTCTTGCTGTGTTTTTACTTGAGATGCAGCACACATTTGAAGGCCTTTTCTCTTTGTTTCTTTGGGCTGATGTGTAACTGATTTTCTTTAGGCTTTGCTTAAAGAAAGATTAAGTGAGCTGGAGGAAACAAATAAAACCCTGGTGGAACAGGTATTGCATTTTTTTTACTTTTGATTTTATTTGTGTAGGGTTGGTTGTGCAATATCTGGTTACCTAGTTGAGGAAAAAAAATATCAGCTAACTACTGAATAAGAATGTTGGTAGCTTTTATTTATCAAATAATCTGAATTTCTGGGTAAATTTACTATTTCAACATGCTACATCATGTACGCTTAAAAAAAATCTCTTATTTTCTCATGGTTTATTTGCCAGAATGTGAACATTTCGAATTTGGAGCTTGGCATAATGTTGCTTATATTCCTCTGATATTACCATTTAATAACAAAGCCTGGCAGGTGAAGGTGCTGGAGGAAGCTTCAAACAATACTTTTGAGGAAAATCAGATACTGGTAAAAAAATCTGATGAACTAGATTCAAGACTACAAGCACTTGAAGCAAGGGCTGCTCTTAGTGAAGCCTCGAATACTGAAAAGGTAAAGGGGCACTATATTTTTATGGTAATTCTGAAGTGTTCCATTTTTATGGTAGAGTCTGTATTACACCTTCAACTTCAATACCGTGCATCTTATACCCTTGAGGTATTAAAACTGGAGATATTCTGCCCCGCACTCAACCAAAGGTGGTTTCCATCATATTTGGCATACACATGGCAATAGTTTTGCCACTTGGACTTGTTTTACAGTTACAGTTATTCAGCAGCCCATGCATCTCTCTGTCACCTGAACCCCCCTCCCCAAAAAAAATGACTCTCCGCCCATGGCTTGTCGCCCAGCCGTATTTGTTAAGTAATCCATGTGGCAAAACCACTGCCACATGCCCACATGTATGCCGCATTGGGTGAAAATCACATTCGAGTGAGCAAGGGGTTATAATCTGTACGGTTTCAGTACTTCAAGATTCATGTGTGGTATTGGGATTGAAGGTTGAAAATCGGACTCTAGCAAGAGTTGAAGGGTGGAAGATGGACTTTATCCTATATTATTATATGGCCTTATTATATCTCTAGCGAAATTACTACATATGAATATTATCCTCAGTTTCTAGAACGTAATAGAAATGGTAATGCAGGTCTCTGACAATAAGGTGGTAGATCGAATGGATTACACTAGTCCACTACTTCATCAGCAAACAATTGGTTTTACTGAGATGATGAGCAAAGTAAGTGATTTTTTAGAGGCAGACTATTTGAGTGTCTGTTCCTTTCATTGGACATGTATGATGAATTGGCAAAATTGGTGCTATCATTATCCTTCCATAGTTTCATCAAGTGTTTTGCCATACAAAGTTACTTCTTATTCATCCGATATTTGCATGCCAACGGGACATTATGGACTCTGCATATTGTAGTTAGTTATTTTTCATGTGTATTCCTGCTCATAGTTTAGGATTAGTAATTCGCATCTCTACAGGTAATAACTATTTGCACATGTTCCTTCCTGCAGGGTAACGAACTGATTGCTGACAGAGGTCTGAGCAGTTCAGTGGAAATTACTCCTGATAATAGCTATGGCCAAATCAACAATACTCCCAGCAATGCATATGCTAGTAATCATCCAGAAGAAACATCAATGCAGCTTCCAGAAATAGGCACCAGCAATAGTGTAGCACAAGCTCATGTTGATGTCAGTGAGCATCGATTTGATGGACTAACAAGTGAAGAAATCATTCCAGTTCCGTTGGATGATATACAGATTCATGAGGATGGCCCGCAGCAACCAGGAGCAGACGATGAGATAGATGAGGTTCCATTTTCTGACGCTCCGATCATCGGTGCTCCATTCCGATTGATCTCATTTGTTGCTAGGTATGTCAGTGGTGCTGATTTGGTAAACCAGAAATAACTGTCTGCATATCTAGAAGATCTGGATGCCAGGAGTCTTTTTTGGATTTTGCTGATAAATTCTTTATTATGTTAAAGATAGGATGGGTGGATTAGATTCAACAGAGTATGGAAGCTCTGTTCATTCTTGGTAGTGCTCATGTCACTGCCGATTCTTCTCCTTCCCCTGTCCTTTTTTCAGGCGCAGGAGCTGTGTTTCGAAGAAATCTGTGTTGACTTGTAGAAGAGGCTATGTATCATGGCCCTCCAATACCGTCTAACCATGTTAACAACTGAAATTTTGGTGCATGCCAGGATGTGAGAGATGCACTGACAATGTAACATGTGGAGATAGCTACTTGCTTGATATATTGCCTGTCTTGGGGTTAGTATGCAAAATAGTCGTTGTGTTATTGCCTTTTTCTTGTGACTTTGTTATGATTATTTGTGTCGTGCTATGCTACTCATTTTTCTCTTGTACATGCTGCAATTCTCTGCTTGGTGCTGTGCTCCTCCATTCTGGGAGCCGTGGTATGTTGTTAGTTGTTTCTAGGACTGAAGAGCAGATGTTAACGCCCATTATATTTCCATCACAATAAGCGACTCAATTACACACTCGTGTAAACAAACACGTTCTGATGAACCAAAGTTACCGTACATCTGAGTAGGCAGATAATAAGAGCAGATATGCTAACGTCTCCCAGTTAACAGGCACAGGGAATAACGTTACAACTGTAATGATACAACGCTGTATGGTTCCAGTGTGGCTTTATATCATGGAGGATATATCATCGATGTCATGGATATTGGATACACGAGTTCTGAATCAGAATCACATTGACTAAGCTGGAAAATCCAACAATTCACACCGATGGAGGATTGGATTCCCTGGGATTGCCATTGGAGGGAGTGCGGCTCTCCGAAGCAGACTGACGGAGTTCCTCCATCATCCTGATCACCTCTGCCATTGTCGGGCGTCGGTCTGGTGACCACGACGTGCACGCCATGGCGATATGGAGCATCTGGACCAGCTCATCTTCTATGTTAGGATATTTCATCAGCTGGACATCAAACACTTCGGCTGTCCACTCCTCGCGGACAACAGAATGCACCCATCTTGGTAGATCAACGACATCATCCTGCCCCTGTGACTGGAGGGGAGTTTTGCCGGTCAGCATCTCCATGAGGAGGACACCGAAACTGTATACATCAGACTTGTGTGTGAATTTCCTGGATTCAAAGGTCTCCGGAGCTCGGTAACCAGCAATGACCCGGGAGGTGTTGATTGGAAGGCTCATCAAAGCACTCAGCCCATAGTCTGACACATAAGGGTTGTGGCCTTGATCCAGCAGGACATTGGTTGACTTGATATTGCCATGGGCGAGCTTGGAGCCACCTTCTGCATGAATGTGCTCGATACCGCGTGCTGTTCCAAGTATGATCTTCATCCTGGTATTCCAATCTAACGGGGTCTTCTCACAAACGCCTTTAATACCTGTTTATCAGCATTTAGTAAGAAATACTATCAATGGACTGCATAAATATTGCACTGCGATATCTTGGTGCAGCAGGGAGTGGATGATGCAATATTACAAAGAGCCCTCTTCCTCAATAGAATAAACCTTTGAGAAAATAAACGGCAGAGAAAAAAGTACATGTATATCCTAATTTCATAGGTAATGGTGTAACTTGACAATCACTCAGATCATATTTCATACGCTTACAACTTGACAAGTATGCCATTCTTTCGGCATGTAAGCTGGCTTTGCTAGGCAAGCATGGGCTTGTTTGGTGATTATTTGCTTGCAATGGACTGTTAGGCTCTAACTCCCTCTAGTCCCAGAGGGATTAGTCATTAACGCACCACATTTACCACCATTGTGTACCATTATAAAGTATATTTTTATGACAAATTTGGAGGTATCATTATATATTCTAGACAATTTTAATATGAGTTGGGATTCTATGGAGTCACCAGGAATAGTTTGCACAGTAAAATAGACTTGTATATTAATAATGAAAATGCATCGGTGAAAGTCATTAGCATACCGTGCAACAATGCTGAGAAGCTGCCAGTAGCAATATACTCATAAACAACAAGCTTCTCATCCTTTGAGTAGTAGTAAGCACGAATAGGTGCGATGTTTGCATGTTTGCCTACCCTCCCTATAAGCTCCATCTGCTGCTCAAATTCTTTCTTCCCTGCCACAACATCCTTTAGCCTCTTGACTACCACAATGGTGCCATCCTCAAGTATAGCCTTGTAGGCAGTTCCATAGCTCCCTTTGCCAAGAACTTCAGCAGAAGCTCTCAGTAAATCCTCCAAGTCAAAGTTATAACTGCATCCATCCAAGAATACCAACTTGTTCTTATGAGCCATTTGGACACCACTACTGACATCCTCTTTGTGCTTCTCAATCCTTGCACCATCAGTCACCTTACTGTTGTAACCAACCTCATCTTTCTTCTCCTTCCTCTTTGAAAAGCACACAAGGAACATCACCGCGGCTAGCAAACATATGACAAAGCCCCCAACAACAGCCGCAATTATCAAGCCATTGCCTGCCTTCTTCTCACGATGTGGCGATGATGGAAGTGAAGGCACTTGTGATGGTGTTGATGAAGGTAGAAAGGAGCATTCGGCTAGAGGCGGACCACACAATCCAGGGTTCCCTAAGAAGCAGCTATTTGAGAATATTTGGAGAAATGGAGGAATCGAACCCATTAGTTCATTGTTGCTGAGATTTAGCTGTCTTAGGCTTGGAAGTTTGAGATCAGGGATTGGCCCAGACAGGGAATTTCCGGCTAAATTCAGGACAGATAGTTGGGTAAGATTCTGCAAACCTAATGGGATTTGTCCGGTAAAGGAGTTGTAAGAGAGATCAAGGGTATTAAGGCTTGGGAGAGAAAAATGAAGGCAAGTCTCCCGACAGTTCGTTGTGCTGAAGAAATGTAGCTTGTAAAGAAGGAAGTGAGGCAACATCAGATGGAAGGCTCCCACTCAAACGATTAGACCTCAGGCTCAAAACTTGGAGGGATGCAAGCCTGCCAAGAGTATTAGCAGGAATCGTACCAATCAAACCAGCCCCTGGTACCCTAAGGGCCCATATACGTGATCGGTCCGGTGAGCATGTCACACCATGCCATGAGCACAGTGGGATATTTGGACCCCAATTGAGCTTGTTGCCATGGTAGACTGCAGAGGCAAAAGCAAGGAGTGCTTGCTTCTCAGAGGCTATATCTGCCATAGCAAAAGGAAGTAGTAGTAGCAGCAAAAGATGTAGGCAGAGCAGTAGAGGGAAATAGCTTTCATGATTCAGATGATCCATAGCTGATATCTTCGAAGCAATATGACTACTAGAGCCCCAGCATCACCAAATTATGTCTGAGAAATAACCAAGCCGTCTGCAATGAAATGAAAAGTTTAGGGCTAAATTCTGAAACTGAAAGTACAGCTTGAAAAGTAACTCAGTCTTGAACTCATCATAACTCAGAAGAAAACATGCATGCGCTGAGCCTAGCAGGAAGCACGGTACCATGTGCTTATGTGAAAGCATGTGCGCCTGTGAGCTGTGGAAGCCACAGTGAGGAAGCCCCTTACCCCACAAGTGACTCACGCCATGAAAATACCAAGGTACTTTCAAAGGAAAAAAAATCCAAAGTCTAAGAACTATAAGAAACTCTCTGTTCCAAACTAGTGCACAATGCTTTTTCTTTAAAAAATCAAATAGTGGTGGGAAAGTCATGATACCAAGAAATTGATCAGTGTGAACTGTAAACCGTGAAGCATGCTTGATCACCCTTTTTGAGGGTCCTGGCAGTCTAGCAGACAACCACTTTACCGACACTTCTCATTCACTAAACTGCTAAAGAGATTCTTCTCTCTTACTACGAAGTAATGTTAAATCGTGGGAATAAAAAACCAATGGCTAGTCAACACAAGGGACAAGGATTCTACTTCCAAAGAATGGCTAGAAGGTTCAGCACGAAAGCAATTGAAATTGAAAGGCCCAAAAATAGCTGAAATGGTAGGGCCGGCATCTAAAGCCGAAAGGCATCCGTGAAAGCAGAGAAAGAGGAGACAATGCAAGAAGGGAACTAAAGCACAGCCATTCTAGCCTCAAAGAAAGCATATCACATCATGAATAACTTTCTTGAATGAAACACCAAATTATGCTTAACACACAAAAAAATGACAAGGTGATCCCCTCAGACTAGGTCACATCGTTCAAGAATTTTTTGAATGAAACAACAAAGTAAGTTCCATGAAAAAATAGTCTAAACTCTATACCAGAGCCGCAGAGCATGCAAGTTAACTGCAGAACACAACATGCTTAAGCTCGCAGCCCAAGCATCAAATGATTGCAGGTTTGAACTGATCATTACCAGCCAAATCAAGGTTAATAATCAACCCCATTGGCATTTAGGATAAAGAAAAAAAAATGGCAGCCTTACGACGCCCATAGCGCCATACTATCCCCAGCACCCCCCCCCCCCCCCGGGCCCCATACATGGTGCAGCACGAGTGAGGCAGTGGCCACTACCAAAAAAGCTACACGATCAGCGAATATCACTAAAAAAAGGTGAAAGAAAAGTGGGGCAAACAAAGGCAATTCTGAATTGCTCTTTTGGCCAGAAAAGAACCGGAATGCTCCATCCTAAATAAAATATGTGAACTTGGGAAGGCAGGGCAGTGACAGGTAAACTTTTGTAAGAGATGAGCCGCGGTGAAACTGCAACTGAACGCACGGGTTTTCAACTTTCCAGGATTGTTTACTGACTACAAGATCTTGGTTAGTGCCCAGTTGACTACAAGATCACATTTTTTAATTCCAGAGAACAATCGAGTACTGGGCAGTCAGTCTTCTGAACCCGATGCTTAAGACATGATTTTGCAAGGGGCTCACAGTTCGGACGCCTTGTGCAATTGATAAAACCCGGTGTCATCGTGTGAATTACTACCGTGGTACAATGGCATGACATATATGGTAGTGCTGCTAGATCCATCACTGTACCGCACATATAACAAATTAAGCAAACAAAAAGGACAAAATTTACAGCGGGTGACAAATGCTGGTGAGTTGAAAACAACTGTAAAACCTGTGGAACCTTTAGGACTGTAGCGGCTCAACTTTGCATGCCTGACACTGATTATTGGCAACTCATATATATTCATATGCATGCACCCCAAAATTGTTCTCTACAAATAGCAACAAAAGAAAAGTGCACCAAGCAAAACTTTCTCTGAACCTAGCAAGAAAAAAAAAACTTGTTCCTTCCGCTTACAGCATTCAAACAAGCAGTCGGGCGATACCATAATTTTTTTAACGAAGTACAGTTACAAACAGAACCAACCAAAATTGAGAGAACTCGCCCCTCGCAGAATGGGCAAACGCCTGGTGCAGTGGACCGCACCTAATACGAAATAAATGCGCTCGGAACCCGAGTAGAAGTAACTGAAGCTCTTCAAGTGGAGGAGGAACGCCCTGTTCTGATTGCAGACCCAGCGATAAACCATAAATGCCACATTGAATCAAAATGCAGCGGAGAGGGGAAACACAGGCATGGCGAAGAATCAAAGAACCCTAACTATCGCAATTCCAAAACACTCTCCCTCCCTCTGCACGCTAGGGGGGAATTTCTCAAGAACGGCAACCATTCATAGAGAAGAGCACGAGAAGAAACAAGTGAATGGCGAGGAGGAGGGAGAGCGGCGCAGTACCTCCACCGCGCGGAGAAGGGACAGCTGCTCCTGGAGACGGGTGCGGCGCCGGAGCCGCGGAGGAGGGCGGGTCCTATGACCGGAGAGAGATGCGATGCGCTGTGATCAGCAGTGAGGAGGGAGTAGGGGCCAGAGGGGGAGAGGAGGGGAGCGTTTAAAACGAGGAGGGGAGCCTGGATACCAGCGCCGCGAGGCCGCGACTGTTGGGTGCGCCACGCTCTTCTCGCTGCCTATCGGCTCATGGCGACTCTTCTCTCTCCTCTTTCTACCGTTTCAGCCCCGGCTGGTGCGGACCCCGCCAGTCAAGGTGAAACTGGCCTGTTTTTTTTTTTTTTACCCACTCTCTGTTTTCACTGGGACGTCACGTAAGCATCCGTTGAGAAAAATAACAAGGAAAGAAAGCACATTATACGCTTCAATCGACCGCACTATACCCGCTGTCCGCTGATGCATCGCTCTGTTGCTCGGATACTCGAACGTAGTGGACTGTATCTTCTAGGTAACCATGCATCGAACAATGATGCCATTCTTGTTAAAAAGAAGAAGCAATGATGCCATTCGGCAGCCCGCAGCCCTCCCTGTTCTGTTCGCGTGTTCCTACTCATTTTCGGCGCGAACAATGTGCGCGCGCCCAGGTTTTCCTGGGTTTCTTACTCGCTAAGAATTTTGCAGCGTCGTCGGGAAAGGGCAAAAGGCGGGAGGAGAAGGAAGAGCAGGAGTGTGAAGAGGGAACCAATGATCCATGGCCCCATGTACGCATGATGATGGAGTGGAGGAGGTCCAGCGGCAATTGCGGGAGGCCAATAATGATGGCATCATGGCCCATGCATTTGCATCAGGCTTCTTTTCATGCAGCAGCTGGGGAACCCATAAAGCCCTCCGGACTGGGACGGGCTGCCAAGAACTCGGCGACCACTTGTACCAGGAACCATGTTTCAAACCGGCAGTAGAAACTGCAATCCCGTTCCGGATTGGTGACGTGGACTTGGAATTGGTACTTGCGCGATCCTTTCGCTTTCTGGGCGACAAAATGTGGTTGAATCAAGTTAGCTTCGTTGCGGTGCCATGGCAATATGCATGTTCAGTCCTCGACAAAATGAGATCAGGCACATTTTGGACGACTGAAACACAGAATCCTTGGCTATCACTTTCGTTGCTCCTCGTTCCAGCTCTGATCTGGCCACCTGGGGCAGCACTGCAGCAGGATCGGATCATCACGGGGCGATCGTTCTCTTTGCATCGGATGCAAAAGGCTTCTGCCTTAGCTTCTTTCTCTGCGGTCGTTGCTCCCTCGCATCGAAGCGCAGAGCACCCACGCGCAGCACCGAGGAATAGATCCCCCTGCCGGCTGCCGCGAGCCGTGCCGACAAGCCACGCGAAGCGAGGCCGGAGGAATCCGTCGGATGCCATGCTGCCATGCTACAGTGCGCGCAGGGCATGAAGGCCTGCCGTCGGCAGTGATACCGGCTGTCACTTTTGTATAGGGTGCACGGAGCTCGCATCCCCTCGTCGTCGCTGGCTCGCTGCCCAGCGCCGATCGATCGAGAGGTCGCTCTCGCGACGCAGACGGACTGACGCCTCGATGAACACAGGTGCGGCAGGACAGTCGAGGTCGTCGCAGCGGCGGGTTGACGTGCCAAGTTGCACCGGGCACAGTGGACACTCGTCTCTGCTGCGCTGCACGACCATCCTGGCGCGCAGGGCCGCTGGAAGGAGGCTACGGCTACACGAGGGGAACTGGGGAAGCAGACCTCCTCTTGCACAAACAATGAAGGATTACGAATTGTCACACGGTCACTTTACAAAGGCAAAAAAAAAAAACATTTCGTGAAGGATTACGGTTTTCGTTGCCGTGTCCTCAGATCATGACCACGGAAAAGGTGTACACAGACACAACCAACAACCCCGATCCCATCGCGAGGGAATGCTCGAACACGGCGTATCCGTTCGTCACATCGCGGAACACTCGCCTGGACGTTCAGAGGATATAACGTACGGCGGATGCCTCGAGTCGAGAAACGAACGTTGCCGCGATCCTCGAAATTGCTATGCGTCGGACGGAACGGGTCCCAGAACACGTGGTCGTTGCGAAATCCGCGCGCACGGGCGCCGCCGGGCCTCACCCGGATTCCCCGAACGCGCCGCGCGCCCGTGCCCGAGCCGCCCCGGCGTTCCCGAGCCAGCAACAGGCGCAACAGACTGTCGTCTCCAGCATCTATTCTCGGCTGCCATCCCGTGGATGGAGTCCGACCATCGAATAACCTTCTTTTAGACTGCTAAATGTTTGTCAACGGCATCCATTTAGACGCAATAAGATCCGACGGGAACTGTAATATTTCAAAAAATTATAATATTTGTAAGAATGAAAATTTGCAAAAAATTAAAAAAATTTGTTTGAATTGTGTGCTCATTTGAAAAGCTAAATTCCATTTCAAAAATATGTGTAGCTTGATTTGGACTTTTATTTGAAGTTCATGTTTGAGTGTTGTTTGAATTTTGGATTCAATTCAAAATTCAAACTAAATTTAAAACCTAAATCTAAACCAAATAAAACAAAACCTAATCTAACCAGCCTGCTAACCGGCCCGTTAACCTCTCCCCTAACCGCGCGCCCAGCCTAGCTCGCCACTCGCGCTCGCTGGCCCCGTAGCCGCTGCTCGCCCGCACCTTGCCCACCCACCGGGCCGCTTGCCCGCTCGCGCCTGCGCCCGGCCCAGCTCGCTTGCGCTGCTTGCCCACGCCTGCGCCCCCGACCCTGTTCATCTTCTTCCCCGCGCCGTACCGCACGCGCCCGACGCGTGTGCGGTCACAGGCGGACGGAGGGGCCGCGCTGGCGTGCACCACCGGACGAAGGATGTCGTCGTGTCCCGCTTCCAGGAGCTTCCACTTGGAGCAAAAGATGCTCGTGGCCTTGCCCTCGCATCTCAAACCCTAGGGACAGGCTGCCAGATGGGCGCCACGCCATCCTCGAGCGCGGACACTGAGGATGGACAGCCAGCACCATCCTTGCCCCTCCACCGCCTTCTCCGCCCTATAAAACCAACTACACCCCCTCTTCGGCCTCACCACCTCTGTAGCCCTTGGGGCGCCACCGTCCACCATGTGAGGAGAAGAGGGCCATGGGGAGGAAAGGAAGGAAGGAGAAGGAGAGAAGGAGAAGGAAGGAGAGGAGGTGAAGAAGAGGAAGGAATGAGGAGGAAGCTGTTCGTGGGAGCAGCCGCCACCCAAAGCTGTCGCCGTCGCCGCTCGCCACCGATGCGCCACGCCTCCGCCAAGCCTCGTCGTGAGCCCGCTCGTCCCCTCTCCTTTGCTCCTGTTTCGGTAGTGTAGCGTAGAGTAGACCGGGCCGCCGTCGCCGCCTTGCTGCCGGCCGCCACAGACCCGGGTCTCCAGTGTTCCACACGCCGCCACGGCTAAGCCGCGGTCGGGGAGCCCATGCCCGCACGCTCGCGCTCGCTCGCGCCGCGCCTGCCTCGTCCGTGTGCCACTTGCCGTGCGCGCCCACGCATGCGCCCTATCGCGCCACGCCACAGCCCACGTGGTCGCCACGTCGGCGCCACGTAGTGTTGACATGGCCGAGCCAGGCCCACCTGTGGGGCCCACTGATCTGGTGGGCCCCATCTCTGACCGTTGACCGGTCAATGTTGACCGTTGACTAGGTCAACACTGATGTCAGCAAGACACGTGGCATCCCCTCATGCTGCCACATGGACCAATTCCGTGCTAACACGTGTCCCCCTTAATAAATATTTTCTGAAATTATTAAATAATTAAACAAATCATTTAATCTTTAAAAATTCATAAGTAATTTATTTTAACTCAGAAAAATATGAAACCAGTTGCATTAAATTCGTAAAATTGGACCCGTGCTGTTTGTAGCTAGGTTGATGTTATTTGGATCTTCTAAATGTGGCTTTATTGGATTTTTTGCCTATATGTAATGTTGTTTAATTTACGCTTCATCATATCTCGTTCTATTCAGACATGAGCTACGACTAGGAAGACCTTCAAGGCCCCGACTACACCGAAGAGGACTCAATCGACTACGGACAAAGTGTCATGTCACTCCCAATTATATAGATCCTATGCATGCTTAGTTGCTAGCGCTTTACTTATATTGCTTGATGACGGTGGATTGCATACCTGATGATTTTAGCCATACCTTGATAATTGTTTATTTTGTTTTCCTTATTTACCTATTTTTATGGACTAGCTACAGACCCCTAGCTAGTCCACCACTCATATATCCATATACATGCTTTTGAGTTATGGATGGGCATTTGCCATGGATTTGGTGATGGGATTCCTTGAACACTCTCGCGTGTGTTTTGGGTGAGTGTGAATCCTTAATGTGTTCTTAGCGGGAGCGAGCCATGGTTGGTACTGAGGAGTGCCTTGCCGGGAGAGAGAGCTTTCTGGACTCTCTCTGTACCCCGTACCTGTGGTGGGTACCTTGTTTGTTACTGAGGAGCAGGTGACGTACTTGTACGTTGCAGGTGCTTCAGCACATACTTGTTGGTAGAGTGCTCGCTCTCAGCCACTTAAGGACCCAGTCACAACAGCTACTTTTCGTACTTACCGCTCGCTTACGTTATGAGTAGGGTTCGGTCCAAAACTAATAGTGGATAGTGCTCTGCCTATAGGCGGATTGGAGGATTGTGAAAGAAGTTCGAGGCGTTGGCTTGCTCTAACCAGACTGCACCCCGGTGTGGGTAGGTTTCACAGCTTCGAGGTCCTCACTGGTGAAGGCGTGCTCTGCTGCTGAGGATGATTCCAGACTCGAGGAAACAGGAGAGAGCTATCCACTTACTAGGGCTCTAGCTGTTAGGTGGGGTTTGGACGACTAGCTACCGTTCAGGCTCCATCCGTGCGGGTACAGTTGTACAACCTCTGCAGGCAGAGTATATAAGCTATAGCTATAGTCCGTGTCCACTGGTTATGGACAATGTTGTTGACTACCGCTACTTCTGACTAGACTTTTTTTATGCTTCTACCTTTCCTTTTTGAGATAGGCCGGCGTTTGCCATTGAGATGTGAGGGAAGGGAGCTCTCACATCGCCTAATGTGTTTAGGTGGTGGACCATTGGGTGAAGGATCCGGTGATTTGTGCCGACTTCCTTGCTTGAGGTGTTGACATTGGAGATGATGTTGCTTTGCCGCTTCCTTGATTGCTGCTGTTGCTGCATAAACACCTACAACCATATATAGGTTTTACTCATGCATATAGTATAATTCCCGCGTTTTCTTGGCTTTGCTGCTTTTGGGAGTTGATATGGCCTACCCGCTTCTCGGGTAAAAGGTGGCTTTTTAGGATCGGAGCCCGACTACGACTTTGAAAACGACAGCTGGGAAGACTAGGGACCGTTGTTCGCTCGAGTCATCTTTGGAGATGGAGTTCACCATAGCTTTTGTTTTCCGCTGTGTTGATGTTTTACCTTTCTTGATTCAGTCCTGATGGATTTGTACCGGCATGGCCGCTAAGATGTACTCGTACTCATGTTATCTATGATATTTGTACTCTGTTACGCTTTCTTTTTCTGTGTTGGTATGAATTTATACTATTTGAGATAGGGATTTGCACGTGATAGCCTTCTTGAAACTATCACCACGGTGCGTTGGTTTGAATTCTCAGAAATGGAAATTCGGATCCGTTTCATAAACGTTCGACCTTAACACACTGGCCGGCACAACACTAACGTACATTGGATGTTAGCAGAAAACATCTATCTAAATTATCACACGTTCCCATTCTCTTGGTCTTTTTTTTTTTTGCACCGGGCTAGCTTACCTAAGAAACAAGTAAAAAAAATAGGATATGTTTTTAAACGGACCTGCGTAAGGCACTTTCAAAAGCTTGATCCCACTCCCGGCTAAATAACATTCTTTCTTTCCTCTCGTTCACCCTTCCCGGGGGTGGTGGTATTAGGGTCGCACTCTTTGCATTGCTGACCCTCAGCGACCTGCTTAACTAGTAGCGCGGCCGCGAGACGGGCGGGCGGCGGCTGCTGGTGGCGGCGGCGGCGCGGCCGCAGAGGAGCGCGTTCTCCGGGATGGGGAGCTCGTCGCGGAACGAGGGCGTCGGCGTGTACACCCGGAGGTAGAACTGCTGGCCAAGGTACCGGCGCGCCCACACCTCCGACCTCATGTTCCACATGCCCACGTTGTCCAGCGCGATCAGAACCGCCGTCCACCCTCTTGGGTATACCTGCACGTACAGAGCAACGAGTGAGCATAGCCACTTAACAGTTGACAAACCTATGCCTGGCAGGAGAAGAATGATCAGAAGGAAAAAAAATGTCTTACTTGCACGGTGCATCGCGATACTGCATCCACGAGGTTGTAGCTGTCCCTGCTCTGCTCGGTCCATGTCCCCACGTCCATTCTACGTTAATCGTCAACCAAAAGTTCACAGACCATAAGGTTGCCGGTTCTAACGCGAGTTTATTTAAGTTTAATCTCTGAAGGAGAAGGTATTGACGTACCCGACGACGAACACGCTGTGGCCGTCGAGGTGCCAGCTCTGGACGCCGTCCTCGCTGTTCTCGAGCACGACCTCGACGAAGGACCGGTGGTCAGAGTCCATGACGGCCGTCTCGCTCCGCACCTCCTCCGTGGCGCCGCCAGCCGGCGGCGCGTCAGGGATGCCGCCGAGGCGGAACACGCCGCTGATGTTGTAGTAGTCCGCCAGCTTGAGCGGCGTGTCGGCCTCCGCGAACGAGACGCCGTTCACGGCGTACCGCAGCTTGCCGCCGACCGACCCCGCCGAGTTGGCCAGCCGGATGGTGCGGGTCACGTTGATGGAGCCGTAGTGGTACGAGCCCTGCGGGTTCGGCCTCGGCCCGCTCGCCGTCATGTTCGTCCTGCTCCCGCGACAACAAAGCTTCAGGTTCATATACGAATCGACCGAGATGTGTGCATGGTGAGCTTTGGATGTCCATGGCCCAGATGAGTTCACGTTTCTACCTGATGGAGCGAGCCTGGTTCAGAGAAAAATCGACGTCGCTTGGTGCATCGGGTAATGCCTCGAAAGCTGGGCCACTTGAACCAGCGTAGCGGATGACGGCGGTAGAGCGGAGGGTGGTGTTGATGAAGCGGGTGGAGATGGCGATGTGGTAGTCCCTGGCCTGGCGGTCGGCGGTGAACAGCACGGAGAGCGACTGGCCGGCGTGGACGTCGACGGAGGTGTACGAGTTCTGAACCGTGTGAGTGCCCTCCACCTCGACCAGTGTCATATTGTGCCCTTGGATGAGGAAGTTGAGCGTGTTCTGCAGACCGACGTTGGAAATGCGCAATCTGTATGTCTTTCCTGAATGGAAGAAAAAAGGAAAGCAATGTGAACCATGACTACTTTCCCAGGTCAGTTTTTTTATGAGTTTTTTTAAGGCAATTTTTTTTATTTGACCGGGATATATAAGAAAACAAACAGACATGGCCGTTTTGGCAACTAGGTTTTGATCAAACTAATCCCACAAAGTAGCTTGGAATTTAGAAGTCAAAGTCACCTTGCTCAACTGTGAAATTTGCACCGTCTGGACTCCTCTTCCCGTTGATCAGGATGCCATCAGGGGAAGGCAGTTCCTTTCCACTGTCCAGCAAATCTTGTAGCGCCTAAATTGACAGCAAGAACAAACGTCTAAGAACCGGTTGGGCCAGTAATAGCAATACGATATTTCATCAAGCCAAACCTTGTGGCTAGCGGTGTACCAGTCGCCGATGAGCACAGTGTACTCGTCGTCCGGCGAGGGGAACGGGACGGGGATCAACGGCCGGCTGTGGATGCGTATTGCGCCGAAGCCGCCGGCAGCTTTGTGGAATGCCAGCGACGGGAAGTAGAAGAAGCTGCCGATCTGGTCCTTAGCCTGCAAGTGGTAAGTGAAATTCTGGCCCGGCGGGATTGGGCAATTGGTGCCGGACACGCCATCCTGCCACGAGTCCTTGCGTTGCTGCAAACCGTTCCTGCCAATTTAGTAAAAATGTAGCAAATCAGTTAACATTCACTTGGACAGTAACTCTATATTTTACTGAAAAATAAATGGAGCAAATATTTTCCCTAACTAACTCGTCAACGCTTTTCATTCTTTAATATGGGAAATCTTGTAGCCGATAATAAATACTCTGGCATATATGTAGTACATTGAACTTCATGATACTCTAGGTTCCGTTTAGATTACAATTATATCTCAATATTGAATTAAATCTAGACCATCATTTCATAGCCATCCATAATTCTATCACAATGCTACCCGTGAATATCCAAGTCCTCCAAGAGATGTAGCTATAAGCCATAATTCTATCAAAAAAATAATTGCTTAGCATCCAATACAAATTAGTATTCAATTCAAGCAACAATCATCAATATAACAGTTTTGTTGCTGCACAACTCTAATAAATATATATCATCAGGTATAATTACATGAAGTACTCATCTTAGAAACCCACCGAATTTGACAAGACAAGCAAATCAATTAATACAATATTTTTTTATAGATTGATCTGACCATACCATGAAAGCAGAAACGGATCGGGTAAATTGTTGTGAACATTGATGATCAAGTTCTCGTTAGTCTGGCTTTCAATCGTCGGACCCGGAAACTGGCCATTGATCAGAATTCCCTAGAAAAAGAAGCAAACACATCGCTCATGATGGGTGATTTTCAGGAAGCGAAGGAAATTGTAGGGCGATGCTACACGTTCCATGACCTATAGCAGATTGAATTGGGTAAAGCATGCTGTCGCTCGTACGGTACCTGCTGCGAGACGCCCAGTGGTCTTATTTCGCCGTAGGTGATGTTCCAACCAAAGAATCTATAGGGTGCTTCAGCCGACGCGGAGTTGATCAGCAAGAAGATGCAAGCAAGGAGCAGGTCTCGCGTGTTCCCGGCCATCATCTCCTCCCACGGCGCGCTTGCAATTCGGTAGAGGCGGAGGAGATGGCGCGGCTAGCCGGCTACTATATATAGGGCAAGGCTGGCGGCGGCGGATTTCTTTTATTTATGGTATGCAGGCGTGGAGGCGACTGCGGATATGCAGGCGTGGAGCCCCCACTCCCTGATGTGCGTAAGGCCCACGTCCGAATGGGCTCCATTCGCGCGCCGTTTGAACAAGACCCAGGCCCTTATGCGGGCTCATTCTGATGCTGAGAGATAGGCTAGCCCAAAAGCAACGCGGGCACCCAACGCTTGCTGCTTTACCGAGCGACGAAAAAGCCCATCTAAAAAAAGAAATAGAATGACCAAATAGCCCACACTGCCTCCGGGCGCCGTCCGGTCCCCGTCGTCATCCGAAGCCGCGCCGCGACGAGCGAAGAAGGAACAATCCGGAGGCGCACCACCTGCCTCACCTTCTTCCTCCCATGGCGCAGCCCCTCGCCGCCGCCGCCGCTGTATCCTCCTCATCGCCCCTCTTCTCCCTCTCCTCATCCCGCCCCCTCGTCCGCCGCCACGCGCCTCCGAGCTATGTCTCGATGCGGACGCGTCGCTGTTCGCAGCTCGCCGCGGCGTCGGCGGCGGCCGAGACATCCGGCAGCCCGCTTCTCGAGGTGCGGGGGCTCACCGCATCCGTGAAGGAGACCGGACAGCAGATCCTAGCCGGCGTCGACCTCACCATCCGCGAGGGCGAGGTTCGTGCGGGTTTCTCATTGGCTGGAAATTATTGGCGGCTTGTGGTGTATTGCTTAATTGGGGCTGCAAGGGGTTGACCGACGATGGTTTTAATTTCTGTGCTTTCTTGTTATAGATTCATGCGATCATGGGGAAGAACGGCTCCGGCAAGAGCACCCTCACAAAGGTAAGGTGCTTCTGGTCGATGCACCTGTTCTTCGTGTTATAATTGAAAGCATTGAGAAATAGGACGTTTCTGCGGGCATGCGTTTATTTGGATGTTTATACGAGGCACTACTTTGCTAAGATCAAGGGCTTTGCTGAAATATTCCTTGTTACTCCTGTAATCTAATTTTGTTCATTTTAGTTTTCACTATGCATTGTCCCCAATCGTAGTGCTAGCCTACTGCACTAAAATTTGCTTCACTAAAAGAATCATGCACTAGTACTTGTTGGTTCAGTAATCTAGCCACGTATACCTTTTAAAGTTATTAATCAGGAAATGGCCTGTATACAAATTGTAAAAAAGGTGTGCTCTTTGCTTTGGTACCTGCACATTCGGTTGAACCTTTCATCTTTGCTTTGCAGGTTCTTGTTGGCCATCCGCATTATGAGGTAACTGGCGGTACTATCCTCTTCAAGGGTGAGGACTTGGTTGACATGGAGCCAGAGGATAGATCTCTTGCAGGCCTTTTTATGAGCTTCCAAGCACCTATTGAGATTCCTGGAGTGAGCAATTTTGATTTTCTGCTCATGGCAGTCAATGCTCGCAGAGAAAAGAGTGGTCTACCAGCACTAGGACCCCTTGAGGTTTGATTTCACAACTGCTGTGTTGAGATATATAATTTTTCACAAGCCATAAATATAATAAAACATTGTCCTAATATATTTACAACATTACTCCATCTGTGATCAAATACTGGTATGTTATATAAAAGGCTGGAAAGGGACGAACAAAGTTAGTATTTTGTTTGATTTGGTGGATTTCAAATGAAGCTTAGCTTGCCATATTAAATTGTAGCATTATACTAGTTCTCATGCAGTAAGATATTGCAACTATGAATTTGTGAGAAAGATGTAGATATACCTCTTCAAACATATAACCCAGGCATTGATTCTGAAATATCTTTGCTTTCTCATGCAGTTTTATTCGGTTGTATCGCCCAAAATTGATGCCTTGAATATGGACCCTAAGTTTCTTGATCGAAATGTGAATGAAGGTTTTAGTGGTGGTGAAAGGAAGCGCAATGAGATATTGCAACTTTCAGTAAGATATTGCAACTATGAACTTGCATGGAATCTTGGTTTGTATGCCAATGAATATTACACTTCAGTGCCTGTGAACTAAGCATGAAGCTGCACAGTTTTTTAACTTTTCATATTACAGTCATGACGTTTTTAAAACATCTCAGGGTTAGTTATATAGGATTGTAGTAAAAACATATTTCTTGGCTTGCAGCCTTGCATACAGTTTCTTTTTTTTATGACTATGGAGTTGGAATTTCTTTTCCTGTCTTATGAAATCTGTGGTAGATTTGTCTGCCAGACCTTTGGAATTTGGTGTCCCCCATACATTTTTGAAGCAAATGTATTTTACATGGAGTGTATATTTGATACCATGATTGTATTCGGTTATACTTATATTTGGTATTCAGTAGGTCTTTTTCCCCCAATGAGGATCACCTTTGAAAACAGTTTTCTTATTTGTGCATATCGTTGTCATTGTTTTGTTGAGGTTTTTTATGTATATATTATGTGCTTGATGAAGTTTCGATGCATTGGCATAATAACACTTTTTTGCTTAGACGAAGCTTATGTAGTAATGTGAATATACTACGCTTCAGAATTTGTTTTGTCTATCTATTTGTGCACTTCATCAATAGATTACCATCTCTGATTCAGGGTGTTTGTTTGTTAATTAGGTCATCGGAGCAGATTTAGCTCTTCTTGATGAGATAGATTCCGGATTAGATGTTGATGCACTTGAAGATGTAGCTAATGCAGTGAATGGGCTCTTGACACCCCAAAACTCTGTTCTGATGATTACACATTACCAACGCCTTTTGGATCTCATTAAGCCCAGCTATGTTCACATCATGGTAAGGCTGATTACTGTTTGATCATTACATCTATTTTTGCATCATTATAGAGCATTTTCATACAAAAGACTGCACTCGTGGTCCCTCTTTCTACGATGTTAATCTGGGATAAGGTGGTGAAGAGCTGTTGCAAACAGCTAATGGCCATTATCCCACCTTCCCAGGGAGGAGAGAGACTGCGGGGATTCTGTATTGGTTGCATTAAAGAGGCTAGTCTATGACAGGGATTGGGATGCTACATTTCCATTTCATCTACTACTAAATTCATGCGCACAAGTTTAAGATAATTTGTATCTCTAGTATTTATACTGGACACCGTTCAGATGTTTATAATCAATACTCGCTTTTCTTTCTTATTTGATGTTTGATGCTTACGCACACTTATATTAAATAAAAGCACTAGATGAACCCATACTCCTATTCATTAAATGTGTTTTTCCTAAAACCCCCTGTTGTGACCAATTAACACTGATATTGAGTCTTATAAATTATATCACACTAAACGTGGTTACTTCAGAAAGATGTTGGTATCTCTCTTCGTTAAAATCAGATGGAAAAAGAAGACTTGTATAAACAAAACCAAGAACCAAGAATGGATGTAACTCTAAATAAAATTTACAGGGAACATTGATGGGTCCAGTCATATGGCCTCCACACTAATTAAGACCTTGTTGGCGTCTTTGTAATCCTTACTTTATTTCCAGGTTTCAGAATATGAGAGCACTGCTTGTATTTTTGTGCTTCAAACTTCTTAGAATACAGGGTTTGTGTTGTTTCTGATAGTGCTTCTGATTGATTATTCCAGGAAAATGGCAAGATAATCAAGACTGGTGACAGTTCTATTGCCACACAAATTAATGAAGGTGGCTTCAAGTCGATCGCCCTTGTATAGCTTGAAAGTAGGTTCTATTTTCTTCCTTGCGCCTTTTCTTATATATTTTGTGGGAATATTCTCGGTCTTCTGACTGATATGAAGTTGAACTATGCATAGACATGGTGGCAGTGCCAGTGATTTTCCTAATAAAAGAAATAAAATGATCAGAAGGAATTTGTTTAGATTGGTCTGTGCAAAAGTAAATGAGGTTCTTAAGGATTCAAAAACTCACTGCAGGTCAAATACTTGAAATGGCTTGTTGGGAGCCTACTTGTAAGAATAGAGTGGCAGAGTGGCTGCTGTGTGCTGACTGCTGCCTGGGGTTCGCCATTTTGCATTACTAGACCAACTATGCATGCTGGTGCAGCATGTACTGACTTCAATAAAACTTTTGAGTAGAACCCCATTCAACCAGGCATGTTATCTTTTAAAAGGTGAAGGGATATGTCACCTTTTCTCTGTAAGAATTTTAGTCATACCCAGGGAAAGTATCTTAGTACAAGATCCACGATTTTTGTATATTTGAGTGTAACTTGCTGCCTCAGGCATCTGGTCATCAAGATTGGTTTTGCATGCATCTTTTGTATACAATTTTGAGACTTGTAACTAATATGCATACCTACAAGGTTACTTGGTTGTCTCCACACGAGAGAATTTGGTCCTATCATCAATGTACATGTGTGCAGCCTCTCTAGTCTCTAGGCTGCCGATTTACCTATTTCTGTTATGTTTTATAGTGTGCAAAAGCACCTGAGCTTCAATCGGGCTTAATGACCTATGACTCCACTAATGGTATTGGTGCTGGATTTCTGTTATTCCCATTGCAGTTGACCTCCGTCCCAAAGAATATGATTCGGTTGTTCACTTGTTGGGACTGGTGGACCATGCTGAAGTTTTCTTATGTGCATTCCAGACAAACGTATTCTTAGGCTGTTAACCTTTATCCGTCCGCCACTAAATCACTAATGGTGAGTGGCTACGGGGCTTAGCCTCTCCTGTTACAATTTACAAGTGCTAGCACCATCCAATAACAAACGAATCTTTATGAGGTGGCGGCTTTCTTGCTGCTTAGTAATAAGCATTGATCAAGGTTGCAACTTGCCGTTGACTCGTGCACTGTGGTCTGAATTCAGTATAAAATATAGAGCATGGTAATCTATTTCAGCTTTGACTTCTGTTCTTCGGCGCAATCGGAGGTGAATTGGGGAAGGTGTTATCAGAATCAGTCGAAAAGCTAGGTGAAAGTGGTCAACCTCGCACTCTGTCGAAGACAGGAATCGGAGAACCTTCGGTGGATGCCTGAGCATCTGGCCAATTTCGAAAGGCTACAAATCTCGAGCACATGAAAGTCAACTGCTTCGTACTATAAAGATTTCGAGAATTTCGAAGGTCCTGCAGAACCTACATGGCTGCATTATCCATGGCCGTCACTACATCTTCATTCGGGTGGTCAGTAGCACAGCATCCTCCTTTTCGTCCGGCCTCCACCGCACACGCCATGGTTGGCTACTACTCTATCGACCAAAAGAGGCCGCCGGTAGCCGAGGTCGCCGTCGCACGATCGCGACGTCGCCGTCACGCTGCAGCGGCGGCGCGGTTGGGTCCACGTGGCGCGCACCGCGGGCGCTGGCGGTGCAAATGGGGCTCATCATCCTGAGGTGGCCGTGGCCTCACTCCCCCCGTCACCGGCCGGGCGAAACCTAATCCTCCTCCTGCCTGAATCGGGTCGCATTCGGGGAATGTCTTCCGGCCGGCCGCTAATTCCGTGGCGTAATCATGCCTTTTTGCATTAGCCGGGTTTGCTTTTTGCGCATTGGGCGGTGACTCATGCCATCATCCTGAATCTTTGCTATAAAACCCATGCACCGGGTGTTACTTGGACCAAGAGCCTGCAGCCTGGTCTCTGCTCTTGGTGTGGCTGCCGCATTGGCACACATCCAGGTAGTGGCAGTTCTGTCTCGGATAGACATTTTCTTCTTTTGACTCTGGCTTCTCTCTTCCTTTGGTCCTGAAACGGGTTAGGATGGTGACCTGAAATGAATCTCACTCATGGTTTGTTCACACGTGCGTGCAACTCAGTCTTGAATGATGCCTGCAGAGGCTGCGGCACCTCGGTGAAACCTGAGCTACCTGATGAGCAACATTGCTCCGATGGCCTCGCGGGCGCTCGCCGCGTGGCGGCAGCTCATCATGCTCCTCGCTCTCCTCTTCCTCGACGCCGCCGTCGCGAGGCAGTGCTTCTGGCCGGGGCAGGCGCCCGATGACGCCGGGTGCCTGAGCTGGCGCGTCATGGTGGAGGCCAACAACGCCCGGGGCTGGCGCACGGTGCCCGCGCAGTGCGTCGGCTACGTCAAGGGGTACATGACCCGGGGCCAGTACCTCAGGGACCTGGCCGGCGTCATGGAGCAGGCCTCCGACTACGCCGACCAGGTCGACGCCGGCGCCGACGGCCTCGACGCCTGGGTCTTCGACATCGACGACACCTGCCTCTCCAACCTGCCCTACTACGAGACCAAGCAGTTCGGGTACGCACGACGCACGGCCTCTGCACTCCCCTGTCCAGGCATCTCGATCGCTACCGATCAGATGATGATTCGGTCTCCTTCCTTTTCCAGGGCGTACGACCCGTCGGCCTTCAAGGCGTGGGCGAGCAAGGAGGCCTGCCCGGGGATCCCGCCGGTGCTCGGGCTGTTCACGGCGCTGCTGGACAAGGGCTTCAAGGTCTTCCTCCTCTCCGGGAGGGACGAGGAGACCCTGGGCCCGTGCACGACCGGGAACCTGGAAGCGGAGGGCTTCTCCGGGTACGAGAGGCTCATCATGCGGTACGAGCGAGCACGCAGCTTCCCTGTTCGGTTCCCACTGTCCGAGTGTGCGAACTTTGGCACCGTTAGTGCGTCAGTGACGTGGACGGCTGAACATTCAGATTCACTGCCAAATAGGAAAAGGCTGGACGGTCCTCCCTTTGCGAGCAAACCAGTCACGATCCCTATCCCGAAATTGCCGTCGAGAACGTCATCCGGATTTCTTTTCCTCGATTTGCGCTCACAATTTGCTTTTACTGAAATGGCATGACTCGTGACGGCTTGCAGGACTCCGGAGTACCGCGGGCAGAGCTCGTCGGTGTTCAAGTCGGCGATGAGGAAGCAGCTCGTCGACGAAGGCTACAGGATCCGCGGCAACGTCGGGGACCAGTGGAGCGACCTGCAGGGCGACTGCGTCGGCGACCGCGTGTTCAAGATACCCAACCCCATGTACTTCGTCCCCTGAAGGAAAATTTCTGCCTCGACATGCCTGACCGATTTCATCAGGATCAAAGGTTGAGCGTACAAGCTATGTAGTGAAAAAAACGTGATGTAAACGCATGGCCAATGTGGAAGAAGCACAGGCCGTAAAACAAATGCAAACAAAAAAAACAAGATGAAAAACCCTCTTCTTTCACTCCAATGTCTGAATCACTGAATGTGCTCGTAACAAGCAAGTCAAACTGAACAATCCCCTGGCGAAGCAGTAGGCTGCAGTGCGGATCCAATCGCTCAAGACGAGGCGAGGCAAATTTGGCTAAGTTCTTGCCGGCGAGGCGCCCCCGGCGCGTCCGTGCTGCAGTGCGCCGCAACCCCGCTAGCAGTTCACATCGACAGGCACGGCGATCGACCACAACTGCCGGGGCGTGCCGGACCCGAAGATCCGCATCTTCGACGTGGGCCAGAAGCGGCGCGGCGTGAGTGAGTTCCCGCTGTGCGTGCACCTGGTGAGCTGGGAGAAGGAGAACGTCTCCAGCGAGGCCCTGGAGGCGGCCGGCCCGGATCGCGTGCAACAAGTACATGGCCAAGCAACGCGGGCAGGGAGCCAGGGACGCCTTGTTCCACCTCCTGGTGCGGGCGCACCCCTTCCACGTCCTCCGCATCAACAGGATGCTCTCCTGCGTGGGCGCCGACCGCCTGCAGACCGGGATGCGCGGCGCCTTCGGCAAGCCCACGGGCACCTGCGCCCGGGGTCAGCATCGGGCAGGTACTCCTCTCCGCGCGGTGCCGCGACGCGCACGCGCCCCAGGCGCACGAGGCGCTCCGCAGGGGATTGGAGCAATGGTCCATGACGTTGCACACCAGTGCCCTATATCGATCTTTGAATAAATAGTTGTATTGATGAGACACACATGACATACACGATCACTTCTACGAATCAATCAAGCTAATGGTTCTCGGATGGAAACATGATATCGTAGCGACGAGCTGTGCGAGACTCACTAAGAAGTGTAGAATCACAAGGAAAATGAGAGAGTGGATATCACCTTAGAAAAGTTGGTGGTCTTATACCCCTTGCACCGAATTCGTCTTTAGAGTGCGTGTTACTTCCTTTATTCACGAATTCAAACATGACATCCACATGTCCTTATTACCTTACCTAATTTTTTTAAAAAAAGAATGTCATTCCTTTTCTTTTATCAAAGTTTCATTTTCTATATCTCTCTAGTCTCACTCATTTTTGCTAGATTTTATCAAAAGATTTCACAAAAAAAATTTATGGGATAGTTTCCACAAAATTCCTTTAAAAATTTTTCCTAAAGATATTTCTGAATTGTTATTGCAAACTCTTTGAAAAAGTTTCTATATATTTTATAATTTCTTTAAAAAAGCTGTAAAATCTTTTGAAAGATCCCGATGAGTGATGAGATTTTTTTTGAATTTTTGTGCTTAATGTTTTGGACGAAACTTGTAGGGGTGGTGGGAAAAGATAGAGCCACTAGGGGCATGGCCTTAGGTGTGGGTCGGTGCTTTCTATAATGTAGTCTAGCTAGTTCAATCCTTTTATTGAGTGGTTTTATGTCTAGGTGTGTCAACCTCCACCCGTAATCAGGGGTGGTTCCAGGACTCGGGCTGGGGGGTCGGGACCCGTGCAGATTATCCCCTTAGGATAGTTAAATTTTTATGATCAGAAAAAAGGCCCAACAGCCTAGTTCATCCACAGACCACTGTTTCATCTCGGGGCTTGGTCAATTTCTAGGTACGCCACCGTTCCTAATTGATATTATTCATGGAAGGAGAAGAAAACAACGTGCAACGAGTGTTCTTCTAAAAGCTTCGTTTCACTTATTCTAGCATTTTATCTCGCTCCTTTCTCACCTGAATTTGTGGCAATCCGATCTATGCTAACATCCATGCATGTTGTTAGGTTAGTGTACTACCAATGAGTAATGACACATGCATATTTTGGATCATTTGCGGTAGTTACTGCTGTAAATTAAAATCAGGGGAGGGGTTTTAGAGTCAACAGATACTCTAGATCAAACTTAAGCCATAGGTTTTCTATCTAACGATTGCGTAATTCTTTGTGACAACCCTTCGATATCCCCATCTATTCTTGTTTTGGGTGAGCTTTTCGAAAAAAAAAATGTTTGGGTGCACACAGGATGGATTGGGCCGGGCTGATGACGAGCGACGACGACGATTGGCGACCGTCGCACCTGTGTGAGACCACAGACACAGAGGATCACCTCGGGCTCCGGCCTCCACACCGCTGCCGGCTAGCAGTCGGCTTCGTCCCCTTCCTCCCCTTTCTTAAACCTTCCGTACCCACTCGTCGGGGCTTCGCTCGTCTCCAGAGATTTCGCCTGAAGAGAAGAAACCCACGAGGGATCCGCAGATGAAGATAATTCCGGTACCTTGCCTGGAGGACAACTATGCCTACCTGTACGAATCGGCCTCTGCGTCGCTTGTTTGCCCCTTTCCTTCAGCGATTCGTTTGGAGTCATTGAGTTTGAGTTCCTGATTTGCTATTTGTTTTAATTCCTTTCCAAGAATCGTGGACGAGAGCACCAAGAAGGCGGCGGCCGTTGACCCGGTGGAGCCGGAGAAGGTTCTCAAGGCTGCCAGCGAGGTCGGCGCCTACGTCGACTGCGTCCTCACCACCCACCACCACTGGTATACCATCGTCTCCTTCCAGCTCTCTTTGGGTTCAGTACTTGCTAGTGTTAGAGCATCCTGATTCTTGCTTGCTAGAGTTGTTGAACATCATCTTATTACCATATTAGAGTTGGGGTCACAAAAGGGCTTCATATGTAGGCATTTATTACTAGCTAATAGATCCGGTTAGTGCCAGGGATTGGTCCAGTCACAAACACTCAATTAATCCAGTTATTACATAATTGCTGTAAGGGTTTGTGAGTGACTACAGATATGCACATAGGAATTCAATAGATGGACCTTTCCAACTTGCGATTTTGCTATTCTCTGAGTCTAATTGCTACATGGACCGTGGAAGTAGAAAACTATTGTGTAATACATACCGTGTTGAATGTTGTTTGCTGGTAATGAAGTTCACAAAGTATTTGCTATTGCTAAAACGTCCTTGCAAAAAAAAACAAAGAAAGAAAGAAAGAAAAAAGGAAAGTAAGGTCTCAGGGAATATGCAGCTAGCAGCTTCTTGTTCACTATGCTATGTTGAAGAATGCAATTTTAAGGAATGAAGAAACCAGCTTCCAGTCAGGAAATGCGGTTGATTATGCAATGGAAGTGCTTGACGTATGTGATGTGTTCTTGGGCTTAGTTGTTTTCCATTCTTAGAGTAGTCTATTTTCACTCTAAATTTGCAACATGCTGTTTAGACTGCTGGGGAGTAGGCTTTCTCATCACTCATCTGTGATGTAACATCTAGTGTGAAGTGTACTTATGTGATGCTTTCATCTCTTCAATGGAATGGGGGATTTCTCCTGCTCCACTTCTAAAAAGTGCAAATCGACTACAATGTCAAATAGGTAGTCAAAAAGGTCTATGCTTTAAAAATAATTATCGTGTGGCAGAAAGTACTCTGCGTGAACTAAAAATGAACAGGTGTTGGTGAACTTCATGGCAATTTTCTACTATATTATTAATGGATCGTGCAACTGATTTTGTGCTTCTAGGGATCATGCTGGTGGCAATGAGAAGATGAGACTGCAGGTGCCAGGGATAAAGGTCTATGGAGGATCCCTGGACAATGTGAAAGGCTGCACTGATCAGGTGGAGAATGGAACAAAGTTGTCACTTGGGAATGACATTGAGATACTATGCCTACACACTCCTTGGTATGCGATTAACTATGCTATTCTCTTGGCCTATTTCACTTCCCTAGCGTGCTTTTTTTTTCAGTACCATAGAAACAGTCACTTCTTGAGTAAGGCTGATTTATTTACAAAATTCAAACTACCAAATAAGAGTCCTTTGAAATTATGAATTTAGTATAATATACAGCTCCTAGTTCACTTTAGAAAAATTTATAACTTTCTCCTTTTGAGGCTCTTTTATATCCAAGGAACCTGCATCAAGGAGCGGCACATACACGCTATTAGTGTTACTTAAAAGACTTAGCTGAGCTCTGATAAATCCTCACGTGAATTATGCATGGGAGTTTTATTTGTGTTTGCTTAGTAGAAGCTTTTTGATAATTTTTTTTCTGGTCCCTGCCGTTTTGTTTCTTCAACAGTCACACAAAAGGTCATATTAGCTACTATGCTACTAGTAAAGAGGGGGAAGATCCAGTGGTCTTCACTGGAGACACTTTGGTTAGTATATGCACCTGACTTACTCTGATGTCTCCTTTCATCTTTATATCCTAACCTTTTTATAAATAAACACAGTTCATTGCTGGTTGTGGGAGGTTTTTTGAGGGTACTGCAGAGCAAATGTATCAGTCCCTTATTGTTACATTGGGCTCGCTGCCAAAGTCAACTCAGGTTTACTGTGGGCATGAGGTATGATCTCTTGTTTTCATACCGGATTCTTCCTGTCATCCCATAATGCTAGGCTTTCATCCTGGAGGAACCTGAATGTCATTGAATCTGTATTGTATATAAATAACTATGTTGTTCCTTTACCATTTAGTATGGAATATTTTATTATCAATGACCGAAGGGCATGTACAGTTTTACTTTGCATTTTCTGGTTTGTTCTCTTAGGAATAGGTAGTTTCTAGATTGTCCAATGATTTATCAGATGTCTTCTATAATTGGTTGAATGCCTTTTTAATGCATTTGTGTTCCCCAGAATGGAATCCAGTAGCAATGGGATAATATGATGGATTTATGTTTTCTTGTGCCTCCTTTTGTTCCCTCTAATAGAGGAGAATTATAGATATGTAGCATATACGTTCATTTGTTGCTGGGCTCTTTGCTTTTCCATTTCATGTGCTATCTTGATAACAGATGATTTACATGTGAGCTACTTGTTCATGTTCTTTGTTATTCCCATTGTTGAATTTCGACTTCCTTTTGAACTTCACTTGTAAAAGATGCTGGAAACTTGAGTGAAAACATGCATCATAACAGCCTTAACAAGAAGACAATAACCACCAATATTCGATCATTTTGGTTTATTTTCTTAATATGGTATACTAATTGGCTTGGTCGTAGATACATACTATTTTCTTAGCAGTTGCATGTTGACTTGCAGTACACTGTGAAGAGCCTAAAATTCATGCTGACACTCGAGCCGGAGAATGAGAAGATGAAACAGAAACTGGAATGGGCTGAAAAGCAGCGTGAAGCAAATCAGCCTACAGTCCCTTCAACTATAGGAGATGAGTTTGAGATCAATACCTTCATGCGCGTTGATCTACCAGAAATACAGGTGAATTTGCTAATTGAAAAGCACTCATTTTCTTGCATTACTCTCCACGTCCATGCACAGAAATGGGTAACATCGTGTAAAGTTGAAGAACACTTAGAAACTTAATTCTCTTGCCAATCCTAACTACTAGCATTAGGAGTAAAAGATTTTTGTTTGGAACAACTTCATTTGGCATGCCGGACATTGGAGATAGTAGCTTTACGTTTCTTTAATTTAAATGGATGGTCTTTTAGTTTGCGAATTGGTTTTTGAGTCGTCTTTGTATCTTTTTTTAAAAAAAATTTGTGGGTGTAGCAACGTGCTACTATCTGTAATAGTAGTGGACTGGTTCTCTTCTTTGAGGAGGTTGAAGCCGGAATATTATCCATTATCTAAAAAAAATGATTTTGCAGGCCAAGTTCGGTGCCAAGTCTCCGGTTGAAGCGCTGAGAGAGGTCAGGAAGATCAAGGATAACTGGAAAGGTTGATACCCATGCGGCCATGCGGTTGCCACCACTCTGTTGGACGGCCAGCCTCTCAAAGTGAGCTAATGCAGAAACCTTTGCCCTGTAGGTGGGAATGAGATTTACTGCCGTGCAATGCTTTGACAGGTATGGCGTGGGGATGGAGAAGACTTGTAATAAGCTCCGTGTTAATAAAAACAATAATCATGTTTCCCTTGTAACTCGTGGACTGTTTGCCAAGAGTAATGCATGAACTATGTTACACTTTGACCTGCCCCTCTGCCAAACTTGAAAAATCTGAAAGTTCTCTGATGGGTATAACTTGCCTACATTACATTTGAAGTTTATGGATCGCTGATCAGTAGTGTGTTAATCCATTGCAAAATGAAATATGGTAGCTAAATCATCAAATTATTATGTATCTTTCTTCAACTTGAAGACACAAGATTCTGATCGACAGAGACACGGATGACATAGGACGGCAACTACAGCCTACAGGTGACTTTTCATTCACGAAATTTTCTTCTTGCTGGCAGCATTCGACGACGTCGAAGGCTTCGACTTCAGCTTGAACGGCTGCGCAGAAGAGCCGGCGAACTGGCCGAAGCCCAGCCGGCCGGGGACCAGCTTGGGCGGCGCGAACGGCCCGCACGCGGCGGCGGCCGCCGATGGCTCGCTCGCGCCTCTCTTCTGCCCGGTCTCGGCCGCCGTCGCCGCGCCAACCCTCGCCCCGTCGGCAGCCCTGGTCGCCTGCCCCTGCCCATCCTTTCTTGCGCTCTCCTCGCGCTCGCCTTCGCCGAACATTTTCTTGGCCCTTTCCAAGAACGCGGCGGGCGTGCCCATGAGCACGAAGAGCTTGAGCACCTCGTCCGTCTCCAGCTTGCACTCGGGCGCCGCCGCCGCCAGGTCGGCAGCCGACGGCGGTCGCGCTGGGGTCGCCTCCGGGGCGGCGGCGGCGGCTGCGCCCAGGGGACGCGGCGTCGGTGGGAGGAAGCCGGCGCCGGGAGCGAAGCCGTTCCAGCATTGCGGCACGTGGCTGTGCCTGGCGCGCGCGACGCACTCGAGCGTCCTGAACTCGGCGGCCACGCGCGCCTTGAGCCCCGCGTGCCGCACGAACCCGTGCAGGCTGTTGCGATACGTGTGCTCCTGCGGCAGCTGAACAATTTGCAACAAGCTCACGTAGGTTTGGATTTGAATTTGAATTTGATCATGAGAAGTTGTGATCATAAAAGTCACCCATATTCTCAACTATGATTAAACAAGAGAATATATGGCGAACTGAGCGTAGCTCAGCTGGTACTTGTGGTGGAACCTGACCATCAGGGTTCGAGTGCTCGACTCAGCACTGATACTCGTATATTTCTGGATTTATTTCAGGATTTAACCGGCGCTATTCTTTCAGTGGTAGGCAGTAGCGACAGCGAGGTGCTAGTGGTGACTTTATCAATCTCGAGGATTTGTCGGCTCAGTCTTTCGAAGGTGCTCATAAGGGTAGGGTTGCGTGCGTGTATGTGAGTATCTGCATCTGTAATGCGTGATCCGAAAAAAAATATATGAACTCATTTGGAACACAGGTGATCGAGCGGGTCTTACACTATTGAAGGTAACGTGCCGGCCCTGGAAAACAGGCCTCGCCATGGTTCGCCAGCCTTGATCGGCGCCAGCACCTTCATTGTACGTGAGCCTCCTTCGCGCCACCACGCTGGCGCCGGCAGCGCCCGCCGTCGTTGCTGCATCTCCGGCGAACCACGTCTCAGCTTACATTTAAACGTTCTGAAACAGCGCTGGCTTACGCCTTCATACCTTTTCTCGCCTTCTTTCCCGGCGCCGTGCCCTTGCTCTCCTTGGCGCCTCGCTGCCTTGCTCTCTGGTTCTCCGGGGTGTTGCCGCCGGCGCCGGCGCTGGCGTTCTCCTGCTTCTTCGTCTCGGCGGCGCTCTTCTTCCTCGGCGTGGTGGCGGGCAGCTTCGATGGCGTAGCAGCTGCGTGGCGTGGTGGACCCCTGTTGCCCACCTCTCTTCCCTCCGGCGTGATCGGCTGCTGCAGCTGGTCTAGGTACCTCTTGCGCCATGCCGCGAGCTCCGTCTCCGAGAACATCTGGTTGTTCTTCAGGGACATGAACACTTGCTTGGCTTGATCTAGCAGTGACATCGCCTGCACAGATCCAAGGAAACATTGCTCCTGGATTAATACAATGTGAAGGCAAATGATAACCTTTGTTGCCGTGCATTGATGCATACCTCTCTGAAAGGCACGGTGTTCTGGCTGTTCATCGTTATTGCTCTCTGGAACACCATGTAAACATCGTTCTGCGATCGTATAGAGAATGAAGATCATGAACAATCCAAGGATGGAACATAAAACTGTAAAACAAAGGACAAAGAGGGTCAAGTGCGCTAAGAAACTGACCTCAAATTGCTCTAGTGCCGTGTACATGCCATCTTTGTTCTTCTGCCTCAGTGTAGCAAAGTCACCGGGCCTGCTCACTCTCTCTGCATAGTCAGTCACCTGCACTAACATGTCGATGTTTCAGTCTGTCGCATGAAACAAGAAACAGGTGCATTAAAAAAAAAGAGTTTCAGCCTTTCGATCTATCTACACAAATAATTCAGATGCATCGCATCATTTCTCACCTGGATGTCATCTGGCATCGCAAACAACTCATGCCGATCTCTCCTGCAAAGAGATTAAGATACATGCATATATATATAAATCTCAATATGTAACAGGAAACAAGGTGACGCCTGATGGACAAGCAAAAAGAAGAGAGAGCGCAAAGCTTACAGCTCCAATTCGTCAAGGATATACTCGATGATTTGCCCAACTGAGCTTTGGCTTGTTGAGTTATCTGGAATGAAACCAAAAGACATTCACATGTCTCCTACAATCAGCCCGGCAATACTGAGGTAACAAAAGAAAAAAAAAACAACGTACTGCTCTTCGCTGCATCTAATGGTTGTTGGTGGCTACATGAGGCTTCTCCCTGCAACTGCTGAAAAATCACCCGGCAGATGAGAACCAGGAAAAGGACATATGAAGAGAGCTGGAAGCACCCAATGGCTTCACAATTTACCTGGGTTTCTTCATTCCTTTTTCTCTTCCCTCGCGCGCGCGAACCGGAAATGCTGTTCCGGATTATTTGCCAAGGATCAAGGAGGCAGACGCCGGCGGAGTCGCCGTCGTTCTTCTCCTCTTCCAGCTTCAACAATCTAGCGCTTCGCCTCTTCCCTTTTCCAGACATCTCCGGTACCTGTTCTTCTTCCTCGCTGCTTTGAACAAAAACAAGGGACGGAGAGGCTGTGTTGATGGCAATGCATCTGCATTAAGCTTCCGTGCTCTTATGTTGCAAGACAGAGAAGGTTTCAATTTTACAGCTGGTAGCTCGTGTGTGTGAGTTTTCATCCTCAGATGGAAACTTTTACTGGACAAAAGAGGCAACGGAATGCCATGATATTCTAGGTCTTTTAAGGCCTGCAGTTTTGGAATGACAGATTATAGATAGGAGGAATGCAGCAAAAGCTGTGAGGAGTGATGACCCGGAGCTGAATGTGAGGAGTATCCCAAATATTAACTTTGGATCACAAGACTATTTCGAGCATGGTTGTAAGGGCAAGCCCAACGCAAGCACACAATACTAGTAGCCCCATGAAAAAGTTGTATTCCACATAAGCACTGAAATTTTAAGATCTTCAAGCACCCAATGCAGGCCACTCTTACTTTTTGTACCATGACCCTACTCATCTTGTTTCTCTCCTCCCAAGTTAGCTTTTTCTCGGTGCTTTTCCTCTCTCACAACAGCCACAGCGATTGCTTTTTAATCCCAAGCCACTGCACCTTCTGCAGGGTGCACTGACAGACTGCAAGCGCCCAAACCGGTTGAGCTGGACATTTGTGTCAGGCGGGTAAACTTGAGGCTACCAGCCACGTCGGAGCGTTGGGCCTGCTCTAAGAGCTTTTGTGAGCATTTCTCTTGCACAGAATTGGAATCTTAGGAGAAGATTATTGGATAGGCAAGAGTAGTGACTACACCAAGTAGCATTCCAATGCGTCAGGGTAAGAAACAGTTGGCCTCATGGCCACAGTACATGAACAGCTGTGCACTGAGGTGTTACGGCAGGTTATGGTCTGGTTTAACTCGAATTAAATGGCCCTTAACCATCATGAATCACCACCATTTCACTTGCTAGATACAATGCACAGGTTGCGTGATACTGCGCCGGGGTTCTACGTAGCATAGTTGCCATCTGTAGGTATTCTAATTTGTTGCGATGCTGACTTGCAGCTTTTGCTGGGTACAAGAGGAATGAACTTGCACACGTTTGCAAATCCAAATAGAGCACAATCTGCTAGAGGGGGGAAAGGAACTGTAACAATGTCTATTTGTATAGGCATGTGGAAGCCAAGCTTGAGAAACTGGAAACATGAACAATACCAGAACAGGAAGGTAACAACGACCAGCCTGGCTGTCGGCGGTATAACAGCCAAAGTTGCTACTAGGGTGTTTGAATTTGACTGCATGACAAGCAAACATTTCCCACAATCCAAACGCCACCTTACGAGAAATTACTTTTTTTTTTGGGCACGCATGTTGTAGTAGCAAGAAACGATATTATAACTGCAACACGTGTACACAGTAACATCATCTATACCAAAATGGTAACTGAGCTGAGACAACTAAATATTTACTAGGCTTATTCCTTGTGATACAGAAATGTTACATTGCCATGAAAAAACTGTAGGGATTGTCTATATAATCCCAAAGGAGAAATGTTAATCGCCCAGGCTATCTTGGAGTGGATCTCTCTCTCCTAAACTGTAAGTTTATGTCCTCGCATATCTAAAATCCTACTCCATTTACAAGGCGCAGATAAGTTGAAACCTGCACCCTCTCAGTTGTGAATCTGTTTCCCCTTGCAAAAAGGAAAGTTATACACCGGCAATCAAACCTGCAGGGTAACTGCTGCAGGGTCAACAGCATCACTGTTGTTCTGTTGGAACCACAATTCTGCGTAACGCCCACCCTTTGAAAGAAGAACGTCATGTGGTCCTTGTTCTACTACCTTCCCATTCTCCAAAACAATTATCTGAAAATTCAAATTTGTAACAGGACTCATCAACATATCAGAGAAAAGATGAAACCAACAACCATTCACCACTCTAGAGTGCACTGGAAGGTTTTGAAATTCAAATATATGGTCTGGAAAACTTGAACAGGACTCATCAAAATATCAGAGAAAAGATGAGACCAACAAGCATTGCACAACTCTACGTGCACTGGGAGGCTGCAAAATAGATGAGTTCGACGAATACTGAGGTTTCTTTGAGAAGTTGCAAAAGCATACCTGATCACACTGCATTGCAGTTGTGAGTCGATGAGCAATAAAGATTGATGTTCGGTCAACAGATAACGACTTCAGAGAATTCAAAATTGAGGCTTCAGTAGTGCTATCAAGAGCACTTGTTGCTTCATCACATAACCTGACATAGTTCAGAAGAAAAAATATCAAGACAAAAGGGCATCGAATAAGCCTATTATTTGTAAAAACGTTTACTATGAGTAATCTGAAATTAGTTTAAATACATTCAGCAGGGCCAACTTTGACATAGCACGTGACTATGTGAGCTCTCACAAAAGCACATAAACAGAGGTCATAACTGAGTGGCTACCTTAAACACATTCCTCAAGTCATTGAGATCCAAATGAAAAAAGGAGTAACGAAAAGCAAGGGGTACTCACAGAATGGAGGGCTCCTTCAAGAATACGCGAGCTATCGACACTCGTTGTTTCTCCCCACCACTTAGCTGCAACAAGAAAACCACAATTTATTAGATATTTTGTCTGTAGAACAACAGCTTACACCATTTCTTCATCTGGCACATTACAATATACTGTCTCACCTTCAATCCTCGTTCTCCTACTACTGTGTCATACTTGTCTGGGAAGTTCATAATTGTATCATGAATAGCAGCACGTCGGGCAGCATCATAGACCTGTATGGAAACAAACTGTATCATTCCAAAACAAAACATATAATCATGCTATATGCACTTCAGAATGTCTTGGAAGAAAATAGGTACCTCCTCATCTTTTGCTGATAAACGTCCATACTGTATATTATGCTTAATCGTGTCGTTAAAAAGTACCTGCATTCATGTTTATAATGTGAGATTGGCTAGTTGGCTGGCCTTGTAACAGTGATAATTAGCATATGTTAACATGAATATACTATAGACACAATTCCCTGAAAATGTGTTAAATAGAAAACCCTCAATATAGCTAGTGATCCACTACGTTGAAGAAAGATGCATAAGGACACCAGAAAATTATTCAGCGACTATTGCATTTCTCTTGTACTAAATAAATCCACAATCCAGAATTCCAGTAATGTAGCTTTACTATGTTTTTCTCTAACTAAATTGGAGTATTGGACTAATTGTTTGAATGTAAAAAAAATAATCAAAAGATGTTCACAAATGATAGTTAGCAGAAGCCAGATTATACAACAGAACTTGAAGAAATGCAAATGCCCACATTCCTCTATAGTTTGAAAACTGCAGCATTGACAAATGTATATCAGAAGGCTTACCGTGTCCTGAGGTACAACACCAAGATGTTTTCGAAGGCTCTCTAGTGTCACTCCTCGGATATCTTGCCCATCAATTCGTATCTGCCAGCAGAAAAAATCACATGAATAAACCATGAGATGGGCATCGGTTAGATTAACATGAAATTAGAAAGGAGATTGATGCTTCTATATCCTTACAGATCCTGAAGTTGAATCAAAAAATCTGAACAGAAGCCTAAGAATAGTTGATTTCCCTGCATAAGAAAGGTGCAGTTAAGGAACCCCTGAGTGATGCTCATAAAGAACACAAATTCACTAACAGAAGTTCTAAGACCCCACACTAAAGCACAAAACAAGATATTCCCATTATTACACAAAACAATTCACCGCTACCAGTTGTTAATCACTGTCGACAAGATTTATGATAGAAATCTCAAACAGATAAAATATAGAACCATGCCAGTTGATTATTAACTAACAGTAGTTAGGTATCAAAATGGACATTGGTTTCAACATCGTTTTAGAGAAGAAGCTTAGCTATAACTTGCTGAACACTAGCTGGGAGTTGCTAGTTTTGGCAGTGAGCATATAGAGAAGATAGACCAAGCACGAACCAAAAATATGTGCACATCCCCAATGTTAGTAACATGCATCAACTGCTGGAAACCCCCGTGCCCTTCACCATGAACACAAGGGGTGGACGAACCAGTATTAGTCAATGCTTAGTTTATACTGTGTCATGTCCAGCCCATTTGGGCCCATGTGATGGATGAAGCAGCAGCAGACCTCCCTAGGGCTGGCGCACTGTTCACTACATAACTGTTCAGGGTGGGTTTGTTGCATTAGAGATTAGATGAGATCAGATTGAGTTGTTATCATGACATACTGTTTCAGTGCTGATAAAATATATGAAGACATTTATACTGGACAGTTCTGGTAATCCAAAAAGAGGTCCAGTTTGTGGTTGACTTGTGTTTAACATTTGAAGATGTTAAAAAGATGGAAAATACTGTAGTTTAATTGGAAAGTAAAATAATGTTAGCTAATTCTGCGGCCCAACTATTGTATGTCATAATTGTCTTGTAGTTTGACAAACAACATCACCATTTGCAACTTAGATTAGAAGCAAAATAGTTGATCCGAACACCAAAATTTTGAAGATTTCCATCAAACAAGATTATCATGATCCACCTCAACACCAAGTGAAGTCTAATAAATACTATCTTTTGTGGCCAACTATGAATATTATAACCCAAAATCACATCAACTCAATACCAGAACTCCTGTGCAACAGTAGCAGCAAACTAACGAGTTCATTAAGAAAATAAAAACAGGGTTCTCGGCTCTAGGTATAACGTGAACATATCTTAAGCAATAGAAACCTTCAAATTTTGTCCGGTCACAAAAGCATTAGGTATTTTTTGATAAATAAAAAAGATAGTTTACCACTGCCACTAGTTCCGACAATGGCAATGCTCTGTCCTGCAGGTACAGTGAAGGTGGCACCATCAAGAATCTTCCTTTCTGGTACATACCTGGAAGAAATCAAATCATTCACTGAATCATATATAAATACATCACTATGTCAGTTTACTCTAGTTTACAGCATATACAAAACAGGAAAACACCTTCAATGGGTATCTCAATATTCTATCTAAATTATTATTGCTAGTTATAATACAATACAAGTCTACAACACACATGAAAAATAACTTGTTTCTGGTAAATTAGAAACTAAAGTTTGTAGGTTGTGTGTGCACTAATATGTTCTTGTATTGACATCTGCCTATCTGATAAATGATATTTACTAAGATGACTTATGCAAAGGACTTTGTTAGAAACAAACAGGTGACATTTCACAAGTTTGACCTTTTAAGTGACTACAACAGAGACTATAAACATAGGAATAAAAATATTTAGCTCACCAAATGGTAGTTTGATCGCTATAATATCAGGTGTCAAATAGGTTTCAGCAAGGAAATATTCACTCACAGTAATACTTCCATATTTTTCCAAAAAAAAGTAATGGTTAGAAGAAAATAAGTGCATTGGTGCTAGTTGTTTGAGACTTGCATAGTCTTTTTCAGAAAGAATATAAGCACTTTGCTACGCTCAACAAGTTATTAAAGAACAAAACTTACCCAAAATGAACATTCTCGAATTCAATGCATCCTCCCTTGAACTGCAAAGGTTGTGCATGAGGCTCATCCTTTATTCCAGGTTTTTCCTAAGAAAAATGAAACAACGATTAGGAAGTATCAGAGAGCAATGTTTAAGAATGAAACTAAAACTACAGGCCCTTAGACATTCGACAATTTAACTACCAAACTTTACCTCCAGCAACTGAAACATAGACTTCATGTCAATGAGGCTTTGTCTAGATTCTCGATACACACTCCCAAGGAAGTTTAGAGGCAATGAAAGCTGGAATAGAAGTCCATTAACCATGACCTGCCAAGGATTCACCACATTAATCAAAAGCAACTAGCAAATGACTAGAGATTAGTGTGTTCGAGGAAAAAAAGACTAGAGACAAAATTGGCAACAACTGAAGCCATATAAAATCATGGTTCAATTAAACATTGGTTCTTGTTAAAAACATATTAATATAGCTCGTAATTCATTTTTATTTATCACAATTTCAAATCTTGCAGTCATCCTGTGATACGGATGAGTTACTAACCATACCAAAGTGTGAGACATGAAATGTCAACACTAGATGATATAAGAAACAAACAGACAATGGATGGGATAAATAGTTACCAAATCACCCACAGTAAGAGCACCACTCATTACTCCATATGAGCTCAAAACCATTGCTGTAGATAAAGCCGAGCTAAAGATAACATTTTGACCAAAGTTCAGGTAGGCAAGGCTACTTTGGGTCTTCAATGCAGCATCCTCATAATCTGGCCACGTGGTAATAAAAATAGTTAATAGATCAGATCCCTTAAACAAAATCAACTTATGATGTGTGTCAGTGTTTAAGAACTTTTAAAATAGTCTACAGATCATCTCTTTAACAAAATAGTCAGCTGGGATTCATCAAATCTATGAAACATAACTTAATGTCCTATTTAAGCACTTTTAAAACAAATTCTACATTCTGAACCCTTAGTTTTCATGAAAAAGACCAAGTCAATAATTCAATTATAATCCTTGTTACCTTTGGGGAGCACATTCAACATATCAAGATGCAATTGATTCACATCAATAATTATCCCCTTTGTATCTCCCAAATTCCCAAACTTTTGCAAACTATTTTTTAGGGGACTTCTGTAAAATATTTTAGGGAATGCTGAAATTAATGTTTGAAGGAACATCTGGTTGTGCACATCTACTCTACAATGACATTTCAACCAAGAAGAAAGACGTATATGCACTCACTCCTTAAATATTTGTCGTACTTCGCAACTTCAAATTGTTCGTTGTTGAAGTACTTCACAGTCTGTACACAATCAAAGAAAGATCAATAATTTGTTACAACTAGAATAAAGAAGGTAAAATGGAGAAAACGGAGTAATGGACATGAGGTGACCTCATAATTCAGAAGAGAGTCAACTGCCACTGTACTGGAAGCATTATCAGCTTTATTCATGGCTGTCCTGAACTTAGTCCGCCACTATAATAATATTTAAAAAAACAAAAGGGGACCAGTGACAAACAGAGTAAAACATAATTAGACTTCACATGACGACATCATTTGAAAGATAAATTGAACAGTTGAGACAACAAGGATATCTTGAGAGATCCAATGCTATAGAATTGTGTTTGCACCTGTGTGACAGCCAAAGTGAAAGCTATATAGGTAGCAACTGAAACTGAAGTAATCCAAGCAAAAGTGGAACCAAACTTGTAAGCAAGTATGCTTGACACCATACCAATCTGTAAATGAGAACCAAAATCACAAGGCTGAGGTAACAGAAAAGCCCAAAAAATAAATGCCATATATTTCTGAAGTGAAACAAAATCACAGGCAATATGCATAACTAATGGACTGTACATTTACACGATAATTTATAAGTACCTCTAGTATTGTGGGCACAACATTGAACACCATCACTGTGAGAATGTAATTTATTGCACGGCTGCCTCGATCAATTATGCGATTTAGAGCACCAGTTTGCCGGCTAGAAACAAAGAAGCAGGTAAGAAGCATAAGAAAAATTTCAAATATTCTCCACCTCGTACATATCAACGCTAAAAAATTTACTCCCTCCGGTCATGATAAAATGACTTTAGGACAGCAAAACTAAACTCGCTCCGGTCATGATAACATGACAATAGGACAGCAAAACTAAACTCCTCCGGTCATGATAACATGACTTTAGGACAGCAAAACTAAACTCCTCCGGTCATGACAACATGACGTTAGGACAGCAAAACTAAACTAAGTTTAGTTCAATTTTGCTGTCCAAACATCATTTTATCATGATTGGAGGGAGGGAGTATATATATAATAAACATTGCTGAATTCTTATGACTTGTTTCCACAGATATCTACCTAGTCCCTTCCTCACTGTGAGTAAATGGGACTATTGTTACGAAAATAGTGCAGTCCACTCACTAGAGATTTTGTCACTTCCAACAAACATTGTCAATTTCATACTAGTAGTCAAGCAGTCAAGTTATCTAATTATCTGATGTTATCTGCATAACCCTCTACTTACTTTTGAGTTATGATGTTTTTCCAAATATACCACGAGTTAAATAGATGATTTATTCCTTACAGAGACTGAGAAAATTAGTAGAATGACCATTTCCTACAAGTACCTTAGATGATAACGAAGATCAAGCTCATGCAAGTGAGAAAATACCTGCAATACCAAGAGATCACGAATTAAGGCAATCATAATTTTAACATTTAATTATTTGGTCCGCATCAATAATAGAAAATAATCAGACGTATATGATGCCTGAGATAGATCAAAGGATGCTGCTTCAATTATGTTTCTAACATTTGGAAGTCTTCAAAACATCTTCATTTTTTCAACATACAAGTATCAGAACAATAACATGCTCATCACTCAACCAACAACTGGAAGTAACAGTAGTTATCCATGAATACGGAAATATATAGGAGAACTCTGCATAGCAAGATACTTTGTTCCAGAAAAGATTCATATTGCGTTGGAACATCTGGGCAGTTACACACTACAGCATGGAAAGAAAACAATAAGTTCCAATATTTACCATTCTGGATACTGAACGGATGGCTCTCAAGGTCACTTTAGAAAATAAAGCATTTCGCAGTTCTGGCAACAAAGAAATGACCATTTTAGGGACGGAAAAGGTAGTCATTTGTGTTCCAAGAGGAGGAACAAAGAAGGGTATCCAGGAATGCTTGAGAAAGTGTTTACCTGTACAGGCCGACACTCCTGATCGTGCAATTCCATAACCAATCAACACAGCTGCTGGGCTTGCAAAGAGAGCCAATAGGGTGGCGTTAGTTTCCGTGAACGATGCCAGTGAGGCTTCAGCACCACCAAGGGCTGCAAGCCAATCGATAGCGAGCTTAAACAAGAAAGGCACTTGAACATTTATAACCTGGTGTTCATATCAAATACAAAAGGTCGGGTAAGAAAGTTGAAAGTTTCATGTAATAACTTCCATATTTTTAGTTCAACCTGTTTTATCTATCCCGATTAAAAGGGCACTGTTCTCCCTCTTATTCCACATCGATGATATGTGGCAATTGTGCCCTTGTTTGACTATGAACCAAGCTGAAGTAAAGGATTCGGTAAAAGGAAAGTTTGAGATGCACATCCAACAAATGAACCGCATCTTATAAATTACCAAAGTTACATCACAATAGGACAAATGCTGAAGTAAGTCTTTTTCATAAAGGAAAAGAAGTTTCAATGTAGCGTGAGTAGTGAAAAAGCACCAGGAAAGCAATGGGAATATTGATCTTGAGCCTACAACATGATGGTCAATGCTGACTTTTATTAGAAAAGGCAGCCAAATGGGTAGTTTGCTCATTAATGCCTCTGATAAAAGAAACAAAAGGCTTCCTAAACATGAGCAGTGCAATATCAAACCACATATGCCTTAATGCAGGTTACCGTTTTCAAACAAGTACTCCCTCAGCTTTCAAATATATGTCCACCTAGCCTTTCTTATTCTTCTACAAACATAAGTCCAAACCATAGATTCATTTTATCATCAACCTTAATCTGTGCATAAGTCCACAGACTTACATTTGAATTGGAGGGAGTAGCTTTACCTTTGCACCAACTAATAGGCCTAATGACAACACAAGCCTGAAGCGGAAGTCAGGGCTGTCATTCAACAATAAGTACTTCCCAAGGTTTTTCAGTATCTGAGAATCTGCTATCTGCTCATCGACATCCTTTTTTGAAGCATCTTTCGGGACCTTGTCAACCGGCTTCCCAGCTGTCACAGCATTGGCAGATGTGGAGAATGCATGTACTCTCTGCATATATAGCAAGAATCACAAAATAAGAATTAGAAAAACATTCCTTTTATTTAGAAAGACAACAGAAAAAAAACCAGCAATTTGCCCCTTAGACCAACCGTGAGAAACTACAAATTGTTTGGATGGAATTAATACCGCGCAAATATAAAATTAGGTGTGATACTCCTTTTTCTCTGCATGAAATTTGCACTTGTTTAGTGCCTTGATGGACTAAACACAAATATATCATCATAAGCACCTCAATACAGATTACTTTATAGAAGCAAAGCTGCTAAGGAAACACTATTACTTTTTCCCTTTGTTTTACTACCAATATTTCACTTGTCACTAGGCCTACTTCAACATATGTATTGTGCCTAGAGAAAATGCTAACACCCACTACTGCCTCTAAACATCCCATAATCCAACCAATCACAAATGTGGAAGTACAGATTACCGTGTCTCGGGTAAGCCGCGCGCCGTGCGGCGGGTAGGTAGAGTCCGGCAGGAAGCTGCCGAGGCGGCCGAAGGGACCCCCATTCCCGGGCGGGACACCACAGTTAGGTCCGAATCCTCCGAGGAAAGGGCTGAAGAGAGGTTTCGGCACGCCCGGCCTGTTGGCTCCGTTCAGCCGCCGGAATCCGGCGGCGGCAGGGGCGGCGGTCTGGGGGTTAAACCGGGAGCCGCGGAGGAGGTTCCCCGCCGCTAGTATGCGGGACGAAGGCCGCATGGCGCTTGCCGGCGGCGGCGGTGGCCGTGATGGGTAGGGTCAGCGGACGAAAGCGTGGAGGCGGAGTTGGACTGCCAGTGGCGAATAGGGTCTTTTCTTCCTCTTTTCTTTTGTTTTCCAAATGGAGCTCAGTTATTCCCATTTAACACTTTTCCTTTTTCTTTTGCGTCATGGTGTTTAAAACAGGACGATTCATTGTACCTAGTCAGATTTGTGATGTGAGTCAGATTTTAGTACCAAATGACCTTACTATACTAGCCTTAAAGAGCTGGCATTCATATGGTATTTGTCCAAATTCGATGGTCCAGTTTACATTGTAGTAGCTCTTGCAAAAAGTGATGAGACTTTGACAAATCAACTCCTTCGACAAAATGCGTGTTCGCTTCAGCTTATAAACCGGCTGAAAAGCTGAAATAGCTGATTTGTTGTGAGAGGAAAATACTGTTTGGTGGCTAATAAACTGGCTGGATAAGCTAAAGCGAACATACCCATAGTGACCATTCATAGGGACAGATTAAGAGCAAACGAAACAAGCACACTGTTCCTTTTTCTTTGACGATAGCAAACAATTGCACCTTTGCCATATTAGGATAGAAATAGCGTGTATCCTAAGCGATGCAATTATGGTTAAATCAAGTAGCATACATGCTGCTTCCTCCGTTCCAAATTTTAGATCATTTTAGTTTTTTTAGTTTTATAAATATTATTATATATCAAGATATAATGTATGTCTAGGTGCATAATAAGATCTATAAATCTAGAAAAGTAGAAAGGACTACGACGAGTTGGCAACGTGTATATAGCTTAGATAAAATGTGCACTACACAACATGTGCAAAGCAAAATTTATATTTAGATAATTTGAAACGAAGGAAAGTATTATTTATAGGATTTAACCGTAATGAATGCATTTTTAGGAATTGATCATATCAAACGCCTAGGACATACTCTCTCCGTTCCAGAATATAGCTACGTTTAGACTTTTTTCAAGTCAAACATTTTCAACTTTAACGATAAATAGAGAAACAATCAAAGAGACTAATAGTATAAAAATTATGTCAAAAATTATGTCAGTAGATTTATCATGAAATCAACTATTATAATATGTAATTTTTTTATTTGAAATAAATTATTTTTAAAGGTATTATTGGTCAAAGTTAAAAAGATTTAATTTTTGAAAAAACTAAACGTAGGACGGAATACAAAGCTCCAAAGCGCACCAGCCAAAAAAAAAGTCACAACACAACGGCGTGACACGTTCGAACGAACCGTCGAACTCTGACTGCAACCAATCACGGGCGTACAGGTCCAGTTGCAAGACGTAAGGAATGGAACAGTGCAGAACGAATATTGGTCAGCCAGGACGATTAAAAAAACAGAGAGAAAATTTCAGCCGCTGACGTTCTAAACAAGTAAACATTGCGCTCTGACTTTCACTTGGTCCCGGGCACGGGCAGACGGTTGCGCAGAATTTGAGCCACAGCTTAGGTACTATCTGTGTGGCAGCTACGGTCTGTTCGAGCCATAGACGAAAGTTTCGTGCGGCGTAGCATGCGGCATGTCCAATACCCTTTCGCTCCTCGCCACACAAAACGGCAGCTATCCTATCGAATTCGAACCCAAATACAAATAGCACCAAGCCCACTTGAGCAGCAAGCACGATGAATCTTCTACTGCCGGCCGTATCTCACGTTTTGTTTTGTGCGACAACTACTCGCTCGTATCAGCGAACCTTTTTTGGGGGGAGTGACTACCCATCATCCGGGTGATTTAATCTTCAATTATCAACCACTTTGGACCAATAAGAGTATGCCACGTCATTCGTACAAGAGATATTAAACCCGAGTGACACTGCCATGTATTTCAATCAAAAGAAATGAACATAGCACATCTTAAAACTGACTGAAAAAGATATAGAAATCACTCAGATTTCTATCAACTTGGAATCCTTCCTTTCAGAAACAGAAGAGCTCACGTTTCTTCACTTGACCTTGTCTCTCAACCAAACAAAATCACATCTGCGTGACTTGATGGAGAAGAACAACAGCAAAACCTTGAGAAATCATGCGCGCCTCGCGTCCGACCTTGCAGAGGGCAACGATGAAGATGAAGGGAAAAGCTAAAGCCAACCAGAATGCATGACCATCAGAAGAAGGAGAAGATCAACATGAATTGATCAAGGTACTGAGTACTGACATTTGATCTTGCTCTGTGATCTCTTTCTTATGAGAGAAGGAAAAATGTCTGCTGGTTGATCCTGGATAAAATAATGAAGAATTTAGAGTAAGATCTCTCTGGTGTTTGTTGCAGGCAGTCAACATTGCATCAATTTTTGATTCAAATGTGAAGGCAACACCAAAGACATATCATGTCTTGAAGCGAAAGGCACCTTTTTGGTTCTGATAAAAAACTTGTTCTCTGAAAGTTATTCTAAACTCTAGATATCAGGGCTGTTTTGTCCTAAAATGATGCAAGAACATCACCATGCAAGAAATCTATCTAGCAGACAGTGTTATCTTGCCATCATTAGATTTCTGGAAAAAGAAAACAGAGAGAGAACAAAAATGCAGGGTTAGCTCTAGTCTTTGTATGTGCAAAATACTAGAGTTTTGGTGATGAGTAACTTACGCAATGTTAACTCTATCTTGCCATCTGAACCACTAATGAATAAAACAAAGAATACATATTCTTTACTGTTAGTGATGAGTAATTTTCAGAACATCATGCCTAATTGATAGTGCCTTTGGGCAATGACTCCAACATTCGATGAATATATGCATAATTGGAAAAGTAGACCAAACAGAGTCGATCCTAAGCCCAAACAGATAAATGGTGCAGCAGAACTAGCAGCATAGGAGTTGCCAACAAAAGAAAATCTATGAAAGCATCAACAAATTTAAAGATGTACCTTCTAGGAAACAAATGCTCAATGATCTACCATGAGAAATGGCAGACATGCTACAGATAAAATTGAACTTATTCAGGAAAAAAGATAAAAATTGAACTTACACATAATGCCACAGAGATCTTTCGCCGTGAATTTCACCATCTTGGGCTCTTGGCTGCCTTGGAATAGCACACTAAGCTAAACATGACAAGGCCTCTTTGGATGCCATCAGACTTGATGGCAGTGAAGGTGCACTCCATCTAGAACCACAGTAGAGGAAATTGTTATTAAGCTTGACACATTGAATAACTATGACCAGTTAGTTTCTAGGAAATCTTCAAGCTGTTATATGGTGGTTTTAGAAAAAATAAAAAATAAAACACTCTGTATATTCAGAATTTACTGAAGACTCAATTAAAAAAAGAATTAATGAAGATTAATTCAGACCACTGAAACAAGAAAATAATGAATACACTTAGCATTAAATATTCGAAGAACAACAAACATTCAGAACATGGAACACTGAACACAGAAAATACAATACAAATAAAACAATAACTTCAAACTTAACAAAATACTAATGGAAGATTGAAATACTGAAGCAATGAGCCACAATTGGCTGGTGGTCATTGAAGCAACCAAGCAACATCATCCTCACATTTCCATCACAGTGTGCTCCAACAACTCCACCAACATGAACAGGAACTTGAGGACGTCACGTGCACCATCCTGAGTTCCTGACGGTGGCAAAGGCCTTGCTTTTGAAAATCGCCAGCACCGTATCCTAGAGGCATTTTGCCGTCTATTTTGGGAAGGAATACTGGAATAGCACACAGGGGCGGACCTTGTATAAGGACATAGGTGTACAGATGTACACCCAATATTTTTTTGCTAAACACTAGCAGTTTGTATGTATACAATACATATGCATACTCACAGCTTGTCCAGAACGTGTATATTTGAGCCCCAGCACTCGAAATAGCCCAGCAATATCCCAAACTCCCTCCACCCTCTCTTCTTTGTCTCTCGCATGCAACGATGGGCCGGGCCTGGTAGTATTGCCCACATCTGCAGTCTGCACAAAAGCCACCTCATTAAGCAGGGGAGCAAGCACGCGCTGTCCAGGCCAGATGCGAGCAGCAAGCGCCGAGGTAAGGGGTAGACCAACATCAGGGGGAGTGAGGAAACGCTGTCACGGATTGCTACACCGGCGGCCGGTCTTGCTGTAGTCTGTACACGATTACTATAGCTACTCAATAATAAAAACTGCTAGTTTCAATTGTACATCAATAAAAAAAATAAATTTGAAAACCCCCTAATCTTCATCTGAAGTAGAGAAACTGGAATTGCAAGGACAAAGTGTTGGGTTGATGGGACAGCACGTGGTGTTGATAATTCATGAACATTAACATGACTAATAAGTTCTTGAAGATGATGGATAATTTATGATGTTGACAAGCTTTTGTATGACCATGGGGGAGATGAGTGCCATGTGCCATGATGATGTCAAGACATATTGCATTAGCGCCTTGACAAGATACGATTTTCCAAGAGAAGTGTAAAATCGTGTAGCAAAGACAATCACCTAGACCTGAAGTATACTAGATTGTAGACTCCCCCCTTCTTTTATGGAGGTATAACGTTTGGAATCTCCGTACAGCTAATTCTAAAATCCTACGTCCGCCACTGATAGCACAGAGATCAAACAAAAGGATCCGAGAGATTGCTAGTGCGGGAAATGAAAGACAATGCTTTATCAAAACTGAAAACCTACCCACAACACAACTACTAATGCAGATATTGAAACCAAATCAACGCACGAAGAACAAACAAAATGAATATACGTGCGCTGAGCTCGCGGGGAGTGATGGAGTGGTGCCGGTAAAGAGGGGGTGACCGGGGACAAATCTCGCTATCACGCACACAAGGTGTTTGTGGTATTGTCTAGATGGGGCTTTGCAATTGTTCAATGTTCACAGTGGACATGGTAGCATTACGTGTATGGTCACGCATCCTCGAGTTCTGCGACCATGAGCGCGATATGTCAATGGACACTATGATCATTCACTATCGCTGAATTTTGGCCCTAGTCTAACCAAAAGCTGGGTCCGCCACTTATCGCAATCCAGCAAACCGCCGACGACGGTGTCTCTCATCGCCGGCGGTTCACGGGAGCCGACCTCTGAGAACATGAAAAACTGTCGAGTGAGCGGATAATAATAGCGAGCTACCGGGCCAACGGAACGAACGGGCCGACAAACACAACAAACAATGGCCCGTCAATTAGAACACAACTAACAGCAGCACAGATCTTGAAAGGATCGTGGCCGTTGAAATCCGAGTGATAAGAAGATATAAAAACACCCGATAGATGGTTAGAAATTCCGTTTTTTTTTAAAAAAAAGTGGAGGATGGCAGGGAATATGTACAAATGCACTGCACAGCACAGCCCAACGACCAAACCCATTTCTAGCAAATTTTGGTTAACCAGTTGTGGTCTGGACCAGGCCTGCTTTGATTCTTTCGCGTGCGCGCGGAACCCAAACCACGCACCTCACCAATCAACTGTCGGTGCGGCGGCCGTGTCCGCCAAGGAGGGTTTTACGAACACTGTCGCGCTCGCGGAGGAAAGACTCGCCGCCTCTACAGTCTGGAGTATACCGAAAGCAAAGCACCGTGGCTGCGGCTCCCCTTTCCCGGAATCGGAACAAAATTGGGTGCATCCGGGATGCAAAACGCATTCTGTGCATACCGACGCTGTTGGGCGACGTGTGGATGCCGAGCCAATCCAACGGATCGCCTGCTCCGCCTGGTCTCGCATGCACTTCCGAGCTCCTGGCTCCTCCTCACAGACAATCTCGGCTCGGGTCCCTCCCAGCCTGGCGAGTGCGATGTGCAAGTCTCAGGTGAAGATCGATACTCAGTAGTTAATACGTACTACCTGTATGCTACTACTAGTCAAACAAACCAACACTAGTTCACATTGGTTCTAGCTATTTTGCACAGAAAGCTTATCGGAGAAGCCTGTTTGTTCGCTTGTTGTGTAAGGATGAGAATGAGATGGCGGCCGAATATACACTTGATGCCACTTTGCAGTTTTCTTTTGTTATGTTGACATATGGATCTTACTGTGGCGTAATCATGAATTTTACTTTACATTATGTTGCAGCTGGATCAGATATTAACTTATATTATAAGGGAGAATGCTACTCATGATAATATATATGTGCACTGCTTCTTCAGTTTGCATCAAACTGTAGGATAGACCATAGAAAAATTTAGCATTCCAATAACTGTGGAAACACCCCACATCGATGATGCAAACTGTAGATAGACCATAGAAAAATTTACAACAATTTTCTTAATTTATAGATGATCTCAGTCCTCAATTGTCAATCATGTTACAAAGTCAGCAATTTATAATTACAATTTGATATGCCGTCCAGCGAGTGGGAGGAACGGATGGATGTTCTCAGGTAGCTCTATCCACAGTTTGTGCCGGATGCCAGCAGCTTCTCAGCTTGTTGCTTACATTTTATTAGACACATCCATTATATTTCAGATTTCCAAGCATCCATATGTATTTCAGAAAAAAGAGATACGATGTACATTGATCCTGTGAGACCATCTACAATACAAATAGGTCTGCACACATCATACATTGACACTTCATCCTGCCAATACAAAAAATCAATCTACACATGTAACTTCATCCCTACACTATTGCCTTGCGAGCACTGCTGGAGAAGGATGTGATGACGTTGAGACACATCAACATACATGACTTTCAACTAGGAGTCTGAAATAAAATTGATTTAGTGACTGCGGACATCTTGAACAACTTGACATATTAAAAAAAACCATCGTCTTCTAACTTGATTGTAGCACCTGTGCGGCCATACTTGACACAAGAACAACAATAAGCATGTACTCAAAATACCCTAACCAAAAATGTCAAACTCAATCATAATTTGTGAGTTGTGACTCACTGTCCTGAAGCATTTGGATAAGCCACCATTCCGAACCCAAGTTCTCCGAAATTATCACAGTAACAAGATAAATCATAAAATAAAAACTCCTATGGAACCGCCTTGTCCGGAGCCGTCCCTCCCATCTGTTGGCCTCCCGCCTAGGCAGCATCCCTGACGCACCCCTTGTTCTTCACATCAACGGCCACTTCTACCTCCGCATGGTGTATCAGGTTCATCAATTGATGTTCTGTTCTACAGGGTACAGGCCAAATCAAGTAGCGTCAGAACTATCAGAAGTGGCACCAGAAGATCATCGTCCTTCTAGAGTGATGGCAGAATGTGAGGAACAAGGCTAATATATGTGAAGTGTGCCCAGGATTAATGTTGTTTTTTATCACGTGAAGCTATCGAATTTGGCTAATAATCAAAGTGATCAAAGCTCAAAACAACATAACAACAGTAAGTGGAATGCGCTCCCCATGAGGCCCTGAATCCATGTTGCTCCATTTTGTGAACAATCCATTTTGCTCCCATTTACTGTTTGAGATCTTGCTGGATAGGTAGTAGCTGCTTGAGCAGGAGCAGCAAATTCTCTATTGGGTGCTAATATGACTATATGAGGAGGATACTTAAGTGTGATGCAGTATCTGTGATTTGGCTATTGTCAAGATTAAGAGACTTTAGCGAACTTAAGCTAAGAATCTTCTTCAAACAAATGCTAGTAATCAACATAAAAGAGAGATTTGTGCTTTCGGAAAATAACGCAGAACTGTAGAAACAGAACATCACAAGAACGGTTTTTCCTCTAAACTAAAATATTGTAACGATTTAAAATCATCCTAGCTCGACACCTTAAAATTGGAAATCATTAGGTGTATGGCTACGAAACATCTATTGAGAACAAAGGTCAATTTTATAAAGGACGGTAGAAACAACAGTGTAAGTTAGCAAGCCAACACGGGATCTAAACTGCTCTAAGCGCAGAGATTAAAAAGAAACGGGAAAAAAATAACGCTACATACTCAACGCAACCTGCGCCATGACCTTTTGCAGCATGACCTGCAACACCACGGTCCTGGCTCCCTGGCGCCGCTGGCTCCACGGACCGACGGACTGCATGAACCGAAGAATGCGGGATCCCTCCACTAACCGCAGGAACCAGAGAGCACGGGGAGAGCTTGTGCAGGACCTCCCCGGAACCGAGGAAGGTGGAGGGGGACGCGGCGGACGGCGGCGGCGGGGGCAGATAAGGGAAGCGATGGTGACAGATAATGGAGGAGGCGGCGGGGATTTGGTGCTTTGGGTTTGCACTGGGGGCAGAGCCACGTTGCAACCCTTGCTCGCCTGGAGTCGAGCCGCGTCCTCGCACGGCGCAGGAGCCGAGCACTGCAGCACCCTCCGAGTTGCGGTAGGCTGGCAGCCGAGTCCGTCCATAGACGTCGGATGGAAGGGGCGCCCACGCGTCCTTCATTCAGGGACGGTATGCACCGGATCTTTTCCCCAGAATCCCAGTTCATCACTCGCATTCGCAGGCATCCCATGAGTACATGTGTCATCGGTTGCTCAGCCCAGGGCCTCTAGGGTGTCAGGGACCGAGATAGTACAGGAAACACGAGATACATATCGAATTTAATGGCGCCACATGGGCATGCTGGCGATCGGCAAATCCTCTAGAGCTTCCGGATGCTCCAGCGTTTTGACCTACTCCGTGCATGCGCGGTCCAAGACAGCAGTCAGCACTCAGCAGCAAGCTGACAAAGGGCCGAAAGGGGGATTAACTAGCTGAAGGACTGCACCTGGGGTGTTTTGAATACGAGGGTGTTAAACTTTAACAGTGTCACATCGGATGTTCGGATGCTAATTAGGAGAATTAAACATGAGCTAATTATAAAACTAATTGCAGAATTATGTGCTAATTCACGAGACAAATCTATTAAGCCTAATTAATCCATCATTAGCAAATGGTTAATGTAGCACCACATTGTCAAATCATGAACTAATTAGGCTTAATAGATTCGTCTCGCGAATTACACTCCATCTGTGCAATTAGTTTTGTAAGTAACCTATATTTAATACTTATAATTAGCATCCAAACATTCGATGTGACGGGTGTTAAATTTTAACACCCTATTGCCAATCAGCCCCTAACTATGAGACTAGGCTACCTCAGTCAATTTTTTTTATACAATGAGTATGAGACTAGCGTGGAGTGAAGAGCTAGTCTCGCTCACTTTTTGATGCAACTCTCTCACGATCTTCAAAGCTGCCATGTATCCACATCAACTATGATCTATCAACTAACTTATACCGGAGACGCGCTAACTTATGATTAGCTGTTGTTTAAGTGTAAGGACCTCAATCATCAACTATCATGGACATAGAGCACGCGTGAGGATGATAGGAAGATGGTAGGTCTTCGGCACAAAAGGATTGGGTAAATTGCACCCTGATTAATTAATCCATATTTGACCCCTATAATTAGCATCCAAATCCTATAGAAGGAAACAATATACCTGGATCCAAACGACTCCTCAGTTCAATAATGTACATATGAATATACCCGCGCATGCATAGCATCTATGCCTTGGACTAACGTCCATAAGATTTTAATTTTTTGGGTACGTTCAAAGAAGATGCAAACCATATATAAATCCCTTGTTCTTTTGTCCTTATCTGTACCTTATTACGTCAGCTTTTTTTCAAAGCACAATACAGATTGACGTCTGTAGTTATTCTGCAAGGAGTCATAAGATGCAATTGCACCAGATGTGTTTGCTAATTTGAGAGCTCCATGCTAGTTGGCACATGCAAAATAAGGACATTTTTTTGTCGAAAATAAAGACATTTTTATCCTAAAAGATAAATATGACCAACAGCTAACGCAAAATCTTATTCAAAAACATGATTGAACCTTTTGAAATCAACACTGGATGGGCATGTAGTACACTCCCGGTTTCAATCGTGGCAGCGGCAGCGCGGCCCACCCGCTCGCAGGATACACATGACGTGTGGTAAGAGTGACGGCCCTCTTGCAACTCCTCCTTTTGGGAGCCTTTTTATGCCAAAGTTGGCATTTGGACTCTCGCACCTTCCCCTAGTAGTCCAGACTCCAGACCCCCTCTATATACACATACCACCACCTTGGCACCTTCAGCAAACACAACCAACCTGGCACTCTCTCATAGCTAGAGAGAGAGAGAGGCGTAGAGATAATCAGATCGTCAGTCAGAGAGAGGGGGAGCTATATATAGCCTGTATCATTGAGGAGGAGGAGGAGAGAGAGATGGAGCAGGTGGCCATGGCGGTGAAGGTGTTGCTGAGCCTGTGCTGCGTGGGGGCATGCGGCCTCGCCGTGTACCTCTACTACATCCTCTGGCTCGTGCCGCAGAGGGTCCTCGCCGAGTTCAGGCGGCAGGGCATCGGCGGGCCGCGGCCGTCGTTCCCTTACGGCAACCTCGCCGACATGCGGGAGGCGGTCGCCACCGCGAAGGCTGCGCGCGCGTCGGCGCGCCGCCCTGGCTGCTGCTGCGGCGGCGGCGGCATCGTGCACGACTACCGGCCGGCCGTGCTGCCCTACTACGAGAAATGGAGGAAAGAGCATGGTAAGTACGTGGCTTTCAGCTATGCTTTCGTAGCATTTGGTGCTTGGTCATGTGGCATGCACGCGTGGTTTTATTTCTTTGATGCCCAATTTGAGTGTGTGCTATGATTCTTGCTCTAATTTGCACTCGATCTGACGATTATTGCTGGGCTACTGCTGTTAATCTTAATTATGTTTCACTGCTCCATGGAGGGAGATCATGATTCATAAGCCAACGAATCATTAGAAGAAACAGAAACAAATCACACCTAAGATATGTAGTTAGGAGCTAGCAGAGACGTCCATTCATTCTAGCTTTTACACGCGTTCAATGAATGTGTGTTCTGATATCAGTACGTATAGCCAGCCACCAATGCGAGAAGACAGTGAAAAAGACAAGGTTATTAAAAAACTAAACAATGTTGCTCCATTGAACCACTGGGTAGCAACTGGTGACAAGCTGCAGCAATGGAATCCAAGCCCCTATGTTTTGGTTAAAGAAACCAATGAGTCAGCAGAGGGGTGGCGCTACATGTTATCCCAATAATTGAGCCATCACTAGGCTGGCCACTCCACATGAAGAGACGACCATGTAGCAACAGAAATCCCACCACTACTTCTTTGCTCTTCTGTCACCGAGTGCCATCCTTTTCAAGGACCCGGCGGCACTGATGGCTGATGGGTGCACATCCAGTTAAGCGATACTAAACTACCAAAAATAACTCCGCCATCCCATGTCCATGCTGATCCTACGCTAATTGTAGCTGTTTCAACGCTAACAGCACACTTAACGGGGTCCATCATCTCACGCAGCGTAGGCTAGCTACTTTTGCTGTTGCTGTTACTGCTGTGCAGCAGGATGAATTAGGTGAGCTGGCCATCACGATGGGAAGCTCCCGTGGACGCTAGCGGCACGGAGAGACGTCACGAGAGAACAAACGTACAAAGATCTGAAACCAACAAATCGTAAAGAAAAGCTGGGGTGGGGTTGAGGCGATGATTTTGTTTTTAGATCATGTCCTGTAGTTTTGGCACGACGCAAAGGGGTCAGGGTTGGGGACTTGGGAACTGGGAGCTAGCCAAGTCGATGCTCCATGCTTCCCTGAAAGTAAAGTTGAGCATGACTTGGATGTTTAGATACTAGGTGTTAGCAGTGTCACATCGGATGTTCAAATACTAATTAGGAGGACTAAACATGAGTTAATTATAAAATTAATTGCAGAACCCTGTGCTAATTCGCGAGACGAATCTATTAAGCCTAATTAATCCATCATTAGCAAATGGTTACTGTAGCACCACATTGTCAAATCATGGACTAATTAGGTTTAATAGATTCATCTCGCGAATTAGACTCAATCTGTGCAATTAGTTTTGTAATTAGCCTATATTTAATACTCCTAATTAGCATCCAAATATCCGATGTGATAGGTGCTAAACTTTAGCAGGGAATATCCAAACGGGGTCTAATTTTTGTTGTTTCTTTTTCCCCTTTTGAAATATATAGGTTTTTTTGTTGCCTCCCATTCCTCATAATTGAATGAATAGTAGTACACTAACCGAGTAACGTAAAACCGCAACGACGACCAATGGGTATCCACCCAAGGAAACATTTCACAATCAGGTCACGTCACGGCGGCATCACGGAGGAAGAGGACATTCCATTATTGTATGAAAATTGTATGGAAGCCAATGTATCGCCCGCAGGCCGCAGCATGGCCCCTGTCCTGACGCACGACACACGAGCCAGCGTATCACATCAGTAAAGATGAGGCGGCTCGCGTAGCTCCATCTCTGTTCCTGGGCTCGGTCGTGTAGCGCTTCCTCTCCAGATCACTCCCCGAGCGAGACCGGTCAGAGAGAGCTGAAAGGGAGGGCGTTGGCGTGATCGGCGCCGCGGCACGTCGGTGTCGCGGGTGCCGCCAGCACGGGGCGCGCGCGTGCGGCCCCTCTCGCAGCCCACGCGCGCGCAGGTGGAGCGGGGCCGCGCGGGCGCGTGCTTTTCATCGCTGGTTCTGCTTCACGCTGGCCTGCCCGCCTGGCCGATGGCCGATGACGCTTCGTCGTCCAGCCGTCGCGATGTGATCTCGCATCCCCGCTCGAGAGGGACGGCGGCCTGGTGGGAAAGGAACAACCGGGACGGCAGGCAGAGAGGTCGGCCGTTCTGCTTCGGTTTGGTTGGCCGGCTGGCTGCCGAGCGTGGGTTGGCTCCTCCGGGCACGCGTGCTCCGCCCGCCTCCCGGCCGGTGGGAAGAAAAGTAGCGCGGTTACGGATGACGAAATGGGAAGCCGAGTACCGGACGACACTGTAGGGTGCCCACCGCCGTGTCGCATTCCCGGCGAGCGATCCCGCTGATATTTTCCCTTCCATGAATATCTCGTGAGCTGCCGGTGACCGGCAGGCCGATAGCCACCACGTGCCATGAAATTTGTCTTCCTGAAGCCAGATCCCACGACCCTTACGGAAAGAATGAGGCCAGGTGGGGCAACAGAAAAAAAAAAGTTACTCCCTGCATGACCATTGAACAGAAATTTGTCTTACAGAGTATACAGATCAGAGAACTGGATGTACCTGGACATAAAACTTTTTTTTGAAAGATCCCGGACATGAAGCCCTGGATGACCATTGAACAGGATCAGTAACTCTGCAGCTTCCTCAGTTTCTGTAGTACTAGTAAGTCGATAACAGTGCCATGAATGATGAATAGACTGTCATCAAATGTATTTTATTTTCCATAATTGAGCATATAATACAACCCCGTGGCTGGACCCCCGTCCACATCTATTTAGTACTTGATGAAGATCAATACCGGATTCCCATTAACCTACTAATTTGGCTGTGGCAGCTTATTCAGCAACTAGACAGTGACCGGTTGAGGAACAGGCCGAGCTGAAGCTGTCAGGTTTTTATTGAAATGCAGGCCCCATATTCACTTACTCCATGGGGAACGTCGTATTCCTTCACGTGAGCCGGCCGGACGTGGTCCGGGACATCAACCTCTGCGTGTCGCTGGACCTCGGCAAGAGCTCCTACCTCAAGGCCACGCACGAGCCGCTGTTCGGCGGGGGCATCCTCAAGTCCAACGGTGAGGCATGGCTGCACCAGAGGAAGATCATCGCCCCTGAGTTCTTCCTGGACAAGGTTAAGGTACGAGGCATCAAACTGTCCCAACGAATAAGTACAGGTAATTAACTGTTGTACCGTAAAAATATTGTATGTAAACAAAGCTACGCAAACATATCAATTATGAAAATTAAAACTTTGAGATGCTGCTCACTTGCCCGCTCAAGAGTTGGCAATCCTGAAATGCTTGCTCAAAGAGAGCTGTATTGCAGAAAAAGATTTAAAGGCCATCTGCCGATAAATTTCAGAGGTTTCAGATTGATACAAGAGCATTAAAAGCTGTGACCCGTGGGCCTCAGCAATTAAGCTGTGGGTCTATATGTGCCTGCTTATTTGCAAACGCAATTCAGAATGGCAGTTCAGTATGAGAGCTGGTATGAAAAACTGCAACATTCTGATCAAGATAGATAATGTGTGATAAATATTCTAACTAGGACAGCTCCCAACAGCAAAACTACGATGTTCTGATACAGCTAGATAATGTGGGGTGTGACTCCAGTCAGGAGTCAGGACCACTTCAGTAACTCTGCATTTTTTACTCAGCTCTTATTGCAGTCACTTAGTTCATTAGCTGGAGGCAGCAGACAGCCATGAATTTTGAAATTTTAGCCTAACCCTTACGCCTTCACATATTCAGGGCATGGTGGATCTCATGGTCGATTCTGCGCAACCACTGCTCAAGTTGTGGGAAGAGAGAGTTGACAGAAATGGTGGGATCACAGACATTAAGATCGATGATGACATTAGGGCCTACTCTGCAGATGTGATCTCTAGAACATGCTTCGGAAGCAACTACATCAAAGGAAAGGAAATTTTTATAAAGATAAGAGAACTACAGCAGGCTGTGTCCAAGCCAAATGTGCTAGCTGAAATGACTGGCCTAAGGTTAGGGAAAAAATAACTGCTGGTTTAGAAACATAACACAAGTACATATTTGATTTTGCGCAGGAATAAAAAAATACATTGTTGTCAATTCAAAGCGACATATTGGTTAAAAATACCTAAGGGGCATATTTTAAATGCTTGCAGGTTCTTCCCTTCGACGAGGAACAAGCAGGCATGGGAGCTTCACAAAGAAGTCCACAAACTTATCCTAGAAATTGTAAAGGAAAGTGGAGAAGACAGGAACTTACTAAGTGCAATTCTTCACAGTGCAAGCTACAGCAGGGTGGGTATCGCCGAGGCAGAGAACTTTATAGTGGATAACTGCAAGAGCATATATTTTGCAGGATATGAGAGCACAGCTGTCACAGCTGCCTGGTGTCTAATGCTCCTTGGGCTGCACCCAGAATGGCAGGACCGGGTACGAGCAGAGGTGCATGAAGTCTGCAGAGGCCGGCCATTAGACTCCCAGTCACTTCAGAAAATGAAAAATGTATGCTCTTATCCTATCCCCAAGTGTTCAAAAAGGCACTGCTTTGATTTGCTGTAACATGCCACTAACTTCTGTTTGCCAATTTAGTTGACAATGGTGATCCAGGAGACCTTGCGCTTGTACCCAGCAGGGGCCTTTGTATCAAGGCAGGCCCTCCAGGACCTGAAGCTTGGAGGTGTACATATACCAAAAGGTGTCAACATCTACATCCCTGTCTCCACAATGCATCTTGACCCCAAGCTATGGGGCGCCGATGTGAAAGAGTTCAACCCAGAGCGCTTCTCTGATGTTAGACCCCAGCTACATTCATACTTGCCGTTTGGTGCTGGGGCACGGACCTGCCTAGGGCAGGGATTTGCTATGGCTGAGCTCAAGATCCTCATCTCTCTTATCATCTCCAAGTTTATTCTGAAGCTCTCACCACACTACGAGCATTCTCCAACACTTAAACTCATTGTTGAGCCAGAGCTTGGTGTGGACCTCACGTTAACAAAAGTGCAGTGTCTATAGACTAAGAGGAGGTCTGCAATTCAACACGATAACATTAGTCATACTATGTGATGGAAAGGAAACTATGATCTGATGAATGCAGCTACCAAGGAGGGAGGGGGGAGGGGGGGTGTTGTAATTTGTACAGAGATATCCCATGATATTTAGGCTTGATCTTTATCTTGTTCATGTTCGTAATAAGTCGATAGAGAAATGGTGCCAAATGAGGCAATCATTTGTGCCAACATTGTATGGGAAAACACTACAGCTATAGAATTAGTACCAAAAAGAATATATGTTGGAACATTATTAAGGTGTTCAATGCTCGAGCATGCCGATACAGATGTTGAATTGTTTGTTGAACAAAAGGGGTGCTGCGCTGCATACCTTACATATGAACATAACCTGAACCTCTCTGCAAGTTGCAACAGAAATGAGTGAATAGATAATTTTTCTTCTCCACTTGATCAGCATCTGTAGCATTGAAATGTACTGACAGCATTTCTGAATATCAAGGGAGCTGAACGTGAATTAGAATCAGATTGAACCCAGGGTAGTTTCCATAGAAAAGATCTGCAACTGGTAAACTGAGAGTGGAATATAGATAAGACTTACTTACACAAAAGGTTGGTTTGTATCACCACTCAGCCTAAGGTAGTAGACAAATGCCTTTAGCTGTAAAGCATTATCCAACTGCAAAATAACACTGACCCTGAGCACTAAAATAGGGGGAGGCAACCATAAAACATGCTCATAAACAACAAATGTGTCAGCAATTCATAAGTAAGAACAAAGGAAAGATAACCACGCGTAATGCATAAGACACATTTCAAACAAATTGATCACACTTGCACACAACACATACTTTGACAGTATAAATGCTGAAAAAACTGTCTTCTGACCAGAATTAATTTACCAGAACAATAACAGAAATCCACATTGGAGCCAACACAAACATATTTCCAGCAACTTTGAGTATAATTAACTTTTACATAATGCTGGAACTGATATTGATCCAACCCAACAGCCAAAACTATACAAGGAGGCTCAGCCTGACACCAACTTCACAACAATGATAAGAACATTAAGGGCTATCAAGGGCATCCTCAGAAATTGCGTGGCGTAGATAAGCCCCACGATCTGGCCCTTCAACGACTTTGTTTGCCCGTTTCCTGACACTTCAGACATGCTCCATCCCCTAGGAGCAAGAAAACGGTCTTCGTTCAGTATCGCCAACGCATTTGCGAGAAGCAAAAAACCCTCTAGCAACGTCCACAGTCCCATTCCTGCACACCATACTTCTGTCAGTTCCAAAAGATGTTCTTCTTTATGTACGCAGATCACTAAACACTCTAAACACCATAGTAAAGGTAACAGATTACTCCATATGCACGAATTCGACATAACAAAAGGCTGCAACATCCTGGTAACTAGACCAGATTAGAGCAACTCCAAAAGACCCCTCAAAACCTCCCGAAAACATGTTTTAGGGAGAAAAATGGAAAACTGCCGCTCCAACAGCTCCCCCTTCCTCGCCGAAAAAATACGGGGACTCTAATTCCGGCTTCCTCGCAGACGCATTTTTGCGTGCAGCGTCTCTCCCCCAATCGCCCCCGAGGCAATCCTTCCCGCGGAGGAACTCGTCTCATTTTGCCCGCTCACGCCAGTTCGTGGGAGGCGGCAAGGTCTGCGGCAGCGGCGGCGAGAGGGATGCAGATGCAGCCGCCACGGTCAGCTGCTCCCGTCCGACCGGGGCAAGTACGGCGCGGCGGCGGGAAGATGCCCCAGGTGCTGTCCTTCAGGGCGAGGGGAGAAGCTGAAGGCCGGTGCTACCCTCAGCCTAGGCACGTACCTTACCGGAGCAAGTTCAGGGTCGGATGCGAGCCTGCGCAGGACGGACGGCATGGTGCCGTAGGAATCAGCGGCGAGGCGTGCGGTTGAGCAACCCCAAGGCCGAAGCGAAGGAGCGGCGAGACCGATTCGACGCGGCGGTGGGGCTGGAGCTGTGTGGAGATAGACGGTGCGGCAGCAGGGTCGTAGCAGCAGAGATGAGTGCGCGGAGGTGAGGCCGGAGCATCTCCTGTGCGGAGAAGCCACAGCGCAGATGAGCAGCAGTTGCGGCGCAGCTCAAGCGTGCGGCGGTGGTGGAGCAACAGCAACAGCGGTGGCACAGATGCCGTATCGCCTGGGCAGCAACGGCGGCATACGGAAAAGATAAAGGAAGGGAGCGGATAAGAAAGAAAGAATGGCTGTGAATAAAAAAAACAGAGAGAACAAAATGAAAGAAGATAAAATTTGGCCGACTTTGGCATCAATTTTGGAAGTCAAGACATGATCAAATTTTATCATACAATCCGTTCATGTCATGTCCAAACATAGATCGATCCGTTTTGATCAAGATCTTTGTTATGTTTTTCCCCAAAAATTAAAGTTAGCAGCTCCAGAACTTGGGAGTTTTATCACACTAACCAGGGACTTAGATAGGATCCATGGTGGCAAGCTGGTCCACGCGTGCTGACGTGGCCAGTTTTAAATATTAAGGAATTTATTATTTGGGATCTGTCTGGAATGACATAATTTTGGGGGAAAAAAATTAGTAAAGCTCCCTACATAATTTTGGGGAAAAAAATTTTGGGAGACCCTTGAAGATGCTCCTGTAATCTTAAAAATACAGTGTTGTGTCAACCCCACCAGATAAGCCATTGTAATTGACGTGATATACCACAAAAGTTGTGTAAAAGTAAAAGCTACACACTAAGTAATGACTCTGATTCAGGACTCGGTTCAAGAGATCATAAACACCAGCTAGAATCGAGCCGAGAAAGCCCCTGATCCGCGAAGATCCTCAGCCTCGCGCCATCGCGGCACCAACACAGTAGCCATCCCTAATTCGTATCCCCCAAAGACGGGGAAACCGGGTTGAAACCCTAGCACGCAAGATCTGACGCGAGATGTCGAGGCCGGTGGCGAAACGCATCTCGAATCGGAAGCTAACCAGAGAGAGGGCTTACCTTAAGAGCGAGAGCGGCCGCGGCGGCGGGACGAATGGCGAGCACCGGTGAGGCGACGCAAGCAGTCGTGGAAGGGCGGAGCGCCGGCTTGGCCAGAGGAGAGGGGAGCAAGGGCGACGACGACGGCCAACACGAAGATGCGCGTAGCCGGACGTTCCTTCGGCCAGTACGAGTTCCGTTCAAGTTTCATTTTCTCGTTTTTGGCGTTTGGAACTTTGGGATCGGTATTGTTCGGTAAAGTTATCCAGCCCAACTCAACCTCGGCAAGGAAACTAGATCAGCCCATTAGCACGCCTGAGTGCACCCATTCAATGGCCCAACCAATCCCACACCCAAGCCAACAACAATTTCAAAACTAAGATCGATGCAAAATTAAACCCATCATCCTGTCTTGAAAAAGATCCATCGTACAATACAACATCCCATTTTTTCGACCATAGACACAAACTTTGACGTACATACGTGGATGCGCACTCCTATAAACACATGCACGCGTACATTATACTTTTATAAACGCCTCTGCAAGACTATATCATGAGATAAACAAGATAACCACAAGCGTCTTTTTTTTAAGTACTTAACCACAAGTGTCTTAGTGTCGTCATTCACATGGCTTACTATCAAAAGAGCAATTAACCATTAATGCAGGCACTGGTGCTAGAGTAAGAGTCTCGAAATTAGGTAAATGGGTTCCGCTACAAGAGACCTAGCTCAATTCGCTACGATATCCTATCTCTTGAACACTAAACAATTTAGATGGAAATTTTTTTACATAATTTAGGGTGTTATCATGCATCTACCTTTTTTCAAACATATCTTGTATCTAACCGATGTATGTATAACTGTACAAATGATTTGGCTTTTTTTCACGCCACACGATACATAAAAGTTGTTTTTCTCGATAGTAATAGTATACTCAAGTTTAACACCAAACTTTATTGCGCTCTATTGATTAAACTTCTTGTAGTGGGACCTGTCTACAATGGTTTGGATTTCTGATTCGGTATGGGTGTTCATATATCTGGCAAATTATTCTTTTAACCAGTTGACACCATTTGTCAATCTCAATATAGTCTCCACTCTTTCAAATACTACATCTGTAGAGATAATGATGTGCGTATGTTATAAATTTTTTTCCATCTACGTTGAGCGTCTATTTTCTGACTTTTATGTGTTCCTAAAAAACATTTAAAAAATATATAGAATCATGTTCCTCTCTTGGTACCGGTGAGGCTGTAACAGGGAGAACAGCCTAACTGCCTTCAGCCACTACACCGACCCGCCGGCGCCGTAGGTGGATTCAGCCATCCAGGGGATCCATTTTGGTTGCACTTTTTGCCGTAGGAAACGTCTGCGGGGAGTTGATCCGCTTTGTAGTCGAGAAGTCGATGTGGTGCACCGCGACATCGAGCAGCGAGTGATAAACACGGGAATCCGAGCTACCGCGCCGCCGCGACACCAGGCGCCGCAGCACGCAACCGGGACAAGGCAGCGTGCGAACCGCGTCGACCCCGCGGGTGGTTAACGGCGCGGGCGCGTCCTCATAATGTGCTCGCCCACTTGGCGCTGGCGTTAGGTGATGGCACGCGACTGCTACCGGAGGCGCGACCGCGGCAACGCGTTCGTAGTCAAATCCACGCGCCCAGCGGCAGATATCCCGGTTGGGTGGCTCCCTGCCTCGGTGCCCGGCCTTTTTCTCTGCGGCCAACCGCGGCGCGGCGGTGCCCACATCGGCGACGAGGACGACGGCCCACGGCTGCTACACGCCACGCGGGAATCGTACGTACAGTACTCGTGATGGAGCGGTGGAGCCGCCCATGTCGCAGCAGAACCGTACTACAAGACTCCATGGGTCACCGGGGTCAGGTCATCAATCGGCTGGGGGGCCAGCATCGTCTCTTGAAGACGTGAGAACTTTGATGAGAATGGAAACTGATCGAGCAGGAGG
>NC_028458.1:47265138-47266761 GCF_000263155.2 Setaria italica
AGCAGCTGTTACACGTCTCATCTCATCAGTGCGCCCGAGATAAGGGATGAATGATGGCGCTGAGACGCAGACACTAGATTTGGTTATTCGGCGTCGTGATCGATCGACGTAGTTGGAAAGCACGCACATGCTCGCGCAGGGCGTTGGACCGGGCACTGGTAGCTAGCCAACCGACGGCGAGGAAGGAGGAGGTAGCCGCCGGCCGGCGTGGTGAGCACTACCGGCCGGCGGCCCAGCCCGCGCTGCCGAAGTGCCGAGCCGAGTCAGAATATTAACGGCAGCCGCGCACAGGGCGCGCGGGGCAGGCCATGTGGCCTCACGTTCGCCGAGACGTCGACCCGCGTTTACTACCGCTACATGACCATCGCGGCGCGCGCGCGGTGGTCCCTCCGTCGATCCCCAGCGCCTCCAACTTTTCTTGCCAAATCTGCCGTACGCAGTCCAGGGTTTCAAAGCTTTGATCGCATCTGCTGCTCATTTCGCCCCTTTTGCCTGGGACATATGAACTCATGATCGGCGCCCGTCAAACTCAAAACTCCCCTGTCGCCGCTATGACACGCGACTTGGTGACATTTCTGCCGACGAAACGCAAAGACGGCCGCAGCATCTTGGCTCCGCTGATGGTGCCCTCTTTGCGGGCGATCTAGAAACGAAACGAACGCCTTTTATGTAGCCGCGTGCTGTTCCAGCCGAATCAGACTTGTCGTTGGCCATCTAGATGGCGAGACGGGTAGTGCGCTGTGCGCGCGCGGTCGTTGCGCGCCTTTCCGCCTTCCGCGATGACTGGACGATGGGCAAAGACGCGGTGCCCTAGAAAATTGAAGGGAGTGGCCGGGCGCGCTCATGGTTTACTTGCTCGGGGCAGACAGCTGCAGCGGGAGCGAAATGGCTATTGTTCTTTTTGGGTGCCTGATGAGACGAGACGAGGCGGTGGCCTGAGTCACGGGCACGTCGTCGATGCGGGGCCGTCGTGCTCGGCACTCGCGGAACCCGGGAACACGTTTGCCCCCGCTCTCACCGGTCCCGGAGCTCCGGCGTGCGCTCGAGGCCTCGAGTAGTTTACAGGGAAGCAGAGCAGAGCAGAGCAATGCGGCGATGGGATCGGAGCCGCGTCGTCGGCGCCCAATCGGCCTTTGATTATTCGTTCCGAGGGGAGGAGAGCTACCGGGACGTGATAATTGGAGACACGTGGGGAGGTGAGGTGGTCAACGACGGGCGGTAGATTGGAAGAACCGCACCGATCGATGAACTGATTGGGATCTCTTCAACTGACGGAAGGACATACTCAATGTTGACGAAGCAGGACCTCGCGCTCACAGGCCAGAAGGCCAGAACCGCGGACGCGTCCAAGCACCCAAGCCCCTGGTCTCACTGGATCAGAGTTTAATCAACGCAAACAAGTCGCCAGAGTGGAACGGTGGGGCTGGGATTAGTCAATGCCTATCTAGACGAACAATTAACTCGTATGTATAACGCCAATAATATAGTCAGCTTCTCCCATTTTTTGACTAAAAAAATGCGCATGACACTAAGTAGGCATCTTAATTACCGTGAGTCTGACAAATGTAGGTTATAGTTTGGTGATCCCATATGACCATATGTCATTGAAAACATCCAAAGCGG
>NC_028458.1:47266861-47280874 GCF_000263155.2 Setaria italica
TCTACCATACCGATGGAAGAGTTCGTCCACATGAGAAAAATCCACCCCTCGCATTTGCAACGCCCACAAACCGCCGAAGAAAGGAAGAGAAAGGGGCGCCGCGAGTCCACGCGACGATGGAGAACGCCGCTCCTCCTCCCGCCGCCGCGAAGCCGTCGCTGTCCAAGAAGCCCTCGCCGTCGTTCCGCCTCCGGAACGGCAGCCTCAACGCACTGCGCCTGCGCCGCGTGTTCGACCTCTTCGACCGCAACGGCGACGGCGAGATCACCCTCGACGAGATGGCCTCGGCGCTCGACGCGCTCGGCCTCGGCGCCGACCGCTCCGGCCTGGAGGCCGCCGTCGGGGGCTACATCCCGGCCGGCGCCGCGGGGCTCCGCTTCGACGACTTCGAGTCCCTCCACCGCGCGCTCGGGGACGCGCTGTTCGGCCCCATCCCGGAGGAGGTGCCCGAGGAGGACGACGAGGGGGACATGAAGGAGGCCTTCCGCGTGTTCGACGAGAACGGCGACGGCTACATCTCCGCCGCCGAGCTCCAGGCCGTGCTCAAGAAGCTCGGCCTGCCAGAGGCGCGGAACCTGGCCACGGTGCAGGAGATGATCTGCAACGTCGACGCCGACCGCGACGGCCGCGTCGACTTCAGCGAGTTCAAGAACATGATGCAGGGGATCACCGTGTGGGGCGCCTAGCTGCAGCACTCCTGCGTCGTGTTGCCATGTATGTATGTATCTAGGCAGCGCTTCTCTTCAACCCGGTGCTTCTTCTTCTTGATCGCGCAGTGGATTCGTCTTGTTCTTGATTTTGCTCCGTTTATGGTCGTAGTCTTCAGAATTTGGGGCAACAACAAAGCCCCACAGGCATTGTTTCCTGTTCTTGATTTATTTAACCACATTATATTACACATGTAAGAAGAACGTTGACCTTGACCGCTTCCCTCCAAGTTGATCTTCCTTCACTTTCTTGGTGCTTTCGCTCACCTATGCCTCTCCCTCACTCTATCGGCGTGTCTACATATTCAGATGCGTCACTTGAAAAGGTTCTTTTTAGAAAACATAGCAGTTTCGTCATTTGAAAGCGTTCCTTTTGTATATACTTTTGCCCCTCATTTTTCCGTGAATCAGTGTTTAAGTGAATGAATTAGCCAAAAAAAATAAAATAAAATAAAAAGGCCTGGTTAATGAGCCATTTTAAAATGTCTACTTCTCCGGTCCTGCAAACATCTATAACTATGTCCATGACATGGTTTTTTATTCATAAGCTACTACTTAGCAATAACACAACTCATTGCAAGGACTCTAAAGTTCTTTATATATTCATCATTGACATACCAGCATAACCCACATGCATGCGCAAAAATGGAGTCTTGGCAGCTCCACATGGGCCATGTCTTCCCATGGCTACCTACTGAGCACGTGAAGATCGCTACACCAACCAAGCAATTCTTTTCTTCAGTGCCAGCAAACTAACCGAATTTTCAAAGAAACCCACTTCAAGACTGCTGCACCAGCCAAGCAAATGTGTTTCTTAACCGGCAGCAAGCTAACAAAACACTCAAAGAAACCCACTTCTCCACATGCTTGCATCATTGCATGATGTGCAGCACTTCATGCCTGCACATCACTTTCTTCTATATTATGATTACCATTTTCAGCTTAATTTGCCATGAATCCTTGGGCATTAATTTCGTTTGATTCTGCAGGTTCTGGAGCATCTAAAGACTGGAGGAGCAACCACAAGATCAGTAACTTGTGCCAAGTTTTCAAGTACTATGGGTTGTGTTAGTTTGGTAGCTTGGGAATTAATCATGTGTGTATCGTCAGAATGCAGTTGATGACTCGTTATTTCAGTGTGTTCTAAGTTCTAACTGTTGTGGTTATCTCCCCCAATGATGTAGGTACTGCACTTCTGTCGTGCGTCCAATGCTCTAATAAGCTTTCTGAACATTAGACATCCAGTTTATCTATCAACTGAATTATTATGAACATGCTGATTTCTGCTATGATCTACTTTTCATCTTTCTTGGCATGACTAACTTCATACCATTACACGCTTTTAGCAACAAAGCGTATCTTCAATAATTATCAGCGTTTGGTATATCTATAAAACCAGTTAGTTGTATCTATGTGTGCCTATCTGCCTGAGCCCAATTCCATGGTGATTTAAAATTGACAAAATGGCAACAGATTTTCCTGTCGGTTTAGGCCTTGGATATGGCTATTAGTAGTGCCGTCATACTATGAGCGTTTACGTGGTTAGTCTTTCCTATTATGACCCCCCTACCCCCCAACCCACCCCCACAAAGAAAAGAAAAGAAAAGGAAAAAGAATACACCTCTATTTTTATTTCAGGACAGGAAGCAATGTGAATAAAATTTTACTTATTTGTGACTCAGAGGTATCTTTTTGCCTGGTAGACTGAGCAAGTGGTCAGTGCCTTGTGTTATAACCTACACAGAAATGTGCATCTATCAAGAAAAGATGCCATCAGCCATAACAAAACCATGACTTTCTAAAAAAATTGGTGATTATTTGGTATTACCAAAGCTCTGCATCTAATTCAGCTAACTGTACTCGTACAACCTCAAGTGCTACATACTCATCATCAAAATTAAATTACATTCATCACTTACATGGAAGAAATCTTACATTCCTCGTACAGATTGCTGCTTATCTCTATGCCGTGCCATTGCTGGACTTTGGAGGCAAGAAGGGCTTCCACCATCCAAACTCATATTTAGGATATGGAGCTGTCCATTTCTCAGGCTTGTCAAATTTCAACTCAACAGGGTTAGAAGCCAATGCCTCTTCAACTGATTCTGCGTCGAACTGGCCTTGTAAGACCCTGTCTAGCCTTAACTTCATGAAACTGTGGAAGTGAAAGAAAGGAATGAAGAACATTAAGGGTTCAGTACTGCACGACTGCCACATCAGCTGAAAAAATGGACAGAAATAGACCAAAAGGTAACCTGCCATTGATCATCTCAGTGTGTCTTTAGCTTATGAATTATTTGTCTATGACTAGACATATCGATAGCAGCAGGACAAAGATGGTGGTGGCCACTGACATCATGTTAGGATGCACATAGTCACAGCCTCACAGATATCATAAGGTCAGCACATTCAAAGGTCACTTGCTGATGAGTGTGGACCGAACGTAACTATGTTGCAGGATTACCAAGGGCTAATGCTGTAGGTATACCCACATTTCAAGTGGTGCCATTGACTGTTGACAGTAAACATATTACAGCTAGATGGTAAGGTGCAATCAGATGCGAACCGCACACCAAAAGCCAATGCTGGCCATTGGAAGATGCTGATTGTCTGACAATTACAATCGCAGGCATTTTTTAGATTTGCAAGCTCTATGAGCATGACACTATGACAGTGGCATATTCACACGGCGCCATAATAAAGCGATCGCTGGCTTTGGAGAAATCACGAGGCAAGGCAAGCATATACATTTGGCCATTTGGGTGGTATTTAAGCAGGGCTTGTTGGATGCATAGACACTCACGTGATCCAGTTGCCGTCGTTGGAGACAAGCGCGACGGCGGGGCGCTTGAGGCGCTTAGTGATGTTGGGGAACCTGTCCAGGAACTTGGGCTCGATGACGAGCCAGAAGTCGCGCTCTATATCGCGCTCGGCGTAGTTGCGCAGCTTCTCGGCGAGCTGCTCCTGGAAGTGCTCCTCCTCGTCCAGCATGAACTTGGCGTTCGCCACCAGGAAGTAGTACGTCTTGGGCTTCTTCTCCTGTCCGCGAACGCCACGTCACAACAACTGAATTCTCCGCGCATATGCCATGGAGTGGTGTGCAACAAGAGGGAATCAGGGAATCATACCTGCTCGGGAGGCTCGTGGGAGCCTTGCTGCTCGGAGTCGACGGCGACGGCTCGGCGGAGACTACCAAAGTGCCGCGGCGGGTGGGAGACGGCGACGGAAGGGGACGGACGGGTGCCGGGCGCGAAGCAGGCGCGGGAGCGGGGCAGCGCGGTGCGGGGCGGCGCGGGGGCCGCGCAGGGGCGGAGGGAGAGCGTCGCGGGAGCCACCATTGGCTCCGGTCTCGGCTTGGCTCCGCGCGGCGCCGGCGGTGGAGTCGCGGTGTCGGACCGAGCTGAAGTGGACTGGGCGTCCCGGACCCGGAGAGGATAGAGGGAGGGTGCGGACTGCGGAGGCGGAAGGCCGGATGCCGGAAGCGGAGAGCCTTATCTGCAGCCTGCAGGGTGGGCGCAGCTTGGGGCACTTGGCGAGTGTAAAGGTGGTTCCACGGACTCGTTTGGCTCCCGGTCACCTCCAATATTTATTTTTAGCATATGTCACCTCAAATATTTAGATACTAATTACGAGTATTAAACACAGAATATTTATGAAACTCATTATACATATGGAGGCTAAACGGCAAGATGAATCTATTAAGCCTAATTAGTTCATGATTTGACAATGTGCTGCTACATTAACTATTTGCTAATGATGGATTAATTAGACTTAACAGATTTGTCTCGCTGTTTAGCCTCCATCTGTGCAATTAGTTTTATAATTAACTTATGTTTAGTTCTCCTACTTAGCCTCCGAATATTCGATGTGACATAGACTAAACTTTAGCTCGAGAAACCAAACGCCCCATAAAGTAGTTCACGTCACATCGAATGTTTAGATACTGATCAATAGTATTAAATATAGATTAATTATAAAACTAATTGCACGGATAAGACTAATTCGCGAGACAAATATTAATTAGGCTTAATAGATTCGTCTCGCGAATTAGCCTCCATCTGTACAATTAGTTTTATAATTAACTCATGTTTAGTATTCTAATGTTTAGTATTCTAATTAGCACCCGAAAATTTAATGTGATAAGGATCTCGATTATCCGAACACCCAACGATTGAAATGAATTGTAATGGGCCGATTCTGCAGGGTGGGCGCCTAGCTTGACCACTTTCATTTGGGCTATCTATCAGGCTTAAGGGCCGTAAGTACCGATCCATCAAGAAGAACTTTGGCCCAGATGTAAATCACTAATCACGCACGACGCAATATCCACCACATTCTCACGAACATGATTGACAGGAGGGAATTCTTTTCTTTTAGATTTTGTTTTAGCTGAAATTTTAAAGCGGCTCGCCAGTCGCAGCAGGAGTTAGCACACGCCAAAATGCTGCTAATTTCTCGCGAGTATGTACAGTGTACATCCATTCCCGGCAAGGCAAGCAGCGTGGCCACGACCTGCGATATTCCCTGCATGCCGGCACCTGTTTACCCACGTCATGATTCAGGTGTAAGCATCAGGAATGATGAATCATGATGTGCCTCCGGCTTGTCGTCCATGCGACCATGCCGTTCGGTGTTCACTGTCCACACAATGGCTTTGGCCTCTCGTTACCACCAAAATCTTGGTGTGGCCATGAGCCCATGACTTGATGACCCACCTCTTTTAATTCGCTCCTCGACAACGCATAACATGCCACCATCTCCTTCCTTGTACCAAGAAAAAAAATCCACAGGAGAGGATCAAAGACTATTCAAAAAAGGTGCGCACGGCCGCGTGTCCGTCTGCATGTAACTTGGCGGCTTGTTCATGTTACAACAAGGGTGCGGCATCGCGCGAAAGCTTGCTTTGCTTGCATCGCCCCTGCTGCGCATTCCATGCGATCCGGCTTTGGTGGAGCGCATTACGCCCTCAGAATCACCATCATCACGTACACTGGCGGAGCTTAGTGAGGACCAAAGAGGGCCATGCCCCCCCCCCCCCCCCCCTCTTAATGAAGTGTTAAATTTTACTGGTTTAAGCCCTGATAATATGCTAATCCGCCTCCTCTCCTTTGCATTTGATGTCTTATTGCCCCCTCTCTTTTCCTATCCTAGCTCCGCCACTGATCACGTATAGGCCGTGAGTGCCTTCTTTGGTTGGTCAGGCGCGCTGCCGCGCTCGCCTAGCTTGCGTCACGGTGAATTCCATCGTAGCCGAAGCCGATCGATTCGCTGATGCAAGTATTGCGAAACTTCCCTTGCACGCGAGTACACGGCTGCACATCATATCCATGCCCGGCAGCATCTATCGGTCTGTCATGCACTCGCACGCAAGGCAACAGCAGTCGGCACTCAGCAGCAGCGACAGGCACGGCTCATGAGCAAGTGCATGGGCATGTGGCCACGGCGGCAGCACTACTGATGAGTGATCAGCGACTGACCTCGGCGGTGTCGCTAGCCAGGATTACGCTGGCCCCACGTGCAGGCGGACACGCACGGCCGCTGCTTCCTTATCGCCTACGCGTCAGTCCCGGCCCAACTGCCACCACTGCTGGAGTGCTGGAGCGCTGGCTTTAGCCTTGGCCCTCGGTGCGTTGTGGCAGTTGGGCGGTGGCCGATCCATGCGTCCATGCCGCTCCCGCGGAAGCTAGCGTCACCGTGTTTGCCATTAACATGTGAGCCCGGTAGTAGATGGAGAACCCACAGATTTTAATTTCGGGGATTTTACTACTATAGGTCAGGGAACAGTTTTAATTAAATTATGTACGTGCATACAAATTTAATGGCAGTGCACGGCCTTTCGATGCGTGGAACCGTATCTTGAACAGCTTCGTGCCTTCAGCAAGCTTCTCTCCTCGTACTAGCTACTGTACTGCACATGCCATCATCGTAGTTGTTGCGAGTTGCGACTCTTTGAGTCTTAACACCACCTTTGTCTTTGTCATATGTACTGTGCATCGAGCCATCACACATCGACCGCCGGCGCAAGCAAAGGCCAAAGGAGCTGGTAGTGGTAGTGGTAGCCTGCTGGTAGGAGCGAGCACGTTAATATGCCGCGTAGCCTGTCGGTGGAAGCAAAGCAACAAAGGATGCCATTAGCAGCGACCTTTTTGGCTTTTTCTCGCGCGCACCACGTCACCACCCCCCGCGGAGAAAAAAAGCGTGCCGCTTTGAGTAATCAATGGCCTGCTGGTGGCCGATCCGTCCCGAGTCATGCTACGACGACGCGGGTCGCGGGATGTTACGGACCGTCCGATCCGTGCATGGCAATAGCCAACAGCAACGTCTTAACGCTGCACACGCACACAACGGCCGCGGCCGTGGTCAATTGCTCCGGACCTGCAGTACCACTGGCTACTAGCACGGCACACCGTGCTGCCGTTTTCCGTCACCTAATTCTAATCGAACCTGAAGCGGTCGAGCCCGGGGAATTACTCATGTTCTTGATTAATTGTGTGGAGGGTGTAGCAGAAGCTTGAAAAGCATATGGCTGCTGCTTGCACGGCATGGGCTAATTAATAAGGCGATAAGGCTACCTACGAGGCTGCTATCTCGTTTTTAAAGGCCACTCCATATCTTGACTGAAGCACAGTGAACGACTTTCTGAGTAAACAACGGAACGCTAAAGTGTAGACTCCACCAAATAAAGCGACTAGCAGTGATCTGACTACGACATCGAAGTGTGTTCGAGACACTAAACTAGCAAAGGTTACGTACATGTACATAACCTTTTTCTTCCAGTAAAGGCAGTAAATTACTCACCATGCACGCACCTAATCCAGGATTACCCAGGCTATTTTATACCTGTACAGAATCGTTGCTGCAGAGTGATGATGGCTTTCCAGGAGCGCAGCCCATGCATCCAAATACCTGCAGCATCCAGGCATTGCAGCGGGTAGCAATCACAAAAGACGATACCCATTGCCGGGTGCTATTTTGCTCCAGGCAGCTACCTTCTGTCAATCCCCTCACATGGCGGCACATGAGGTAGGCCAACGCTTTCGAGGCCGGCTTTTCCAACCCTCCAGCTATAGCCTATAGGGGCGTTTCTTTCTCTGGGACTCAGAGGAGGCTCTAGATGAAAAGCTGGAACGGGTCATAAGTTCTTTTCACATGCATGTGCATTGCGCAACGTTCAGGTTCGACCTTATTACGGCCAGAGGGGCAAGATGCTCACAACTCGCTATCTTGATGAAACACGTTATTCTGACTTTAACTCGTTAACGCCATCAAGAAAAGAGAGGAGGGCGAGGATCTACTGCATGCCCATGACATTCTTCTACTGAATGCGCCGTGTCGAATAGTACAGCAGTGTCCATTGTTACATTTTACACCCTATACCAATACTAAAAAGAACAACACTCTTCTATATCTGTCTGCCATTCTAATTAGTCAATTACATCTAAGCACATGTTTTTTTCTTTAAGAGAACACGTTTTTTTTCCATCCACCGCTTAGTTAATAAAAACTTCATTCTGGTAAACATGGTGGCAGAAAATAACCATCGCGTTAGCGAAGGAAAAATGGCTCAGCTTTCAGATGTGGCATTGTTGCCGTAACGCAGGATAAGCTCAGTGACGACTGCAGTAGAGTGCAGTGCTAACTCGCGATAAGTAAAATTTATATTGTTGCCCATATTCCTGGCATCAGCTGGGCTCCCCGAAGTAAAGGAAGAGAGGCATCGGGCGCTCCAACAGTAAGGCTTCTCCCAATAAAACACCCGGCTCCGTGGACACGCGAGTAAACAAAAGTCGAGGGGAGCAGCTAGCCAGACATGGCATGTGCGGCCGTGCGCACCGCAGCGGAGCGCAGCGCACGATTTCCGCAGTCCGTGTCCCAGCCCCCACCACGGCTTGTTGTGGCCGCGAGTTCTTCTCCCTGGCGGGCCGGCGGGGCCAGCTCCTCCACCGTTGCAGGAGGAGGATCCCGTTCCGGCCAGCAGCCGGAACACGGCATACGCTGTTGCTAAATTTCAAAACGGAGCCGTGCTGTTTATACGGCCATGATTAACGTTGTCTGAACGCAATTACGCCTAACAATGCCACGAACTACACCCTAGTGGGTATACGGCCAGGACGCCCTTGATGAGTTGATGCGCACTGCACACCTCACATCCCAGCGACGGAGGATCAAACGGTCACATTAGGTAGACGATCGCTGCGACGGGGACCCTCCCCGCGATCATTGCGGCCTGAGGTGTGTTTGACCTCGTGCCGCGCCGGTTTTCGTGTTCATGCAATCGTCGTCACATCACAAAGTTAGGGCAGCCGAGACACGGATGAGCGAGCCCGCCTAAGACAACTTTTTTTTTACGGTCCGGGGGGTGTGTTTGTTGAAGGCTCCCCCACCTGAATTTGTCACTGCCTTTGGCCGAAAAACTTCGGCATAGTAGATATTACAGAAGTTCGGAGGGTTTTGTGGAGGGGATTTTTCACGTGGTTGTGATTACACGGGGGAGAGCAAATTACACCAGGATTCTACGATGGGAGCGTCCGCCCGCGGCAGGCGGGATGCCCATAGCCGTGCATCTTCTCTGCACGAACGTAGGATGTTGCTGAGGCACGGTTGTTGCTCGTTGAAGACGACGCCGTTTCTGTGTTTCCAGAGGTGCCAACAACAGAGGAAGGTACGGGTGCTGCTGCGGGAGGCTGCCGGGCAGAGGGGCGCGCCACAGCTCTCGGACCGAGCTCTGCTCTGGCTGGGCGATTCCAACATGGGCCCTGAAAGCTGAAGACGTTGGACAGGCGAAGATGATGTGGTCCGCCGTTTTGTCAGGATGGCTGCACAGCTCGCACGTAGCCTCTTGAATGATGTTCTTCCTCCGCAGGTTGTGGCGTGATTGTATCCGGTCTTGGACAAGGAGCCAGATGAAGAACTGGACGCGCGGCGGGGCTCTGTTCTTCCACACGTAGGATGCGAAGGCGCATGTCTCCGGCTCGGCGGCGGCCATCAGTGTGCGGTACAGAAGCGAGGTGTTTAGCAGCCCCTGCGCTCCTTGCAGCGGGCAGGTACGGATGTTGTCTCCAGCGCTTAGGTGAGCTTCGGCCAGCAGTTCATGGAGCTTCTCCTTCTCCGCTGCCCCGGTGCGTGTGAGCCTTGGCCGGAGGAAGCCGTCGATGCCCACTTGGAGCACCGCTCTCAAGTCTCACCGACACGGCGGCAGTGGTGGCGTGGCTATAGAGCGTCGGCAGCCTTTCAGACAGGGGTCCTGTTGGGAGCTAGGAGTCGTCCCAGAACGACGTGCTAGCACCATCCCGGACCTGCACTGTGCTGATTGTGCGGTACGTCGGTAGGAGCTCCCGCAGGGAGTTCCAGTGGCTCCCCGCGACGTCGCCCTCCAGCGTGACGAGGTTGACATGCTGCCTCAACCAGCGCGCCCAGGCCGAGCTCGTTGTATGGAACAGCCGATGCAGTAACTTGAGGAGGAGACATTGGTTTTGGAGTCCCAGATTTTTCAGTCCAAATCCGCCGAGCTCTTTTGGAACGCAGGCATGCTCCCAGGTGACGAGACATTGTGCTCCGCTTGCCTTTTCTTCGCCTGTCCATAAGAACGCCCTGCGTTTCGTGTCGAGGGCCTCCGGAGCACCTTTCGGCAGCTCCATGGCGCACATAGCGTAGATCAGGAGATTGCCCAAAACGGTGTCCGCCAGCACCGCGCCCCTAAGACAATTAAACCGCTGAAGGCACGGCAACGTCCGCACACCCGCACGGACCAAAAAATTTACGACCCCGGATTTTGTCAGGCAAGCGGAGCGCTCGGCTCGCACATGGACGGAGAGCCGTGCGGCGGCTGTGGAGTACTATGGACGGACGCGTGGTCTTCCTGATTTCCGGCGGAAATCAGGAATGGCGCGGCGAGAGGTGGTTTGTTTAGGCCCCGGCGGCACGTGGGCAGCAGGCAGCACGGCAGCAGAGCACCGCGCGCTGGGGCACACGTCCGCTTTGGCGACTGACGATGGGGAGAGGCCGAGAAGGGGAGCGTGTGGTGGCGTCGGATTGCTAGGCGGCGCGCGGCCGTGGACCGTTACGGAAGGCGACGGCGGCAGTACCTCTCTACCGGTCCTTGTCCGGGGGATGACAAATCATGGCTCATGCCTCATGGCGAGGAGAGACGGACGATAGGGGGGAGAGGACGGTCTTTACCGATCCGAGGCCGGGACCGCGCCGTGCGCGCCCGTGCTAGAACCTTCTCCAGTGTGAGCACTGGATTTTTTTTTTTGATAAAGTTGAGCACTGGACTGGTGGTGTGGTGTCATACCCCCTCACCACTGCTCCGTTTCATTCTTTTCCCAAAGGGTTTTGTCCCAGGTTTTACATTAATCCTGGTACGTTTGTGGCAAAACTGGAAGCAATTAAAACCAGAGTTTCATAGTATGCTTGGAACAAAAGGAATAGAAATAGGAAATAAAGGAAAGAAAAAAAAGAACAGACTAGGAATGGAGTGAGAAAACAGATAATGGAAAAACACCGAGAAAATGATACGGGGGATGTGCTTGGGATGCAGAAATCCGTACCACATGAATTAAAACCCCCACATACCTAATGATGGGTTGAATCAGAAAATATATTCCTAATATGGTATAAGAAAAAAAATGACATGTTAGTTTATCTAACTGACACTCGACCACATAGAGTCAAGCGCAAGCATTGCATGGAAATTCCCATGAGATTAGAGGTCTTTTTTTTTTCTTCCTGCAGCACATTCGAGCTTGCCGTTCTGCTGGAAAGGCCTTGTTCGATTCCTCTATTCCGAACGCATGCACGGCATTTTTCCAAATGGGGCCTCAGCTCTTGCCTCTTTTTATATGCAGAGCTCAACACTATTTACACTACTACCGTTTTAAACACAGAACTCCGTCCTTGTGATTTTTACAAATCTGTTGTGTGCTGGATCACCTCAAAATTCAAAGACAATCAATAACCCGGTAATCATTTGGTCCATACTGCTGCACGGAACGCCTCCCACCGACCGACGGCCCGCTTCCTTCCTACCGCACTCAAAACCCAGGGCGCACTCCACGGAACGGAGCACACGAAACAACACCAGTGGCAGGACAGTAAATATCTGCAAACCACAGTGTCAATTTCCCACTCCATACCTCCGCCATTTAAACCCCTGCTTCCCCACTTGTCCCTTTTCCTCGCGTCCATTTCCACCCATCACTCCCCCCCCCCCCGGCTCCCCGCTCTGCTCCGCTGCAACTCCCCAGAAAAAGAGCTCCGGGAAATTTCCTATTAGCATTTCGAATTCTCGATCTGGCTTGCGGCGGCGCCGGACCGGATGCGGGAAGCCGGCGCTCGATCTGGTGAGGCACCTGTCTGCCGCAATTTTCTGGCGTTTTTCTGGGTGTTTTGTGCGGTTTCCGGGGGGCTTTGCTTCGGCTCGAAGCGTTGGGGGTGGGTCGGCGAGCGGCCGCTGTCGCCTCTGGATCCGATTCCTGTCGGCTGGAAGCTCGCAAATCGTGGCGGGTTGCCGCTGGATCTCTGGGGCTTTGGGTTTTTTGATTTTGGATTTTGTTGGTTTGGATTTGGGGTTTTGGATCCGGGAGGTCCCGTGGTGCCGAACAGCTTCCGATCAGTGAGGGATTTGGTTTTGTTTATGCAATGCGGCCGTTGCTTTATTTGGTACGACAGGTGGAAGATCTGAAGTTATGGTATTAGAATTTATCCTTTCGTTTTACCCTTTGTAGTTATTTCCTGGTTGTCTGATCTGTGCTCATGAGCTGAGTGCATGGACTGCGAGCATGGAGACAGAAGCTACAAGCATTTTGAATTTGGTTAAACTCGGCATTGGATAACTTGATCGTTTAGTAATTTGTCTGCGATTGTGATCCTGACAAAGGAGGCTGATGTTTTCAGTGGTTTTGGTATTTAGTTCAGTAACTGTCTTCTCTACTTGACTACTTATTCCACCCCTTCGTGTAGAAAATGACTGGTACAGATCTGATACTGGGAGCATATATGGTTATATGTTCTGGTACAATCGCCATCTGTGGCTTGGCATTGGTATTTCAATCGATTCATCTGGAACACGTTTCCTTGTGCCAGATTGCTGAGCTTTATCTGTCCTTCCTGTTGTTTGCAGGGCATTGAAGTCGGGGCAGGAACTGGCTGTGTTTGGATGAGTTGTAGTATTGAAAGTGGCAACTATTCACGGTTGTGAGCGAAATGGACAGGAAAGTTGCTAGCAACGTGGAGCTTGATTCTGCTGTCTTCCAAGTATCCTCGCCTGACAACAGGTGAACACAGGCTGGATTACATTGGTTGCCTATTTATGCAGCGCTTGATTACTGTTTCTCCAACATTTGCTTATAGGCCCCTGTTTGGAATGTACTTCTTAAGATTTTTCAGAAGGTGTCCTAACTCTTGTGATGCTCTAGCATTACATATACTCTTACCTTCCTTTCCCATGAGAGGGGTTCACATATCCTCGAAGTAATTGTGCTTCAGTTTTCATAGTTCCATCTAGTCAAGTGCAAGACTACTTTTCCCTGTTGTTATGCTAGGATATTGTGATTAACAATTGGGTATAAAGCTTAACTCTGCTCTCTTGTGGAATGTTTCATGTATAGGTATGAGGCAATTGCTTGCAGTAAGGGGAATACAGAATTGATAGCATCTGGTCCTTTCGATCAGTTAGTTCTGCACCTGGAAGATGCCAAAAAATTCCAATCTTGTACATCAAGTGGCACTTTTAAACTCTTATTGGCTGGGGATGGAAAAGGGTCTTCCTGGTTTACCAAGTCCACCTTACAGAGGTAATTTGCAGCCTTTCTAGTTGCTTATATTTCTGTAATTGTTAAGTATGACTAAATTTAGCTGCCCCACCAGATTCTTGCATATCATTAATTCATCTGATACCTCAAAATCGGTCAATGGGGTTTTAGACGAGATGTCACAGCTGGAGGAAACCAGAAAGTTTCATCAATCGCTCTATATTAAGGTATCACCTGTTTGACGAAATGAAATATTCCAGCTAACTTCACTTGAACATTTGAATGCACATGCCATTAATAATAGAAGTGCATTTGTTTTGCAGGAGCAACAAAATATTACTAGTGGTGCTTTAACAGGTACTTTCAATTAAGCATCTGGTTCTTTCATTGTTATTTGTTATTTGAAGACCATCACAACCTTTTAATAAATAACAGATGTGCATGCATTATAACCTCCCCAAGGTTTTTTTCACCGCAGCGGTGTGTTATTGGTGGAAAAGAAAATCGGCGGCAAAACCTGGCAAGCATAAAAGTATACAGATAAAAAAGAAAAT
>NC_028458.1:47280974-47305781 GCF_000263155.2 Setaria italica
AAAAAAAAAAAGAGGGGCAGCCCTTATAACCTCCCCCCCCCCCCCCCCCCCCCCCCCCCCCTCATTATATGAGTCAGTGAAGTGATATGCTTAGTTGCTTTAGGTTTATTTTACCATCTATGTATAATGTGGGTTGTGGGCTTCAATTTCCGTTTGCAGTGTAATTATATTCTTAGTTGATCTTGACAGTGGCGAATCATATCGTTTGCTGGTTGCTAATCTATTATAGACAATTAATCCTCCAAATAAGGTCTGAGAATAATTCTTCCTTGGAACAGATAGTAACCTGCAGTTCCAAAGTGCTCATCTACATCTTGATGGGTAAAATTCATGCTTTTCTCATGTATTACACACTGGCAAAATTGTTCTTAGCACATGCAATAAGACTTTTCGCAGATGCCTTATGCTTGAACTGTTGAGGTTCAACTACCTTACTTTAACCAAATATTGTATCAAGGTTCATTTGAATTTTTCATACTTCAAAATTTTGTGTATGTCCGCAAATACACGCAAAACCATCTGAAATATATGAGCACTAAAACTGGTAGATGAGCTTGTTTAAATGCTCTAGGGATACTTATTGCTCGTAATATCCAGACATGACAGCTTTATGTTGTTATTCTGTTTTTGCAGGAGGCTTGTTTGGTACTGGTGCCATAGCACAACAGGTAATTTCAACTCTTGCAATGTTTTAATTTTACATTGTTGTACTATTTCATGATCCATCTGCTTACATTTAATTTTTAAACTATCCACTTTTAGGAAAATGTTGGCCCAAATTCATCGGAGACTACAAAGTAAATTCCTTTCTTTTTGCCCGCTACTTTAGTTTGCTACCTCTTTTGGTTCACAATTTTCACTGGTAAAATATGCTAGGAATGAATTGCTTCGAGCACTGGATTTGAGATTGACCGCACTGAAGGAAGAGATCTTGGTCTTATTGAATCGAGCTGTTGGATCCAATTTGTCGACAAGAGAAATCTCTGATTTATCTGCTTTTGTTCAGCGATTTGGAACCTCAGAGTTTAGGTATGTTAAAATAGTATACTGTACTCAACATGGTCATTAAATTTTGTAACATCAGATGGTACAGATAATGCTAGTAAGCTACGATGGTGTCTTCTATTCATTCATTAGCTTGCCAGCTTGGTCAATTGGAATACAGTTTGCTTTGACATTTATATGTTATGTCCTATCTTTAGAACAGAGTCTTAATTGTTTAATTCAGTTGAGACAAGAAATTAACTGTTGGTCTTTCTCATTTGCTAGTTGGTTGATGCGGTGTATGTTGTTGATTGCGGATTGTCAACCCTCTGAGCTCCCTCCACAACAGGACTCTACAGCTGAGAAAATTGACATGGGCGACAATGCACATAAAACTCGTGATATCAGCCCTCAGACCAATCTCCAGAGGCCTATTGCCAACAATGTCTCTCCAGCAAAGCTTGCACAAATTGAGCGGGAAAGCTCGACAGAAAGTGATGATTCCTCTGAGTCCAGTGGTGAAGGTGAGGCTGTTGTTGAAAGGAGCCGGCCTCTTGTAAGATCTGCTTCACCTAGAAGATCTGCTTCTCCAATGCGGAGGGTTCAAATTGGGAGATCAGGATCACGTAGATCAACGGCAATTGCCATTAAGAGCCTCAGTTACTTCCCTCCTAGTCAGAGAATTCCTTTGGATAAAGATGATGAAAGCAATGGTGAAACTGACCAGCCACCAAGGAAATCTGACAATAATGTAAGAAGGATGAGTGTGCAGGATGCAATTAGCCTTTTCGAGAGCAAGCAGAAGGATCAGAATCCAGATTCTCAAAATAAGAAAGCTGGCTTGTTTACTACTAAGTCTGTCCTGAGAAGGTGGAGTGCTGGAATGGGTGATTCGTTGAATGATAAGTCAGAAGAAAGAATCTCAGATTCTACATCTGAGAGTAAACCGAACAACATGGCTTATGACACAGAGAAGGAAGGAGCTGAAATGAAGACTGAACCAGATGAAGCACCAAAGAATTTTATTACATCTGAGGTTGAAGGTTTAACTTTCCATGCTGATTCTCCTGACACTAGGGTGTCAGGAATGGAGAGTGCAGTTTCTAGTAATATTTGCGCAGAACAAACAAAGTCTGGACTGGAGGAAAGCAGTGATCGTGCAATGGCCTCAGCTGAGTGGAATCGACAGAAGGAAGCTGAGCTTAATCAGATGTTACTGAAAATGATGGAGGTCATGCCTGGAAAGTTTGCTGGTGCTAATGCAATTGCTGCTGGCCTCGATTCCACCAATCAGCAGAAAGGTGCAACTCACGGTCAGCACAAAGAGAAGCGAGACGCAAAGATTAGAACCGAGAAAGGCACAAGGCGGCCTACAAAGGAGGTGAGCTCCAAGCCCTTGAAGGATACATTTGGGCAGAAGAAATCAGCAATGACCCCCAAAACTGGCACTGTAACAGAAAAACGTATTTCACCAGTTCCACAAAGGGCACGGCGGAATTCCTCACCTCCGGTCCTACCCAAAGAAGTAGCTTCAAAGACACCAGTCAGAAAAAGCTTACCAAAACCATCACCATCACCCGCACCTGCGCCTACAACACGTAGTTCATGGTCAGGTGGTTCTTTGACAAAAGCAACTACAACACAAAGAACTAAAAATTCTCCTGGGACCGGAATGGCTTCGACGTCTACACCAACTAGCCGAAGGAGGACTCCGGCAACACCCCCATCGTCTCAGCTGGCTTCAAAAGTGGAAAGAACCATTCAACCAGTGAAGAACAAGAAGGAAACTGTGACTGCTACAAAGCCAGCTATAAAGGGACAAGAAGAGAAGAGGACAAAAACGGCAACAAAGACAAGCAGAATAACTAAAGTTTCACCTTCGTTAGAAGAAAAGTCGAGTGTAACAACGAAGCAAAGCTTGCACAAGGTTTCAAAGAAAAGCAGTGTTGTACCAGTGGAGTCCAAACCCTTAAAGAAAGCCACTGGGATTAGTCAAAGCGTTGGTTCCGGTACTGTGAAGAATAAGGTGCCCCAACTTGATGACTCCTCAAAAGATAGTGGAAGTGTTAACCAAGCTGAAGATAAGGAGCAATCTCCTATGACAACCGAGCCAACTACTAAGGTATTGGAGGCTGATCTTGCTCAACCAGCACATGATGTTGATGAAAATTTAGAAATTTCGCTCGATAATGACTTGAATATTGAAAAAACAGAGAAACCGGCCTCGAGTTTAACTGCAACAGAAATGGGCTCCAGTGACCAGGTTGAGCCCCCTACCAATGAGGCAGATGAGGCCATACAACCTCCAGACGAGGACATGGGTATCTCATCAGCTGCCTGGGTAGAAGTAGAGCATCAAGAGCAAGAAGTCACTGACCCGAGTGAAAATGTAGTGGCCGAGGATGTAACTTCCCCTGGAATTGCACCATTGCCATCATCAAGTCCAAGAGTCCGTCATTCCTTGTCACAAATGCTGCAAGCAGATAGCAATGAACCAGAAATTATTGAGTGGGGAAATGCTGAAAACCCACCTGCAATAGTTTTTCATAAGGATTCCCCAAAAGGATTCAAGAGGCTTCTAAAGTTTGCTCGGAAAAATAAGGGGGACAACAGTGCTAATGGCTGGGCAAGCCCATCGGTAGTTTCTGAAGGAGAAGATGAACTAGAAGAATCAAGAGGCACTAGTGACGGTGCAAATTCGAGCAGGAGAACTTTTGATGGTTCAAAGACTAATAGCATCTTATCAGGTACCTTTACCAACCATGGTCAGTCTAAATACCGATATAGTTAGTGTTTACTGGGGTCTTTTAATAGTTACATGCATCTTTTAAAAAATTATTATGCGGTTGTATCTTATACTGTCACCGAGTAGAGATGTTATGTCAGTATGTGTATACAGAAGTACATCTCCACAGCAACAGTACCCAATACCAGTAAGAACCTTTGTTGAGTGGTTCTGAAATAGGACAGCATGTCAGTCTTTCTATGCTTGATCAAATTAGTTCAAAAGTACACATTCCTATGTTTCAAGGTTATGCGTATATCTGAACCTATTCTTTTCAGCTCAATCAACCACCGGCAGCTTCAACTCTATGAATTCAGATAAGCAAAGGGAGAGGCCTGGAGCTGCCACATCAACAAAAGGTTAGCTTTTGCCCAGCAAAGTACCATGCTGTCTAAATACCCATTTCTAATCTATCTGTCACCTTGTACTTACAGCATCAAGGTCGTTCTTCTCCCTCTCAAACTTCCGGAGCAGCAGATCAAATGAGTCAAAGCTTCGATAGCATATGCATTTTGCCCTGCAGATACATGGATAGTTTTATCCCCCACTCCGTTCAGGAGGCCTACTAGATGTAAAAATGGTTTGCGATTTGATTGTTGGGACGGAGCCAGCTTGCCGTGTTTGGTTCTGGTTGCCTTCCATTTGATATAGCTTCTGCCTATGAGATGTCATACTTTGCTTTTCTGTACATTTCTATCTTCTACAGCGGTTGCGAGCTGATTGAGATGTCAGATATGTTTGCATGGCTCGCAAGAGACTTGCTTCTACCAAAATCGTTTTGCTGTACCAGTGGTTGGTATCGGAGGCTGTGTCATGAGAGCAGCAACGTCGGGAGTTATGTAAATCCACGTCATATAGTGGACCTATGATGCGCCCGAACGCGGCAAATCCAAGTACTGATGACTTCTCCAAACTACTCATGTAGTAACGCTCGAAGGTGACTACTCGGTTTCTCACATGTAGCTGTGTGACCATACAAGCATACAATTGCAATCTTATGTCGACCGAAACAGATACACAGGCCAGGAGCAAAGCCAAGCCAGAAGATGGACAGAAATGCGCCGCGGCGAGAGAGATCCATTAGCCAAGGAACAGGATATCGAAAGTGAGCGCATACATCTCTCAGAGACAGATTGTCAACGTGCTGACACCCATAGTAGGGATCGATTAGAAGTCTGAAAACTGCAGCGGGACAACCACAAGCAACAAAACGGAAACCAAATTCCGTGACCGTGGGTATATACCAGTACACCACTCACACAAGCGGACGGAGGTGAATTATTGAGACTGGGAGTTGTGTGACTCATCACTTGTCCACGACTTCGATCAGTGTTGGCTCATAGTGATCAGGGGCTTCAAACCCATGAAGGTTCATGACGGTCGCCGCAACGTTGGCGAGGCCGGCGTTTGGGAGGTCCGTCCGGAACCTGACCCCAGGGGCAAGCCCAGGACCTCCTATGGCGATTGGAACCTGCAGATGGTTTTAGACTTTCAGCTTAGAGCACACTGACAGTGACAGGTCGGCACATATGGATTAACATAATCTGAGGCTTGAGAGCTCACTCACCGGATTCAGCGTGTGTGAAGTAAGGGTCTGGACCTTCCCGTCCTTGTCACGGAGCGGTTTTCCAGATTTATCTCTTTTCGCCATGTCCTCGGCGTTGCCATGGTCGGCGGTGAGTACGAAAATGCCACCCACTTGCTCAATGGCATCGAGGATGATCTACGAGATAGAATTTGCAGCCATCGTAAGAACCATAATCCAAAACAGTGGACACTGGAAAATGCATGCGCGAGAGTGCAATACTATGCACGATGATCTAGCAATCAGTAGGGAATCTCAGAAAGAGAGAGGATTGCAAAGATGATACTCCCATGTACCTTAACAGCCTCATCAGCTGCCTTGCATCCAACTATAGTTGCCTCAATGTCTCCTGTATGACCAACCATATCTCCATTTGCAATGTTGACCCTTACCTACAAAATGTCCTTGTTAGTGTCTGAAATCCCTGCCTTAGCTATACGTTACTTTTGTGTTCTAAGCCAGTTTTTTAAGATGATCCTTAATCCATGAACTACCTGATCAAATTTTCGGCTCAGGATGGCATCCCTTGCCTTCTGTGCAATTTCCAAGGCCTTCATTTTCGGCTGATCATTGAAGGGGATGCCGATGTCGCTAGGAATTTCTTCATATTTTTCCAAACTTGGGTTGAAATAACCAGATCGGTTTCCATTCCAGAAAAAGGTGACATGACCAAACTTGACTGTCTCACTGCATTTTTTTTAACCAGAAAAAGATATGAGCAATGCACAGGTAATGATACATTCAGACTTCAGATCAAAGACTTCTCACAAGACAAAGCACAGTAATTTACCTGCAAGCATAGGTGCGAACACCATTCCGGGCTAAGTATTCTCCCGATGTTCTCTCTATCTCTGGGGGAGCAACAAGATAATGGCTCGGAAGTTTTAGCTCGCCGTCATACTGGAGCATACCAGCATAACGTATCTTGGGGAACCTGACTCGATCAAATTTGTCAAAGTTCTCATACTCCAATGCTTTTGCAAGCATCACCATCCGGTCAGCTCTGAAATTGAACGTCACAACAGCATCCCCGTCCTGTATCGGGCCGACCGGTTTTCCACTTTCATCAACTATAACGAAGGGTGGTAAATACTGGTCGTTGGCCTTTGGATCCTCCCTGAGCTTTTTCACAGCCTCAAGAGCGTTCTTGAACTTGTGTGGGGCTTCGCCAAGGACATGTGCATCCCAACCCCGCTTCACGACCTGCCAGTCATTCTGCAAAAAAAAGACAGGTACAAGTGGAAGTGGTATCACGAATCAACAAATGCAGAGTATTTGGCCTACACTCATTTGTTAAACTGATTTCTGGTTCTTATATGCTGCAGTACATCCTGACAAACCGTAGCAGTACCTCATAACGATCCATCGTGACGTACATCCTGCCTCCACCAGACGCGATTCTCGCGTCGACGCCCTTCTCCCGTAGCCTGGCGAGGTCCTCCTCCAGCATCTCCACGAACCTGATGCTGCTGCCGTCCAGCACGTCGCGGCCATCCGTGAGGACGTGGACGCGTACCCTCTTGGCCCCGTGCTCGCTTGCCCCTTTCAGGAGCAGCTGCAAGAGCCAGAAGAAGAAGAAGAAAAAACACGGCGGCAGACAGTAACCGTCAGCTGTCTCGACTCCCGACCAAATTTGTCGGCGTCTGAAATCAGTTAGGAGTAACAAGTGGTGGTAGCATCAACGGAACCTGCAGCTGATCGAACCTCGAGTGCACGCCGCCGTCGCTGAGCAGACCGATGAGGTGCAGGGTGCCGTTCTCGAAGGACTGCCGGATGTACTTGAAACCCTCCCCCTCGTATATCTTCCCGGATGCGAGCGCCAGATCGACCAGCTTTGCCCTGCGCGTTGAGGACGTCAACTGATCGCTTGTTATTTACCAATTTGGCCTGGGCTGAAACGGTTGCGGCTGAAACGGTTGCGTCTGTAGCTTCTTCGGTGAAACAGTTTTTAGCTTCGACTTGTCTGGATGGAAAAACGTTTGGCAAAATGGCTTCTCGTAGCTGTGTAATATTGATAAAAATGATGAAATATCTATAATGCCCTTATCCTTTTTATTTTTATTTTTTGATTTTTTTCTTCCTATTTTTTCTCCTCTCTTTATTTCCCTTTTCTCTCCCTTTCTTTTTTTTTTCTTTTTTCCTTTCTCCTTTCCGCTTCTCTTCCTATTCTTTCCTCCTTTCCTTCCCTTCCTCTCTTTCTTATCCATTCACCCGTGGCCAGCGTGCGCCGTCCTCCGCCATGCGCTCCAGCGCCGCTGGCCACCTCCGCACCGTCCTCCGCCTCGCGCCCGCGCCGCCGGCTGTCCTCCGCCCCCGTGCCCGCTGCCGCCACCTCCCTCAGCCCCCGCGCATCCACGCCGCCGCCGCCCACCCTCCACCCTCCCCGCACCAGCGCTCTGGCCTCCCTGCGACCGCGCCCGCACCATCCTCTGGCCCTGTGCGCCCATCATGGGGACTTTGACCCCACGAAGGACGAAGGTGGTTTTTTTTTCCTCCTCTCCCTCCTAGCTCCTCTCAGCGAGATTTCCGAGGCTTCATGTACGAAGCCATAGAAGCCCTACCAGAGGAGGCCACAGTTTTACCTCGGCCCGTTTGGCTTTCAGATGGCCTTGGCGAGCGCCGGGTGAACATAAGTTTTAACCAAAACCAGAGGGCAGAGCCAAAGAGTGGTGCTATTACCCCTGCGCGTATATCTGGCCTGCTCCGAGCGCATTGTGGCCGACCTCGCTGTTCCCCATGTCGTCATCCGTCGGGAGCCCCACCGCCGTGCCGTGCGCCTTGATCAGCCTCCACCTCTCCGGAGCCGCCTGTCACACTCACACATGCATGCGAGCAGAGTTCAGCGAACGGCAGCAGCGATCAGCGGATCACACATGACACGCCCCTCAGGACTCAGCGGCAGGGGGCCTCTTGCGCGTACCTTCTTGAGGGCGTCGAGCGTGGGCGTGTCGGCGGCGTGGATGCAGTTGAAGGGGTCGGGCGGCGCCTCGCCCCAGCCGTCCAGCACCACCACGCCCACCACCTTCCCCTTCGCCAGCCGCGGGTGCGCCGCCAGATCCCACGGCTTCCCCTCCGCCGGCGGCCTCGTCGCCATGCGATGATGCGATCGAACTGGCACGTCTTCCAGAAGCAACAAGGGTGACACGGATGGGTGCGCGAAAACGAGCGGAAATTTGTCCGGGTTCTGGCGTCTGCTCGGTGCTCCCTCATCGGGTTTTGTTTGGTGGTAGCCGTGGGCCGTAGCTCGGCTGGCCGGCTTCCTTTGCTCTGGAAGGGTCTCGGCGCGAACCGAAGTGGCAGTTCCGGAGGTGCACAGGTGTAAAGCCCGTTTTAATTTTCTCGTGAGGAGCCTTGTGGAACAGCTACGTGACAGGGTGACACCGACACATGGTCGCGTCTCGTTTTACATGTATGCTCGTCGGGGTCGGATCTACTACTGTATGAGTTATCCACCACGTACGTGACCCGCGGCGATTTGAATTTTTTTCTTTTGTTCCGGGGGACGGTGATGCGTGTAGAAGTGAAAGGTTCGAACATGTCAGTGCGACTCAGAAAGTCCTATACCGTGTAATCTTTGTATCTTATATTACCTAGATATTATTTATAAGGATATATAATGAACATGCTAGTACCCTTACGAGCTAAGCCGTTCCAATCAATCTTATATGGTATAAGAGCCACCTCCTTCGAGAATACGTCTAGTTGCGTGTTTTTTTTCCGTCGACAACGTTCATGGCATCAACAAGCTCATGAACGTCAACAAGCTCGACGGCGGCTTCGATGTTCAACATTGCTATCTTGGAAAAACTCACTTGGGACAATTTTCTTGTGTGACGAGCACAAGTTCTTCCTACCATCCGTGCAGCTCGCCTTATTGGCGTTTTGGATGTCTCGATGGTTCAGCCTCCTGCGATTCTTCGCGTTGAGAAGCCAGACAAAGCTGTCGAAGAAGTTGAGAACCCAGCATATGTCATCTAGATTATTCAAGATCAGCAGCTCCTCTCGTATCTACTATCTTCCATGACCAAGAAATCCTGGTCCCAGTTTCTTCTCTGGAACATGTTGCTGATGTGTGGACGCCGTCACAGAGATGTTCTCGTCCCAATCTCGCTCCAAGATTTTGCAGCTCCGATCTTAGTTAGCTCGGGAGAAGAAAGGAGAATTGTCTGCCTCTGCCTATTACATCAAGATGAAGGCTATTGCCAATGATATGGCAACAATAGGAAAGAAAATTGATGATGAAGATCTCATTGCATCTACTCTTAATGGATTGGACTCGAATTATAATCCGTTTGTTTCTTTGGTATCTATTAAAGACAACATGTCCCTGAGCGATCTCTATGCACAACTTCTCTCCTATGAAGCTCGGCTGAATCAACAACGTGCAGATGAGGGATGCTTCTACTCGTCGGCCAATGTTATGTCCCGTGGCCGTGGATGCGGTGGTGGTGCCCGGGGTCGCAGACGTGGCACCTTCTCTGGTCGTGGTGCTCCAGGGCCATATGGTGGTCGTCAAGGTTCCTCAGGCACTCCTGATTCTGATGAAGGGCCTCTCTGTCAGCTTTGTGAGAGATATGGGCACACAGCCCATGATTGTTGGTACAGATTTAACAAGAAGAATATTGCTCCTCATGATGGTGGTCAGAAACTAATTAAAGCCGGATCACAGAAGTCGGCCTCCTCTATTGTTCCCTCGTATGGAGTTGACACAAATTGGTATTTTGTTTCTGGATCTACAGATCACATAACCAATAATCTTGAGAAGCTGACGGCAAGGGAGAAGTATAATGGATAGGACCAGATCCATGTAACCAATGGTAAAGGTATGAATATCAGTCATGTTGGTCAAACTATTTTTCATACCCAATCGTGATTTTTCCTTTAATAAAGTTCTTCATGTTCCTGTGATACAAAAGAATTTGATCTCTGTTCGTCAATTTGCCACTGACAACGATATCTTTATTGAGTTTCATCCTTCTTTTTTTTTTGTTAAGGATCTGTCTACGAAGACCCCTCTTCTTCGCGGTAGTTGTCAAGATGACCTCTACCCTTTACCGCGTATCTCTGAAGCTCATTATGTTATTACTCCTACGGCCTCCAGGTGGCATTATCGTCTAGGACATCCTTCATCTTCCATTGTTAGTCGTATCCTTAGGGATCATAATTTGTCGTTTCATGAAAACTCTAATGAGTCTATTTGTGATACTTTTCAACAAGCTAAGAGTCATCAGTTACCTTACCCAAGGTCTAATAGTGTCTAGTTTTCCTTTGCAATTAGTGTTCTCTTATGTCTGGGCCCTGCACCCACGTCAGTTGGTCATTATCAATATTATATAAGTTTTATTGATGATTTCAGTAAATTTACATAGATTTTCCTCCTCAAAAATCAATGAGATGTATTTCAAGTGTTTATTAATTTCCAACAAAATGTTGAATGCTTGTATAATCATAAAATTTTGACCATACAAACTGATTAGGGTAGTGAATATCAAAGATTAAACTCCTTTCAAAAAGTTGGTATTACTCATCACATGTCCTGTCCTCATGCCCATCAATAAAACGGTTCCGCTAAACGTAAACATAGGCATATCGTTGAGGTTGGCTTAGCTCTTTTAGCTCAAGCATCTATGCCACTTAAGTTTTGGGACGAAGCCTTTCTTACCGCCACGTATCTCATTAACCAAACCCCAAGTCGCGTCATTGATTTTTCCACCCCCTTGACACGTCTATCTAGTGAGACACCTAATTATTCCTTTCTTCGTGTGTTCAGTTGTGCTTGTTGGTCTAACCTTCGTCCCTACAATAAGCACAAACTTTAATTTTGTTCCAAGCAATGCACTTTCCTTGGATATAGTAATCTTCACAAGGGCTATAAGTGCTTAGATATCTTGACGGGAAGGGTTTATATTTCACGTGATGTTGTTTTTGATGAAAGTAGCTTCCTATTTTCTCAGCTTCATCCTAATGCAGGAACTCATCTTCGACAGGAAATTCTCCTTTTACCTACTCATTTGCGTAATCATGATGGGGATGTGAATTATAGTTTTTCTAACATGACTAATACACTATTTGCACCATGTGAGTTTCCTTCTGATGATCCAGGTCCAGATTCTTCTCCTCCAGTGCATATTGCTACTGTTTCCGATTTCGGCTGCCTCTGGGAACGATTCTTTCTCTTCTGGGCTAGAAGACAACGTTGGCATGACTACTCAAGCTGACCCTGACACCAATCCCGGGGCTGATTCGCCCGTGCAAGCGCCGTCATCGACAGATTTGATGTCTGCCTCTACCTTGGTGCCACCTGTCCCTCCGCATGCGCCTCCATTTTCGCCTCTGCCCGCGTCTAACATGCTACTGGGATCTTCTACGATGCCTTTTTTGCTGTTGTCTGGGTTACATGGATCTGATATGCTGCCGTCAGGTTCTATTGTGCCTGATGCTTCTGCTGCCTCGTTTGGTGCTCGGTGTCTTCCCCCTCCTCTGCCTGGTCCAGCGAGACCAATTCATGGCCCCATCAGGGCCTCTCCGCAAAGACCTACAACTCACTTGCAAAATAATATTTGCAAGCCCAAAATCCCTACTGATGGAACTATTCGGTATGGGTTGTTTAGTGAGGTACATGAACCGGCCTCCCTACATGATACTCTTCAGTCTAATGATTGGAAAACTGCAATGGATATAGAATTTGATGCTCTTATGCGGAATCATACTTGGCACCTTGTTCCTCCGGATTTAGCTCACAATGTTGTTGATTGCAAATGGGTCTATAAGGTCAAACGTCATGCTAATGGTACGATTGATCGCTACAAAGCTCGCCTGGTTGCCAAAGGTTTTAAGCAACGGTATGGTTTGGATTATGGAGACACATTCAGTCCCGTTGTCAAGGCTACCACCATTCACCTTATTTTGCCTATGGTTGTGAGTAATAACTGGAGCATACGACAAGTAGACGTTCAGAATGCGTTTCTACATGGTGTTCTGGAGGAGGATGTTTACATGAAGCAACCTCCTGGTTATACAAATAAAAAATTTCCCACTTATGTGTGCAAACTTGACAAGTCTCTTTATGGTCTAAAACAGGCTCCAAGGGCCTGGTATTCTCGATTGAGCAATAAGTTGCAGGAACTTGGCTTTCATGCATCAAAGGCTAATACGTCTCTTTTCTTTTTTCGGCATGGCATGGACATTGTCTATTTTCTTGTCTATGTTGATGACATAATTGTGGTTAGCTCCGATGATTTGGCTATTGATCGGCTCCTGAACCATCTTTGGGATGATTTTGCTCTAAAAGATCTTGGCCCTCTGCATTATTTCTTGAGCATTGAGGTGACGGCTGGTTCTGATGAGCTCTTGTTAACACAGTTCAAGTATGCTAAAGATTTAATTTTTAAGGCTGGTCTAAAGGATTGTAAGCCGATGCATACTCCTATGGCAGTTTCCGAGAAACTTCAGGTTGATGCTGGTGATCCTCTAGATCCTTAGATCCTGAGACTGCTACTTGCTATAGAAGCATTGTTGGTGGCTTACAGTACCTTACCTTAACACAGCCAGATATCGCTTTTGCAGTTAATAAGGTTTGCCAGTATCTCCATTGTCCAACTTCAGTTCATTACTCTACAGTCAAGCATATTCTTCAGTATATTAGTGGGACTATCAGCTATGGTTGAAGTTTGTTTGGTCCTCCAATGTCATCAGTGCCTTCTCGAACGCTGATTGGGCTGGTTCCTCTGATGATCGCAAATCTGAGGTTTTGCAATGTTCCTTGGTGCTAATCTTATATCTTGGCAAGCGAAGAAGCACGCTATTGTCTCTAGGTCCAGTACTGAGGTTGAGTACAAAGCTTTAGCCAATGCTACGACAGAAATTATATGGGTTCTATCTCTTCTTGATGAATTAGGAATATTACAGCACAAGGTGCCTATTCTTTAGTGTGATAACATTGGTGCAACCTATTTATCCGCTAATCCGGTATTTCATGCTCGAACTAAGCATATTGAAGTAGATTACCATTTTGTGAGGGAATGAGTTGCTAAAAAGCAATTGGATATTTGTATTATTTCTTCCCATGATCAGGTTGCTGATGGCTTTACAAAGTCCATACCTATACGCCATCTTGTTGAGTTTCGTTGCAATCTCAACATTTCAAGTGGCTAACTTTTGCACGTTCAGATTGAGGGGGATGTAGAAGTAAACATGTAATAGGTTCAGACTTGTCATTGTATGCATCTAGGACTTAGAGTCCTATACAATGTAATCCTTGCATCTTATCCTATCTGTACATTGTTTCCATGGATATATAATGAACATGCCGGTGCCCCTATGGGGTAAGCCGTTCCAATCAATCTTACAATGTGAGCATGTGACGTGTAGCTACGTGCAACTCCAAGTCTGCAATAGTAGAACTGGTTTTCCAAGGTCCGTCTTGGGCTCCCACGTGGCTTCCACAAGCTAGATAGTTATAGAGCTTAGGCCAAATAGAAGCCCTCAACCTCTTCTTCCTCCTAGAATTAAACATGTCACTTCAACATTATATAAGAATAGATTCAACATTTTTCAAAATATAGTTAAATAATTCAAAATAGTGAATTCAACATTTTTAAACAATACTATATTCAGCATGTTTAATACTTATTTCAACGTCCTACCCAAATAGGTTCAATATTTTTCAACATAAGGATCAACATTTCAAGAGAAAAAAAATCTTCAACAACGGCGCATGGGGTGGGTCACCGGCACGTAGTGGTGATGAGAGAGACGGTCAAGCCGCACGCAGGGGTGGTGGCGGGGCTGAGCTACGTGCAAGGATGGTGATCGGGCCCAGTAGCGGGCCGGCTGAGCTGCGCGCAGGGCGATAGCAGCTGCGGCCGAGCAGCGCGGAGGCCGATGGCGGGGAAGCTTGGTGGCACGGGAAGGCGAGGAGGAGGCGTGTGTGGTGATGTTGGGAGGTAGCGGTAGGGAAGAGAAACTAGTGGTCAATAATCATCGTACGAATCTCAAAGCATCGGAAGTTATATAAGCAACTGGCTTGTGGAAGCCATACATGATGACTGGTCTGTCCAATCGTTTAGGGGACCCACCGAAATGAACGGACCTATGCAGGCTGCACACTAGCTGGGCTGTGACGGTTGTGTGTGCGGCATAAGAAGAGAAACTGAAAGGCAGGTCGTAAGTAAATTGGACTAGGAGCCCATGCCACAGGCCGGCCCCGGCCCGTCGGATGAGCCACGAGCGCGCACAATCCTTAACGGTGCCACTGACGGCGGCGGCGGATTTCTGGGGCCCATTTCTCCTGCTGTCCGATGCCACCACCACCATGATAGGCACCACAAACGCAATTGAGTTGCAGTGCAGGGTTGCAAAGCCATTAGCCTTGTACTGGCTTTATTATGTACCGACGTACGTATACTCCAGTGCGTGCCAGCGATTTTCCTCCCAGTGGTAGTGCGAGTGTGACGCACACTGCTGTGTAAACGAAGCAGATAATATTTTGATCTGCCCGGTGGCCAGTATAGCCAACAGATCTAGACCATCCATATCCACCACTTGCATTCCCATTCCCGTGCACTGCCGTGCGCACACAAGATTTCAGCCGAGTTCGAGCAAATCGATCGTGTGATCCTACTCAGTACTGTATTCATCTATCGTGTGCTGCTTTCCCCTACCATGCTTACTTCCCATGGCACAATACATCGAGTGGCGGCGCACATGCCCCTACGACCGTCCATGGGGCCCCACCCATGAGACTGCAGACGACGAGCGCTGCACAAAGCGGAAAGAGGATAGCCATTGGTGTTTTCCTTTTGCTCATTCATTGCTGCAGAGCGAAAGGTTCGGATCCGCAGAGTGCTAGCAAGGGAGAATTGGAGAACGGAATTTAGGTAGGCAGCATGAAAGGGCATCGGCTTAGATTGGAACGAGGAAGGATTCACTTGCAAGCAAGCGTTTGTTTATACATTGATTGATACCCTTTATCTCCCCTCTTTGCCTTTCTTATCAGATGCAGGCGATAGGCAACTCACGCACGCCAACTCGCGGCTCACTCCTACTTTGGGCCGACGTACATCGCATTGGACCGCGGACTCGACTTCCCTTCCTCAGCCCACTCGGCCCAGTCTCTTTAGTCGTTGTCTGTGTTGTAGCTGGAACAGAGGCAGTACTAACACCTCCTTCCCTAAAGAGCCTGCTTGACCCAAGCAGTAGCTCGAGGAAAAAATTGTTGAATAGCTTCTAAATCCTCCCAAGTTGCCAACTCTCTTAACATGCCAGACCACTTGATCAACACCTGCTACACTGTAGAAGTTCCACGAGCCACCAAACGCTTTTGAAGCACAATCTCATGTACCTGAAGCTTGACTGTGCTAGAAGGGAGAGTTGGGGTTAACGCTTCAATGGTAGGCACAACCAACTTTAGCTGAGACACATGAAACACTGGATGAACAGAGGATGACTCAGGCAGTGCTAACTGTACGCAACAGCTCCAATCTTGCTGATGATCTAGAACGGCACGAAGAACTTGAAGGCGAGCTTCCGATGAGCCTTGTGAGCCAACGAAGATTGAACATACGGCTGTAATTTGACATAGACCTAAGTCCCTACTTCAAATTGCCTTTCAGAGCGATTTTTGTCAGCTTGATTTTTCATCCTCTGCCAAGCTCTAACCAAGTATTGATGAACTAAATCTCGCATGAGATCTTTGTCTTGGAGCTAGCTCTGTAAGCCAGTATTGTTGCAAGCAGAAGAGAAATCCACTCCCAAGCTTCTAGGCTTATACCCATACAATGCTTCAAAAGGAGCACAGCCCAATGCTGAATGAAAGCTAGTGTTGTACCAATATTCCTCAAGGGCAATCCAGTAGATCTACTGTGTTGGACAAGCATGGACAAAGCAGCGCAAGAACGTCTCTATGCATTGATTCACCCGCTTCGTCTGCATATTGGTTTGTAGATGATAAGCTGAGCTCATAGCTAACTCCACTCCTGCTAAACTGAACAACTTCTTCCAAAATGAACTTGTGAACATTCTATCCCGATCAGCCACAATAGATGAAGGCATGCCATGCAACTTGTACACTTCACTAAGGAAGATTTTGGCTACTGATTGGGCAGTAAAAGGGTGACATAATGGAATGAAATGGCTGAACTTAGTGAATCTATCCACCGCAACAAGAATAGCATTTTTGCCACCAGATGTTGGTAAACCTTCGACAAAGTCCATTGTAATCATTTGCCAAGCCGCATACGGAGTTGGAAGAGGTTGCAGAAGACCAAGATATTTGCTTCTATCAGGTTTAGTCTGCTGACATGTTGGACACGCAACAACATACTGATGCACCATCTTTTTCATGCTAGGCCAATAGAACAACTGCTTGAGACGCTGATAAGTCATAGGTACACCAGAATGCCCTCCAATAGCAGAATCATGCAAAGCAGCTAGCACCTTGGTCTGCAACTCTTTACTGAAACCCAACCAAATTTTGCTTTTTTATTTAAGAATACCATTATGAAATGTTGGACAACAGTCATATCAAGAGCTAACTTGGAGAGAAGCTCCTGAGGTTTCTCATCAGATGCATAACTGAGTTGTAGTGCTTCCAGCTAGGCTGGAACAACAGAAGACATGGATAATACCTGAGCAGAAGAAGAGTGAGTCCTCCTTGATAGAGCATCTGCCACACCATTATCCACCCCTTTCTTATACACAATTTTATAATGAAGGCCCAACAACTTGATAAACACCTTTTGTTGCCAGAAAGTATTCAGTCTTTGCTCATAAAGATGAATTAGAGATTTTTGGTTAGTGAAGATAATAAATTCTGCAAGCTATAAGTAGTGCCTCCACTGTTAAACTGCTAATGAAATTGCCAGGTACTCTTTTTCATAAGTAGAAAGCCCTTGAGTTTAGGGGGCCTAACTGATGAAAGCCAAGGGGTGACCTGCCTGTAACAATACTGCACCCACTCCTGATGCACAAGCATCAGTTTCAATACCAAAGGGTTTATCAAAATTAGGAATAGCCAGAACTTGTGCTGTACTAAGGGCAATCTTCAGTGTGTCAAAAGCCACATCATGATCAGAATTCCACACAAACAATGTTCCCTTTTTAATAAGATTAGTAAGGGGCTTAGCAATCACTTCATAATGTTGAACATAACTCCGATAATACCTAGAAGCCCAAAAAACTTCTCAATTCTTTGACATTGGATGGTTTTGGCCACTTAACAATTGCTTCAACCTTAGCAGGATCAATAGCAACTCCATGCTCACTTATAACATGGCCTATGTAAGTAATATTATTCTTGGCAAAGGAGCACTTAGACAATTTAACCTGCCAATGATCTTGTTCCAGCAGCTTGAAGACATCTTTTAAATGATCGAGATGCTCCTCAAAAGTGGCACTATACACCAGAATCTCATCAAAGAACACACACCTCCTCAACAATGGTGCCAATGTGGTATTCATTGCTCCCTGAAAAGTGGCAGGGGCTCTAGACAGCCCAAATGACATTATCTTGAACTCAAAGTGGCCATGGTGGGTCTGAAAAGCTGTCTTATACTCCTCCCCAGCCTTCAACCTAATCTGATGATACCTAGAGGCTAGGTCTAGCGTGGAAAACCATTTGGCTCATCCATTAATTGGCCAAACATAGGAATTGGAAATTTGCTTTTAAGAGTTAAACCATTCAAATACTTGTAATCCACACAGAACCTTCATGACCATCCTTCTTCCTGACAAGCAGTACAGGTAGGAGAATTCACTGATAGTTGGCTGGATGATGCCCTTTGCTAACATTTCTACCACTTGTTTCTCAATGTTATCTTTTAAGGCAGGAGGATACCTATAAGCTCTGATTTGAACAGGTTTAGCTCCAGCTACTAAGGGAATGCTATGATCATTAGTTTTCTCTGGAGGTAGAGCTATAATAGGAGCAAATACCATAGCAAAGTCAGACAACAATTGAGTTAATTCCTCAGGCATAGAATCTACATCCTTAGACTTAACTTGCTAGTCAGCCATAGAGCATAACTGAATTACAAGCATTTTTGGCATTTGAGGCACAATACCCTGAATACAAGCAGTAGAACCTTGTAGGGTATCTTCATCCAGTTATGTGCCCAATGCACCTGCATGGGACTGAATTCCTCCAACCATTCCATGCCCACAATGAGATTATAAGTGTGCAAAGGTAGAACTCTCGTATCAGTATTAAACTGAAACCCAGACACAGACCAAGCTGCAGCAGGGATGTGAGAAGTGTAAGATAAAACCCCACCATTAGCAACCTGCACCTTGATAGGGGAAAGAAGAGCTTGACAACCAGATAGCTTGCTAGCCAAAGACTCACTTATGAAAGTATGGGAGCTTCCAGAATCAGTGAGAACTAGAATGTCTTCATATTGAATCTTACCCTTCAGCTTCATTGTTCTTGGACCTGATTTTCCTATCACAACATCCTTCGAGATAGCGATAAAAACATGCTCATCTCACCGGGAAGGAGCACACTCTTCAATAGAATCATTGTCCATATTAAAAAGAGCCAATAGTTCTTCCACTACATGCAACTGAACTGTTTGAGCACACGTATGGTCTCGACTCCATTTCTCAGCACATCGCATACACTGACCTTTAGCTCATCTATAAGCTCGGAGGGCTGACAATTTCTCCTCCACTGACTTGGCAGATTTAGTGATGCCCTTTTCGTCAACAGACAACGGTAGAGGACTCTTCTCCATCTTAGGTGGAGGAGGAAGAGGTAGCGGTCCTTTTGACAGTGAGTTCACCAAATAACCAGTTTCCAGCTTCCTGTACTCATGCCTGCGAGCAGGTTCAACCACTTCCACCTGGAAAATGGCAAGAGAACAAGCAGTATCCAAGTCGCGAGGCCTTTGTACAAGAACAATTGACTTGATGTCTTCGCATAAACCATCAATGAATCGCATAGTATAATAAAGAGGATCAGTAGTATGCCCGTAAGCTACTAATGATCAACTAACTCAGCAAATTTTTCAACATACTCCGCTACTAAACCCAACTATTTTATACGGAACAGTTGCCTAATAAGCAATTCATGGTGTTGCTTGCCAAATCTTTCAGTTAACATAGAACAAAATTCAGACCAACTACACACTTTCAATTTCTTCTCTACAGCTAATAATCAACGATCAGCAGCACCATTGAAATGCATTGTAGCAACTTTAATCCAATGTTCAGGTTCAAGAGGACACATCTCAAAATAACTTTCATAGCGAGAGATCCATATCCGTGGATTATCTCCGTCAAAGGTAGGAAAATTCAGCTTATGTACTTTCCCCACAAATTGCCTTGAATGGAAAGAATTAGTAGTAAGATCCACCTCAGATCCCTTCATAGGAACAATAGCCTTAGATGAAGAATGAATTGTGTGTGAGGTACCCTTGACCGGGGGATGGAGCAGAGACGTAATAGACCCAAACCCATCCTCCCGGTGAAATTGCTCGTCGTGGTGCCCGCTGGGCCAGTCAGCTTGAGATCCGGCAGATGGGCGCCTGGCAGCCAACTCAGGTGGCGGAATCAAGCCAGATGTAGCTGATTCGCAATTCATCACTGCCTGATCCCAATGTTTGGCGAGCTTCTTCACCTCCAGCTTGATGTCGTCGACTGTGCCATCGATCTCTGGCCGCCAGTCCTCGAGAGCCAACGTCAGTTTCTCGACTTTCATCAAGCGTTCAACCTTCTGGCGCTTGAGGTCGGAGAAGCGCTGCTCCCACTTGATCTCGGATTCGAGAAACCGCTTGTCGAGACGACTGTTCTGATCGGTGAAGAGCTTCTGAATCTGATCAAGGGGGAGCTTCGAATCGGGATTCATAGCACCAAGTTTCTTTTGGAGTCTGGTAAAGTGATCGTGGGAAGGAAGAGGATCCAGGATTGGTGTCTCTGACCAGATGTTAGCAAGGGAGAATTGGAGAACGGAATTTAGGTAGGTAGCAAGAAACGGGATTGACTTAGATCAGAACGAGGAAAGATTCACTTGCAAGCAAGTGTTTGTTCATACATTGATTGATACCCTTTCTCTTCCCTCTCTGCCTTTCTTATCGCACGCAGGCAACAGGCAACTCACTCACACCAACTCGCGGCTCACTCCCACTCTAGGCAACGTATATTGCATTGGGCTGACAGACTCGACTTCCCTTCCTCGGCCCAGTCTTGTTAATCCCTGTCTGTGTTGTAGTCGGAACAGAGGCAGTGCTAACATAGAGCCGTTCCTTCCGACGATAGTAAGGTGCCGCACTTTGCGTGTCTCGTGTCCCAAGCAGCAGCTCGATTCGATTGCATTTTTAAAACGAGCAGAAGAACCTTCGATCTTCAAGTGGTTGTTTGTTCCATGCCTGAACAACTATCACATTAGCAGATGTGATGCTTATATCCCAAGAACAAGAAAGAGACAGAATGGGAGCGGCAACCGGACTATTTTCCTCTTTGCAGTTTTTTGAATTGTTGAATTTATCTAGCAGCAGGAAATGAGGCCACCAGCAACAAGCGCTTACTTTTCTTCGTCGTCGCTTACTTTGACCCCCACTCTGTCGCTTCTCTTTGGACGACGCTATCACGCTACGCTACGCACGCCAGTCCCGGCTGCAGTCGTGCGCCTCGCCGCCTCGGAAGCTGGGAAAGCGTGCCGGCTCCCGTGCTCTGCTCTGCCCTGCCCCATTTCGCATCCAGATGCGGCCACTGCCAACACCTGCAGCGCGTTATGGGCGCTGGGCCAGCCAGCCAAAGGGCAATCCATGGCCTCGTTTTGTTCAGGCCGAGCACAAATTGTTTACTTGTGGTTCCTGTCTTTGTGAAGCGGCAACACCAGCGGATATCATAGGATAAGCAGTGCGCGTATCTTGAGTGAACACGCTCTCAGTAGTTTCTTTGTCCATGGACCAGCGTCCTCGGCCTCGGCCCTCTCGGGCAGCTCGATCTCACATGCGGAGCACACGTACGCGGCGGCCTAGGCCGCTAGGCGTACCCGCTCCCAGCCTCCCGATGTTCTCGCTGTCGCACGCCGCGAGAATGATCAAGCCACCGCAGCACGCGCCTACGATGGCTCCGTTCTTGACACATGTCGGGCTGCTACTGGCTCCTTCGCTTTCGAGAGCCCAGCTGCTGTGTCGTCACCCATCACCTTCATGTGCTGGCTGTCTTCACCGACTCCGGCTATTATGTTCAGGCACTGCACGGCGGCAACGTGGGGCCGGGCTGACTCGTCTGATGGCAAACCTCTCGTGGGATAAAGAACGGAAGGGCGAATTGTGAGCTCCCGAACGATTTTCATCATCCCACCGGGATTTCGTGCAACCAGCACGGAGACGGAACGTGGTTTTCGGCGGGTGTAGAAGAACCGCCGCAGGGACGACGCACATGCGCGGTCTGGTCTGTCTTGTGCTTTCAGGTGGTCACGCTGCTCGCTGCGGCTCCCCGTACGAGGACCGCTTCCGGGGCCTGGTGGCGCAGGCACGGCTGGGGGCAGCGGAGGAGAGCCAAGTCCGTGCGACGTCCTGGTTGGTTTCTTTTCTCCCACGGGGAGCGCAAGAAGCCCAGAATGGGGGGATCCGTCATCCGTTGGGGCTGGGGGCTCTCTGGGGCCGTGGGGCAGCAAGCGCAGAGCAGTTTCGCGTCCTTTTCGACGGAAAACCGTGTCCTCGTCGTCATCACGCAGCGCGAAGCACGGCGGTTGGGAGCCAACAGCTACTGGCGGAGAGGAGGGAGCCGTGGTGCAGGCCTACAGGGGGGCACGGATCTGTGCCCGCAAAAGTCACAGGTCTGGGGATCTACGTGCCTAGGTACCCCTTCCTGTACAATGATGACTGTACTGTTCTGTTTCTGGTTTTTTTTCCCTCTAAGTCGCTATTCAGTTTTCCGTTTCAATGTCAGCAGTCCGCACTTGGGAGTAGTACCTGCCAACATTCTGATGCAGTGACGAATTTGGGCCGTGTTTAGTTGGGGAATTTGGGAGGTGCCAAATTACTGTTACAGCACTGTAGCACACTGTAGCGTTTCGTTTGTATTTGTGAATTATTGTCCAAATATTGACTAATTAGGCTCAAAAGATTCGTCTCGCAAAGTACAACAAAACTGTGCAATTAGTTTTTAATTTCATCTACATTTAGTACTCCATGCATGTACCGCAAGTTTGATGTGATGGGGAATCTTCTTTTTGCATAGTGTCAAAGTTGGGAGTTGGAAGTAACTAAACATGGCCTTGCTTGGAATATCGTTACCGTTATCCAAAACGGATCATGGGAATGCTGTGTGTCTGAAAGTACGATGCGTTGATTCAGCTAAAAGGAAGTATGCGTTCATATGAGGAGAAACTTGATCTGGAAGCTTAGCTAAAGTAATGGTATGGCTGATTACTTTATCCTGGTAATAATTTTATCGGATGTCTCCGAACAGACTGATCCCGGAAAAATTGGGAAGCTCTCGACAGTAACGTAACGCTTCAAACAGGTCCACTGGGGGTGTTTGGGAGGAGGGGGCTAAATTTTAGCGCGTCATTGGACACTAATTAGGAGTATTAAACCTAAACTAATTACAAAACTAATTACACAACCCCTAGGCTAAATCGCGAGATGAATCTATTAAGCCTAATTAGTCCATGATTTGACAATGTGGTGCTACAGTAACCATTCACTAATGATGGATTAATTAGGCTTAATAGATTCATCTCGCGATTTAGCCTAGCGGTTCTGCAATTAGTTTTGTAATTAGCTTATGTTTAGTTCTATCCGAACATCCGACATGACAAAGGAGCCTGCTCTAATCGTCGTCCTGTGCAGTAACAATAACAGAACTCGCTAAACAATCAGACGTCGGAACCCGCACTAGGCAACGCACAAGTGACACCAAGGGTGCGTTTGGTTTTGGGACCATGCGGGTTGGGTTGGAGCCAACCCAGTTTTCTGGGTTGGAGTGAACCCAGTTCTTGTTTGGTTGCAGGGATGGGTTGGACCCAGTTTTTTGTTTGATTATGGGATAAAGTGGGTTGGAGTGGTTCCATCTCTTGTTTGGTTGGAGGATGAGGGTTTCACAATGAATAAGCTCACCTTCTTGGTGAGATTACCCTAGCTGCCATAATTCATCAACAATATAGACATCAACCTGCTACTGCTCACATTCTAGCACTGTTATTCTCTTGTGAAAAATTGCCGTTAATATTAAACCATGGTACTGCTTAATTTAAAAAGAAGAAAGATATTCCAAATGATGGATGAAAATAACAACATATACCAAGTTCAAGCCTTACATACATACACCAAAAGTTCATCAGTCTTGAGCAACGTCAATGGCCAGTGATAGCCTTACATATACCAAGTTCAAGGCAATACAATATCAGCCATCAAGTTGAAGCTTACATAATATAAATTCAGAACTTAGACACTAATTCATGATCAAGTTTTAACAAAAGAAACATCCTACTCATTGAAATCACTCTTACATTCCAGGGAACTTCTCAGCGATGAACATTGTGACCCAATTTAACTTGTGCTCGAATGGCAAGTTATAGAAAGCTTTGCCAATGTGAGGATTGCTCACCAAATGAGCATAGTAGAAGGATATGTGTGCTGAATTAAAACCAGGAAGTTGGTTCAAGACATCAAATAGGTCAGGTGGCAGCTCATTATCAGGTTACCTGGACATGGCCGTTGTAGTGCTCCTCATCTAGTGTAATCATGCAGTTTTCTTCATCAAAGAGGGCACCACTCAACTTCTTCAATCTATTTATCTTTGCATACCTTTTCTGCCATGTTTTCAAATGATTCTTAACTTGCTCACCAGTGATCCTTGTGGTGAACTTCTCATTGATAACCCTAGCACAACCATTAAAAAGGTGCTTCTTAAATCCCTTTGATGTCTTCAAACCAGCAGCCACCAAATCATTTAGGTGAGAGAGCATTAAAGCCGACATTGCTGATGTCCACGTAGCATGCCCACTAGTCCCAACTGTATTTAGTTCCAACTAACCTATTCCTAAGGTTATGTCCCACTGTATTTAGAAACATACCCACCTGCTGCTCAACACACAAGTGACATGTATCTTGAAGCAAACCACGTTCTCTAAAAAGATTGCAAAATCGAAAAAACTTGCCTCTATTCAGTCTTAACATGTTCAAGCAAGTTGTGTCATCCTTCCAAATTTTATTATTTAGATAATCTACTCTCATCCTATCCCTTGCCTCCATAGGCCCATAGGTAATACCAACCCTTCTGGCACATCGTTTACGTTTTCTAGATTGAATAATCACCGCCATCATTGACAACAACATGTATGCAGCAGTAGCACAAGTTACAATCTTGGTCCTCTTATCCATCTACAATACAACAATAAAAGAAACACTTGTTCTTAGAGGCAATTGAACCAGGATGTCATGCTACTGGACTATTTATTCAATTCAATCCATAATACTATCAACCAGTACCATCAACTCAA
>NC_028458.1:47305881-47369875 GCF_000263155.2 Setaria italica
GATCAAGGGAGAAGGTGAGGGGAACAGCGGGCGGTGGATGGGGGCTGGCGCGGCGTATGCTACGGGCGGCGGCGAAGGTGGGTGAGGCGGCGGATGGGGGCTCCGGCGGAGGAGGTCAGGGCGGCGGGGTTGGAGCCGGGCGGTGCTGGCGTTGGGCTCGGGGGTGAGAGGAGGTGCGGTGAGAGGAGACGCGTGAGAAGATCTGGGTCGAAATGATCCGTTGGTTTTGGAGGAATCCCTTGGACCCGGATCTAATGGGAATATTCCCATGTGGGTTCGACCCAACCCAGTTCTCTTTTGAACCAAACGTGGGACGAAGGAGGTCCGACCCGTTCCGACCCGTTCCGACCCAGTAACCAAACACACGGCAAGTGAAACAGAGGAGCCTGCTCTAATCGTCGTCCTGTGCAGTGTTATCTTTCCGTGGAAGGATGATCTCTCCAGCTTAGGTCCACCAACAAAAGGAGCTCGATTGCTCGAACGCTTTGCACTTATCATACCAGTGAAGCATAAAAAAAAAATCATATCTCCACACAAAGGGATGGCACCAATAGAGTCCGCCATTTTTAAGCATTGTCCTATATTACCTTGCCAGTGCCGTCCTTCTTAAGCCTGCGCCATCTTCTTAATTCTTAGCATTTCTGGTGCTTTCCAGAAAGCACTTGGCTTTTCTCGGCGCCTGAATCAAAAGCAAGAAAATAATGCACAAGTATTTTGGACTATAATAAAAAAAACCCTTCTTTTTGAAAAAAAGGCAGAATGCACAGATATTTTATTGGTTTCACCTCAAATCATGCCATGTTGCTTGGCGAGGGGAAAAAGGTGAAAAATTTGTCGGCCAAGATGTATATGTAGATCTAGTCCAGCTGAGGGATTTATGGTGGTGCTGACTGCTGAGTGTAGTGAATCTATTCTAGACTGGACATGTAGCTGTGCTTCATCTGGAAATTCTATGAACAGGGGGAAGGGAGGTGAAGATCCGTCGTCATCTCCAGTGACTTTACTCGGCTGTTTACCCTTGCGTGTCCTGTGCCAGTTTAGCCCGGAAAAGCAGCAGCACAATCAGGCCCGGCAACGCGCAGGAGCGGCAGGAAATTAGTGTCCGGTCAAGCTCTAGTTAACGTTGCCTATGAGCAGCATACTGGCATCCGATTGGAAGAAATACAAGAGCCGTCGCTGTCGTGAGATTTAAACGGGTCGGTGAGGCCATCAGAAGGGACTGCACCGGCGGTGAGGGCGCGACTTGATCCTCTGCGGCCGCATCGTGGATGGCTTCCGGTTTCATGGACGCCCAAAGCTTTAGAACGTGGATCGGGGCCTTGTTTAGTCCCCTTTTCCCAACTTTACCACTATGCAAAAAGAAGATTCCTCGTCACATCAAACTTGCGGTACATGCATGGAGTACTAAATGTAGACGAAATTAAAAACTAATTGCACAGTTTTGTTGTATTTTACGAGATGAATCTTTTGAGCCTAATTAGTCAATGTTTGGACAATAATTCACAAATACAAACGAAATGCTACAGTTGCGCATTTATGGTAAAATGTAAACTTTACCACTTCCAATTTAGGAACTAAACAAGGCTTGGATCAGCTCCATCCTTAAAGATGCTTCCGGTTTTTATGTTCGAGATTGCTGGACGAGTTGATGGAAGCTATGAATGTAGGAACAGTAAGGAAATAGTAGGAAAAAGATATTTGTCATTATTACATTGATATCACGTCAATTTTCATCTCAAAACATTCTCAAATATGGGATCTTTAGTTATCATCATGTTTTTCAAGCAAATTACGTGAAGCATGTAAATTTGTGTAAAAAATTAAATGCTGCTAGGTGATCTATTGTGCGGAATATTTGGAAAGAGCGTAATCGGCATATCTTCGACAACAAATTCCTAACAGTTCCGCATGTGACAATAAAAGCGAAGAAGATTATCACCCAAGGAAAAAATGGATTCCGAGCACCAATGCATAAGAATTTGTGTTGAGGTTTTGTTTCAGTATTACTTAGGTTGATGAGCCTATAAGTACAAGCTGATTGCACATGTTGAGCTTAGCTATTGATAGGTTATTTTTCTTGTGTTGAGCTTATCTGCTTCATGCCTATAATTTTTGTTTGAATCTCTTTTCTTCTTAATTGAAAGATAGAGTTCCTATTTTTTATTTTTAAAAAGGGAAGAAAAGAAACATTTGGTGGTAGGTGTCATGCTCCTTAACAACGTGGAGACAGTTGTTGTTGACTTTGTCAATATGAAGATGTGCTAACCAAGTCTTTTGAAATGCTTATAAGATAGGATATGCACTTATACGAAGGAGTGCGCATGTGTCTATACCTTGTTTCAAAGAAAAAAAGAACCGCAAATCATCCTCTTAATCCACCCGTAACATATCGTCATATGATTTGTCAATATGAAGATGTGCTAACCAAGTCTTTTGAAATGCTCATAAGATAGGATGTGCACTTATAGGAGCGAGTGCGCATGTGTTTATACCTTGTTTCAAAGAAAAAGAGAACCGTGAAGCACATCATCCTTTTAATCCACTCTCAACGCACAGCATCAGCATATGATTTTGATGTACGGCTGATTAATTATCAATATAAGCTTTGTGCATATGCATCTATGCCTTTTTTCTAGTAATATATATATATATATATTATCATAAATTATTTCTTATGTATAGATAACATTAAGATGTACTTCTTTTACATTGCTGAAATTTTTTTGTTCGTTTAGTCCGAAAAATGTGACCAACGAAGGAGGATACAGATCTAACATGAAAATTGGAATGGGTTATAGTACCGAAACGAACCCTTCTCACAAGTTCCATAGAGATGAGCGGCCGCAGCAGATCCGTGCTGTCCCACCACCGCTGATCTCATAATTTGCGAGTCGGCAGCCGGAGTTAAATTAACCAGCAAAGCAAATCCAAATGCGTGCCGTGAAGTTTGTACCCAAAGCACGGGAAAAAGAGGCCACGAAATTGAAACACAAAAGCGAGAGAAAAAAAAAACAGAGAGAAGATACGCAGCCGATGGCGCATTCCGCAAAAACGTTTTATTCCTTCACACCCCCCGCACACATACACACACTCGCCCCTTCCCTTCCCCTCTGCCTCCAATCTTCCCTCCTCCTCCCTTCGACGCTCCCCCCTTGCTTCTCGCGCACACTAACCAATCCGAGCACCCGACGCCGCGGCCCCCGATCGAATCCACCGGAGCCGCCCGCCCCGGGCCCGCCCGCGCCATTGCCCGAATCGGGAGGCGTTCGTTCGTCCGCCCGCGCTGCTGCCCCCGCACCCCCGCGCCGTGGCGGTGGCGTTGGCGGCATGTATCATCGCTAGAGGGGGTGGTGGAGGAGGAGGCGCCGGCGGCGGGGATTAGGGAGGCAGTGGTGCCGGTGCCAGGAGGAGGAGGCGTAGCCGATGAAGGCGACTGCTCCGCCGGCGAAGCGGCGGAGAGGCCCGCGGCTGGCGGTGCTGGCGCTCGTCTTCTGCTCGCTGCTCGTGCCGATCGCCTTCCTCTTCAACCGCTTCCCCGCCGGTGAGTCGTCCGCCTTGTCCCCGCCACGGCCCCGCACCCGAGGAGGCCCTGGATTCGGGAAATGCGGGCGGCGGCGCGGATCGGATCGGCGCCGTGCGCCCGTGCCCCGCGGATCTATTCCGGGGGGCGCTGTTCCGTCTGTTGTCGTCTAGCGTGGCGTACTGGCGATTTTGTTGTTGCGCTGTTCTGTTACGTTGGGATTTTCTGGAGGTTCAGTTTCTGATTGGTTCGATCATCTTCTTTTTTGCAGTGTATGTGACGGATGAGCGCCCCCAGCAGGTAACTGCAAATTTTTTTCCTCATCATCGTAAAATAATGTACGTAAATTTTCGTCTGTTCTCATGGATGTGTTTAACTCTGTTTGTGTTTAATATAGGAGATTGACTTGCCTTCACATGCGGGGTTTGCAAGTGTTGGCTCTGTAGTAAAGCGGGACAGTGCTGGTGTTATTGGTGTTAATGTGGAGGCACAGGTTAGTGCCTTTGTAATCTTCTGTTATGTTATGATAGCGATTACTTTATTTAACCATCTTTTTCTACCTGGGTGGATGCTGACATGATCATGCAATGTAGGATTGTCTGTATTTGTTCTGCAGCTCCCGTTTGGTTTTAGCTATTGTTATTATTTGCTCCGTATTAATGTCAACATAGGTCATATTTATAGAGAACTGTTAGCACCAGTGGAACTGAAACCAAGGTATTTCCAAAGATGATAATTCCAGATATGATAATATATCTCAAATGGCAAATTTCAGCTTTGAACTGCATTTTCAATGTGTTGGCTAAGACCAAATGTCCGTAAATCGTAATAAACATCATTAGGTCTACAAAGTTAACTGATGAGAGCTCAAGTTGGGTGCACATTCTGTTCTCTCATATTACTTAAAGTAACTCTACAGCCCAGAGAATTCTGATGACGCGACTTAGGAAGCTAGCCCTACTTAATGGGGGCCACTTAGCCCCCACCCCACCCCAAGAGAAAAAAAAGGATAGGTTCCTTGTAGGTTGTGGCTATTGCTCCATTTTCTCCCACCTCCTAATATTGTGTTTCCATCTAATTGATTTTTCTTATTCTTTTTAAATTCAGAAGGTAGCATAGCAAAACAGATGTTCTTAACTCTCAGATAAATTTTGGGGAAAAATCAGCAACTGTTCTGTAGCTTTTTTTGGATGTTACCGGAGGTGAGCACATTCAAGTTGGAGTGTAAAATTTTTGTCAGCTTCAATAGATTTTTTAGCATTAAAAACCGTTGTGCTTGTTGTTGGCTCTTGGGACTAAGTTGTACGAAAGTGCATACAAAAACAATTTGGGACACGAAATCCAATAGCTACAAACCATCCTGCATAAACATATATTGAATATCTCCTTTGACCTAGTTTCATTTTCTATGATGTCTCGGTAAAAAAATATACTCTGAATTAGTAAATACATTATTTTCTTTTTTTGTCAATAATTGTTACATCCAGTAACATCTCCCAGATTTATATTGAAATCCCTAACCCTTCTCTTCCTGCTTTTCAGGATTCATCTGAGAAGATTTCCAGGAGCAGTGAAGACTCCCACAATGGTATTGATACCGACTCTTCCAGCATTAGCACTGAACCAAAAGGTATAATTTTGGTACAGCAGAACATCATCAAATGAAGTTTAATCAAAACTATGTGAATCCGACATTCAATGCTTGCAGAAAATGTGAAATATAACCTTGATATATACATATAAAAAGTGATGTAGAAAACAATGATTTGGGGCTTGTGTGCTTTATAGGATTATTAGTTGGCCTTTAACTCTACTTTTTTTCCATATCTCAGTATCTACTTTGTACTTATTGCAATATTTACGCTCATGTATACAACGGTACTATACATTTCACTACAAATAAGTTCGGCAAATCAGTAAATTTGAAACGAATGTCTTTATCTTTACCTAGGATATAATGATCATTAGGCATAAGTGGCCGTTCACGTTAACTTTTATTCCACTTCATTTTGCCTCTTATGATATACTGAGCCTTCACCTTGGCGTGTGTGCTGAAGCGAAATTTGGCTCTATATGCAGCTCTCCCCCCTCCGAAAATTGAACAACCAGTTCTCCCCCCTCCAAAAGTTGAACAACCAAAACCAGAAGTGAAGCCAGTACCAGTTCCAGTTCAACAAAAAGTATGTATGCCTCTCAGCTTGTTTTTTTTTTCTCAAATAATTTTTGAATCTTAAATTCATTTTATTATCAATCTGTAATTCTGTACACTTGCTTCCTCTAACCTTAGTGTGAATGAGAAGCGTATTGATACATTCTTTTGTTTAAACATATGTTGCTTCCAGGGTGACGATAGGTGGATTAGGCCTCCCAGAGTTCAAAATGCTGATGAAGTGGAAAAGGCTAAGGCTTGTCAACTTGAATTTGGGAGTTACTGTCTCTGGTCCATAGAGCACAAAGAAGTTATGAGGGATACCATCGTGAAAAGGCTGAAAGATCAGCTATTTGTAGCTCGATCATACTACCCAAGCATTGCGAAACTTAAAGGAAAGGAGGCACTGACTCGTGAATTGAAGCAAAATATTCAAGAACATGAGAGGGTTCTCAGTGAATCCATTGTTGATGCTGATCTACCATCCTTGTGAGTATTTAGCATGTGTGAATGTCGTCTCACGTCTTTAATGCATTTCACGGTTGATCTTGTCAATTGCAACTGTTATCATTTGCTTAGCCATGCATTACATATTTTGATCATGTATTCCAGTACTCTACTTTCAGATGTTCTTTTAACTGTACATGTTTTGTGAGTGTAATTTTAAAATACACACCCTTAAGCCTTGTTCGGTTTGGTGGGAATTGAGGAGGATTGGAGTGGATTGAGAGGGATTAAGTCTCCCTTTCTCTCCCCTCTGAATCCTGTTAAAAAGACCTTTAAAAGATGTGAAATTTTCCCATCACGGAGCTGTTCTGATTTTTGACATCTGGGTAATTCTTGACATATTCTTTTCAGTATAAAAAAGAAGATAGAGATAATGGACCAATCAATAGCAAGAGCCAAATCGTGCACTGTGGATTGTAACAATGTCGACAGAAAGCTTCGTCAAATTCTTCATATGACAGAGGATGAAGCTCATTTTCATATGAAGCAGAGCGCATACCTGTACAACCTTGGTGTTCACACCATGCCCAAAAGTCATCATTGCCTTAATATGAGGTTGACAGTAGAATATTTTAAATCCACACCATTGGATCCAGATGACTCTCCTGCCCATAAGTTCAACATTCCAGACCACAGGCACTATGTTATATTATCTAAAAATGTTCTTGCAGCTTCTGTTGTCATCAACTCAACTGTTAGTAGCTGTGAGGTACATAGAAAGTTTATTCTTTATCTTTTTAAACTGTTCAGTGCATCTTCTGGGTTCGGCATTGCTGACATCCCTTTTACCTGTTGCAGGATACTGAAAATGTAGTCTTTCATGTACTAACCGATGCTCAAAATTTCTATGCCATGAAGCACTGGTTTGCAAGAAATTCCTACAGGGAATCAGCTGTCGATGTCATAAACTATGAACAAATTATTTTCGAGAATTTCCCTGAGTTCGGAACCCAGCCATTGTATTTGCCTGAGGAATTTCGTGTCTTCATCAGTAGCCTTGAGCGGCCTACTGAAAAGAGCAGAATGGAGTATTTATCAGTGTTCAGTCATTCACATTTCTTTATTGCGGAAATATTCAAAGATTTAAAGAAGGTAATTATATTGGATGATGATGTGGTTGTTCAACGTGATCTCTCTTTCTTGTGGAATCTTGATATGGGAGACAAGGTCAATGGTGCTGTCAGATTTTGTGGTTTGAAACTTGGCCAATTGAGGAACCTTCTGGGTAGGACAATGTATGATCCACAGTCATGTGCATGGATGTCTGGGGTGAACATCATCGATTTGGACAAATGGAGAGAGCATAATGTTACCGAGAATTACCTGCAACTCCTGAGAAAGGTTGGTGTCTTTCTAATCCAATCCTTGTTTAAATTCTAGTTGCTTTATTCAATAATTTTAGCTAGCATGTGTTCTTAGTACCATGAAGTCATGACTTATCGGCTATCTATGAAACTGGATTGATTCATAATTAATTTCGGTATCAGCTTCTGGAAAATATGACTTTTCCTCACCAAATCATATAAACTTATCAGCTAATACCTTTTTTTTCACTCTTATGTTATAGTTTGGAAACCATGATGACGAGGCCTCACTGCGGGCTGCAGCTTTGCCTATTAGTTTATTGTCCTTCCAGCACCTTCTATATCCACTTGATGAGAGATTCACCTTATCTGGACTCGGGTATGACTATGGTATTAAAGAGGAAGTTGCCCAGAGTTCCATATCGTTGCATTACAACGGAAATATGAAACCTTGGCTTGAGTTGGGTATACCAGATTATAGGAAGTACTGGAAGAGGTTTCTTACACGAGATGAGAGATTCATGGATGAGTGCAATGTAAGTCCATAGTGCACTTGAACTTGGGAGACGGAACGTTTTTGACAGTAGATTTTCAGTCTACCTGTACTATAGACTAAGAGGACGAACACTTCCATTGAGAAAAGACCTGGGAAGCAGTCACTAGCCATCAATTTTGACAGAGTAGATCCAGCACCATCTGTTCATTGAATTAGTGAGCTCGATGGATGGTTTTTTCTGCAGTTAGAGGAGTTAGTCTTAAGTTTGAAGGATAATGCAGTAGACAAGACGACGGCAGATGTGTGGTGGTTCGGCTCCAGGTAAGGAGCATCACACTCAGCATCTAGATTACGAGACAGGAATGATCGATGGGGGATTGAGGCGCCTTAATTGAAATTGGTGCCTTCCGCCTCATTGATGAAGGTTAATTCTTTTCTTTGTTGATTTTTTTGACCCCTCCATGCTCTGTCCTTCTGTCAATAAGGACATACACAAGTTAAGATTCAAATTCTTTGTTCTTAGTTGTTGCACATTGATTGTTCTACCATTATTATGTTGATGCAAAGTATATTATGATGTCAGAGACTCATCAGTTACAAAAACGAGATTGACAGTTCTGTTTGGGTGTCTTCTGAGCACTCGCTCATTTTCTCATGCCCCCAGCAGATTTTGTATTCCTCTTCATTTGTTGTGATGAGTTCGCAATTCGGTGTAACGGTTCACCTCTGATTTCCTTTATGTGGTCCAACGGGTCATATAAAGCGTTAACGAATGCTAAACGTCGGTGAGAGCACACTACGGGGCGAGTTTCTTTCTTTATTCCTTTCGTTTTTTTTTTTGGAGAACTACAGGGCGAGAGTTGATACTCGCTGGGAGTCCACTGTAACTCCGCTCCTAAACCATGGTGCAATGTGATCGTGTAAAGCTACAAAGCAAGCGAACTGCAAAAAAGCATCAATGAGCTCGATGCTCGAAGAAGCTGATGTAGTCCGCATGCGAGTCCACCGAACTCTTTTAAGTGGAGTGCATTAAACAGGACTATAGGACCTGTATTTCCTTGCTGTCATGTCACTCATGCGAGGTACCGTCTCTATTTTCAACTTATTAGGATTCGTGGTTTTATTGTAATCTCTATACTATTGCGCAAATACATGACATAAGCCTAGGAGGCAATGATAGTATCTCAATTTATTAGAATTCTTAACCAATTAATAGTATAATAAATCATGAAATTATTAATTAATTATCAGCACTAAGTCACCCTTCACTATCAATGTGCAAGTTTATGAGTTTATCACATATTGTTGGTAGGTATATTTTACCCACAAGCATGTGGGTATGGGTAGTATGTTCCTGCACGCGCTTACTCGATGGGTAGATGGCATTGCCCATTAGCAAGGGTAAAGATACGTTTCCATACCCGCCTTCTTATCGGGTAAAACTCATCTCTATCTCGGTTTCCCATTGCTATCTCTATGCATGGAAGATCTACATAATTTTTCAATGGCTGATAGGCATGGAGAGAATTATCTCTATTATCTATGAACGTGTTCTAAAACAAATTGTATCTGAGAAGAAGATAGTTGGTATACACATTATAAATTTTGGTTATACGGTTTTTGGGTGGTGTGTGTGTGGGGGGGGGGGGGGCATATGCCCTAACCTTGCAAATTTGCGCATAAGTCTATTCTTATAGTGTTTGAGGTACAATGACATGGTGTAATACAATAAGTCAAACGCTACATTTTTCTCACATTTAGGTTGCACGAAAGATCTTAAGCATATGCTAGTTTGGTGACACATTGCACTATGTAGTAAATTCGCAATTAGCTAGCAATATAAAATACAAAAGCAATTTATTTCAAATAATATTTAATATAAAAGCATGCTAGGCTGGTATTACAATGCATTCGCAAGCCAGGTATTTGATAGTCCTACCATGAGATTATTATTATGGTAAATCGACCAATTTGTTGGATCCGGTAAAGTTTACTTGTACGTATTTCCATACAAACTCTTCGTACAAGCAAGTTTGAGATGTTTATTAAAACTTGAGACAATCTTATTTACATAATTTCATCAAATTAAACTCAAAGATTAAATTTTCATTGACTATAAATCCAACATTGTGGTTAGAATACTAATGGTTGAATGCCATGTTAGTAGGTTCAAAATGAAGAGCCGAGAAAAGATTATAATGAACTATATTGACCCCATATTATAAACTAAGAGGTATACAAATGGATCATATGGACTAAGTCTACTTTAGAACATCCTTCATCGCATCATGTGATTGAATCCTTCAAATGCTATATTTTTCAATATATTTTTTTTATTCTAGATCTAGTTAATTCGCTCCCACAAAGAGTCGAACCTAGACCTATTGGATGCTACTCAGGTGCTCTAACCACTAGGCTAGAGACCCTTTCACATTCAAATGCTACATTATCATATCTTATTCTTGAAATAATACTTTATATATTATGTAATGTCTTTAAAAGGAACAAGATACTTCATCTAGCCCTACGAAATGTCATTGTAGCCTTACTCAATGGTCGGTAAAACCCGTGTTTGGGATTTTAGGTGGAGTTTGGACTATTTTGCCGCTTGAATAATATGCATGCAGTTCAAATCCCAAAGCAGTAATAATTGGCATGCATCCTTTGTTTGCCTCATCTCACGCCTATCTTCAGTGAACAAATGTTAGACGAGTTTGCCAAAACAAACTTCTCACTGATGTTGGATGCCTTTCGTGTCTAGCACGTAATGAAGGAAAACTCTAATACACGGCCAAAAAAAAACAAGACTTATGAATCATGGCTACGATTTGACCTTGAAAGCTCAAATTCCTAACTTTTAGAACTAACCATCCTAAACTATTGTATTTCATGACAAGGATAGAGCTCCCATGCATCTAATAAGGATAGAAAGAATATTATAATAATTCATTAATAGGAGATATAAAATATGGGTAGTCAAATATGACATAGTAAGTTTATTTGTGTTTTAATCAACCAACTAGGATTTGGGCTATCTTTCATAACAATAGTTTTCTTTGATTTTAGTTGTACAATTTACTTGTCATTATACATAAGAGTTTATTTTTCGAATAATGTACTAATAAGTTTAATTGGTCTAAAACTAATATTTGTCAAGTTAGGTATACACTATAAGAAAGGGAAAACAACAATTTCCATATGGATGTATACCTCTAACATTGTAGGGTGATTTTCACACATAATGAAGTGAACATTGATATCACTATCTTAGATTGCAAGGGGCATATGCCCCCTTGCCACTGTTGCAATTAATACGGGTATGGTAATGAGGGATATGGATACCCCATGGGTCCCTACCGACCAGGATACTGGCCGAACCTGATAAGTGGGCCCGCTCAACCAGGACGTGCGGGCCGAGGACATGAATATACTTGGAGTACACGCCAAGGCAATTAGACAGTTCAAATCTACCCGGATATAGTGGAACACGTATTGTGGTCCGACTCAGATTACCTTCCATGTAACTACCGAGTAGATTAGATTCAAACCGACTTATAACTCTAGGTCGTCAGCCTATATAAGGCAGCCAAGGGAACCCCCGAGGGTAACCTGAGCAATCAAACCTCGTACCAGCAATACAATCCACGCACACAGGACGTAGGGTATTACTCTCCGGAGGCCCGAACTTGTCTAAAACCCTCATGTCCCCTTTGTGTTCTCGCGATCACCTTCGAGTTCTTGGTTTCAATCGCCCTCATCTACAAATCAACCACTTGGCTAACCCCTGGCGGACTGCTGGGCTAGTAAATCCAACAGGTAACACTTGGTGACATTTTATACTAAACCATGCAAATTTGTTGATAAGAAGACCACCACCTGACATGCCCATGTGATCGACTCTAGAGTTAGGAGTAGTGGATGGTGATAAGTATCCAATGAAATATTTAACATGGTTGATGTCAACTTACACAGAGAAACAACGTGGAACTTGTCTTGGTAAGATGATGTCATCCATAGATGTAAATAACCTATTTCCTTCTATTATCTTAACCATAACGATCTGGGCCATTTTATCTATGGTTGCTACAGAGCTGATGTGTTGGTCGTGAACTGAAATAAGCTAGCGAGAGCTAGGTTCCCTTTAATTTGAGTTTGAGGAAAGGTAAGTAACAGATCCAAACTTGAACATTTATGGATGCAATATAGGAAACACCTTTGCTACAATTCTAGAGTGTCTTATTAGGAACAACATAAAGTCTAGCTTACTTATTCATGCTTATTTGTTGGACTCAAGCTTTATGCCCCCCTTTATTTGGTGATTGCATTACCTTGTTTTAGAGTCACATTAGCCACAACCCTAATGAGAAGATGATGTGTGAATCGGATAATCTTGCTTAAGTCAACTTGTTTGCGCCTCTCCAATGCAAATCGATCTAGTCAAAGCCAGTTAGACTCCAGTGGTAATGTGTCAATGCATGGTGGAATTATTGAAGGCGATGTTGTGCTGATGCTATCCCCGCTACATGTGGATTCCAATGAAAAAGGAATCCATTCATTTTGTTTGACTGATAAGGCATTAGGAGTGCTGATAAGAGATCTCTCAAGCTGTTAAAAAATGAACCACTTGCAGCGAGAGAATACATCTTGTTGATGCTAACAGCAGCCGCAGCATATAATCCAGGGGTGGTGCTAGGGAATGACACGTGGTACAGTTGCAAAACTTTTGGTTCCTCTTAAATGTAGAGCCACACAATCCTATCTAAAATGTGGATCCCATAGATAATAAAAAATTCCTCAAATAACTTTCATCTTTCTCCTTTCTCTCACTGACTTTAATACCCCACCACCCACTAATTTGTAGCACTTGGTGCAAAGTGTAGCATCCTAGCTAAGGGGTTGCTCGGGAGCACCCTCCTCCTCAGCGTGAAGTGTCCTAGGAATCTTTTTATCTCCCCTCAGAGAACCCTTTGAGTTAGACTCAAAGAGTTGTTCTCACTTTTCTAATCATCCGCCGGTGGGATATAGGTATTCCTAATATCAAATTAAAGAGGCCAATTCTGACTGTCAAACTACACAAGTTCTTTAGGGAAAATGGGTACAAGATGAGCTGATAGTAGCAGACCCAACATATAATGAATGTTGCTTGTGGATAAAGAAACTCTTTTGGGTTTTTTTTGGAAAAATAAACTCTTTTGTGATCGGCGAGGTCGTGCATTGGGCCGAGCCCATAATCCTACAAATGCTCCACAAAGGACTAATGTATTCCCCATGGCCAATTGACTTCTACATAGCACAACATTTCAACGCTTACCTCTTTCTGCTCCCAGAATAAATTTGAGTTTGCAACATCGAACAACGTTCGTGCATTTTAATATTTGGTTCCTATGCCGCTAGGGCAAAACACGATTAGTTCGTGTTCTACCTCGGTGACCACCTCACCGCCGACCAAATAAAACCTCACAACCCACCCAAACAAAAACAAAAGAAACAGGAAACATGCATGCCGAAAGATAACATCGCCAGATCCTTTTGTCCCCCATAATTTCGGGGATAACTCTTATTGCTAATGCTATACACACGGCTACCAGAAGGTTCACATTTCTCTCCTTGCCTAGGTTCCATAGCTAAGGATGGTCCAACTCAATAGACTTACGCATCATTAGTAATATCCAACACACGGACGGTACCAATTTTGACCAAGCAAGAGTGTTGAACAGCTATAATCTGAATACTGCAGCCGATGTCTTAACTATCTTGCAGTTTGCGACGCTTCTCTAGGGAGATCTTAGGTCCACCATCTGCAGCTGCTTCGGGATCAGAGTCGATTTCAGAAATTTTCTGTTTGACACCTAATTTGGTCGACCGTTCTCCCAGTTCAGCAGTTCCAGGCCTGTCTCCTATTCTGTTTCGGTCCATGGCTGCACTACTATCCTTGTTTGCAGAGTGGCTCGGATCAGATGATGGATTTGCTGATGTATCACCTGAGGATGGATCCTGGACCACCTCCGTGGTGGATTTACACTGCTTTTCAAACATCATCTGCAAATACTTTCCTTGTTCTTCAATCCGCAACTGCAATTTTCTCTGAATCTGCAACAGGAATATGTGGTGTTAGGATTTAGTGAATTTCATTCACATTAATGTTGAGCACATACTCCATCATGTTAACAGCAAAGCAAGTATGGGGGCTCGAATAATCCCATGCAGTTACAGCTGCAACTCCCAGTATGCAACAAAGAGCACATGCATGTTCCAATTTTTTTTAAACTCCAAGAGTGTAAAAAGTGTGGCATGCCATGCTTTCAAGGGCAGCATTTGGCGTAAAACCAATGGTCAACTATATTTATAACGAGTACCTCAAGCTGTTCATGAAGACGCTTCTGGACTTCCATCTGAAGGCGCAGCGCTTCAGTAAGATCCATGCTCCTATATAAGAAAACCAGCATCATGCAAGAATATTAATCATGAAGTGATCCACAAAGAAAGATGATGCACTCTCATATAGTAAAACCTCAAAATTAGAATTTATGCTTCAAAAGAAGTGAACGCACAATGGACTCAATATGCATAATGAAAATTCCAGCACAAGGAGTTGGCAGTATATTTAGAGTATGATCTACACTCTTGAGTATTAACAACCCTTTTTCTTATTGATTGTTAGGTATGACAGATCATGATTGTAATAGTACTCTATCCATCCCAAATTGTAGGTCGTTTTGGCTTTTCTTAAGTAGAGATTTTGCTATGAATGTAGATGTACGCTATGTCTAGGTACATAGTAAAAACTATGTACATACAAAAGCAAAAGACCTATAATTTGGACTGAGAGAGTATTTCTTTTGGGTACACACATAAGCAAGGTTTCCAGAATAGATTTGAAACAGCTCGTAGGCAATTCTAGCCCTCAGAGTCCTTTACTGCATGGGACAGTACGCAAATTAATGGATGCAAATGTTATGGATCCATTCTGGTGGCAGTAAAACTTGAATGCCCAGACACACTTAATTATCATTATGGACAAAGGGCAAAAGCAAATTCCACAAATAACAATTGTCCAATTACACATGCATAAATTGGCCAGTTGATCTAAACAGTGCTATTGGCAAAGGATACTTTTTAATACTCTGCTATCTGTTAATGTACATAGAACAATCTTTCATATTCCATATTTCAGTGCTTCTTTACTTAGTGACAATCCTTTAGATTCCACAGTAAAAAATGCCTATAAGCGAATCCCAAACATATAGACAAAATCTTTTTCTAAGGCAATTGTGATTGTTAGTCAACACGACAAACTATGGTCCCAATTGTGAATAAACTCCTGATCTCAGCTTTGATGCATGTTGAATCACAGTAACATAATACCAGTTAACACCAAAGGAGACAAATAGTGCACCATACAGTGAAAACAAGGGGATATAGCGTTAGTATCGTTATTCACTGACGTTTTCAGGTCCAGGGACAGCTCTTCAGTGGTGGTCCTTTTTTCAGATGTACCTGCATAACGAGTTATGGAAATGTTACATTAATGATAATAATTCACACTGATTTTAATACAGTTACATGTATGCCTGCTATTTGCAACATAGTTCCTCACGACATGGTTATCATGCCACAAAAAAGATGAATGTTTCACAGCCCCTAAGACATCACCATGCGTCGTGTGAATGTACTCAACAACACAAAGGCAATTGGGAAGAGTCCAAGTGAGATAAACCTTCAGACAGGTCAGGTTTATAGCGGGCCGTGCGGTACTTCTGCAACACAAAGCAGTTAGAGTTAAAAAAAAGTGAGAATGTTTCCTTTGGGCAAGGATACTACTGATAAAGCTAAATAGCAAACCTGCAGATGACTTTTGACATGATATATTGTCAAACCATCAACTTTCATAAGCTTGAGCACACCCTTAGGAGTAGCTTCTGAATAGGCATAAGACAAGATAAATAAACACATGCACTAAATGATGTAATATAGGGCTTATAACTTAATCATTTGAGGGAATTTGGCAGCGGAACAGACATACTTTCGCTACCGCCAAGCTGATTTACAGCATCTACAAAACATTCATGAAGTTCTGGGGTCCATCTCATCCGTTGTTTAGCTGCAGAAGCATTACTGCTATTGGGAGGACTAGCAACAGGACAAATCTCCCCACTATGAGATGAAGCTGACTGGTTCACTGCAAGCAGTGATGCAATTGAGTTGGAAGGTTGCATCATGGCCTATAAAATAAGGAAAAATAACGATGAAAGAAACATAAGTCATTAGGACAAGTGTCACATATATGGGTCTACAACCATCTTAAAAGAACCTGGACCATGAAAGTCTATTTTGTACCAAAGAGGAGATGCAACAACATCAATTTGAACTTCCAGCAGTACATTTAGCATTAATAACACAAACAGTCCTTACGGTTCTAAAATGGTTACACAAGTGGTTAATCTGTAAAGATTCTAACATGGTAGCTCAAGTAGTCAATCTAACATGTATAGCACTATACAAAACAAGATACAGGGAATCATTCTGTTCTCTTTACCATCACTTCAACAAGATACCATAACAATTATAAACTGAAGAGTTAGACCTAATTACTAGCACAACCTTAAGTTCTCAACTTCTCATAAGGAAAGGGCAAGGGAACCCCCATTAACTGATGCATGTCACAGCAGTATCTACAATGTGAAAACAATCATTAAAATACATAATACATTCACACAGACATTTGCTGCCAGAAGGACTTAATATGTTATAGTAAAGATAGAGTATTTCTAAACTACCAGAACAGAAGATGGAGCTACAACTTCACTCATTATGGTATTGAAATTTGCGTACCTTTGACTGGGAATCAGTAGCAGTTGCATCTAAAATATCTTTCCAATCATCATTCATTATCTCTGCCCACCAATCATTTTGTTTAGCAACCTCGTCAGATGTCATAGCAGAACTGCCACTCTGGATCTGATTATCAGAAGCAGCAATATTATCTGTGTAAACTGGTAAAACATCCATAGAAGATGGGAACCAGGTTGCTTCAGCATGGGCTCCTGGGGTATTATCAGATAGAGACTGGAAAACGTCAACATTGGATGGCTGACAAATAAAGGGAGAAACCATAGACTGCGCCTCATGGTTAGAAACAGAATCAAGTGGATTAGCAGAGTAGCCTGAATATGATGCTCCGATAACACCAGTTCTGGGTTGCAAAGTATCAGATTGAGGTGTGCCATTATGCAAGGGCATAGAATCATCAGGCAACTGCCTTGACATTGGAATGTGCTGGGGGGTACAAGGCCTTGGGAAGCTCTCTTTCAAAGAATTTGGCAAAATAGGTAAAGAGGATGACATTGCTCCCAAAACTCTGCTGTTCTGAGACTGCCTTAGATTAAAATTCCTCATTTAGAACAGTGCACAAACTTTGTTTCTTTCCCATAAGCTGCTTTTGGTAACTTTCACCTCACTAAAAGCATTAGTCCATTACTCTGCAGGCAGAAAAAAAGAGAAGTTAAATTAAATAAGGGTAAAATAGTGAGAGGTCATGTGAAAATAAGGTAATAGCAACAAACATAGCTTAGGGTGCGTTTGGCAGAGCTCCCAGAGCTGATTCTCTAGCTGAATCCAGCAGGAGCTCTGCCAAACAGTTTTTCAGAGAGAAGTGATTCTCTGCTGATTCTGTGAAGTGATTCTCTGAAATGAACTACGAGGCTGGGAGCTGAAAAAAGTAGCTTCCCCTGATTCTGTGAAGTAATTCTCTATCCTGATTTTAAGTGTTTATGCTAGAGAATCAAAGAGAATCACTTTCAGCCACATAATCACTTCTCTCAGAGAATCAACTCCCATAGAGAATCAGAATTAGATGGAGCTCTACCAAACAGGCCCTTATAATCCGCAATTGAACTAGTGAGTAGTGACATGTGGGTCAAATATCCAGATAACAAGAAACGGTACAATTATGAATTGAATTAGCAACAGTCACAAAGTTGCAAGCTCTTTCACATGGGTAGTCAGCAATATACAATAGATCAGTCCTTCAGCTCTCCTTTTCAGTTTTTCTTTAAACAAAATAAAATATGAAAATTGCCCACTCTGATGTAAATGGTAGAATACCATAAAATCGAATGGAATGGAATTGAGAAAAGTAGAAAACCATGGCATTGGTGATTGGTCACATGCAAGGCATAATTTGATCAATGCAGATTCAACAGCATTTCAATACTTTCTTCAAAGCTAGAAACTATCATCTTTTTTCACATGGCACACCCACATGCACAATCCTACTGTGATCATGATGCCATAATGGTGTACTGACGTTGTCGCACCAAACCCAACTCTCTTCCTACTAACAAGGCAAAGAAGGCAATAACATAACTTTTTTTTCCATCCAATTCTTATCCTCACAATCCCAAATTAAGGAGAAGGATGTTATTTAATACTATTATAGTATTATGTACAGACAATCTGTAAGACATTAGTAATACAGAGCAAGGAATGAAATTCCAATATGCATGTGCAATCACTTCACAGGACTAGCACATCTTGAGCTCTACAAGGGCATGATTGCTGGATTAAGACTAAATCCTTGGGGGCAAGCAAGTTGTTCCAAGGGGGTAGGACACGATATGGCGGATGATTGCAGCAGCTATCACAGTGCCTACCTAATAATTGCGCTGAAATGACGCCCCCCAGCGTAATCCTACCCCACCAGGTCTTACTCACATCGTTTTCTGTACGGCAATCACGCATTCACACTATCACAATCCACGAGCACGTGCACCAAAGCTGCTCCCCACCAAACTCGCACGCACGGAGCTTAAGCCCCGCGTCCCCTATCGCGATCAAAAGCCCTAAGTAACCCCTCCGGCCTCCAGTCATGTTCCATCCGGCCGGCCGGAGTCCCGCGAATCCGGTCGGAATCGCGCCGGCGAGCCCGATCGCGCCGGACACGGGCTTGGCTGCGTCGGGCGATCGAGACGGCGCAGGCTGCACTGGACTGGACGGGGAGAGACGAGCGAATCGGAGGGGTTGGGGATAGGGCTCGTGCGGCGCGTACCTGGGGAGGAGGCGCGGAGCCCGGCAGGCCGCGGCGCGATCGGCGGCGCGATGCTAGGGCCGGCTGGCTTTCCGTTGGGGGAGGAGAGGGGCGCGTGGGATGGGGGAAAAATCTGGGTGGGGGGCGATCGCCTTTTGCCGTCGATCGCGGTGGGGGAGGAGAGAGAAGCTGCGGGGAGTGGGGGGAGGCGAGAACCTGGTGCGCAAAGAGGACGACGACGCCCACCAGTTGCTCGGCTCAAGGGGAGGCGCACCCAGCCCAGCCAGGATCATGGTGGGGTGGAGTTTTTTTTTATAGGCCATGTAGTCTCGCCGTAGATGTACAGGGTATCGTCATCTCAAGACGACTTAACAGTCAATCCATATAATAGATTGTTTTATAAATTGTTTGATAAAACTATATAATTCCTTAATTTGTGTATATGAAAAAGAAAAATATTATGAGTTGCATATAGCAACAATAACTCATACAATGGTTGTTGAGTTGTCTCGTAATCCTACAATTTAGCTCATGAGTCAATTGTTTCGCGAAACAACAAGCTCTTTCTCTCTCCTCGCTCTCTCTCCTCCACGTCATCAAAAATCCTACGTGGCACTGCATGAGACGACCTATGAGACTGCTGACGTGTAGCAATGTACTTACTCTTATGTGAAGATACATTCGGCTATATATGGAAAAAATAATCCATATTTGTACCAAATACTTGGAAAAAATAATCCATATTTGTACCAAATACTTGTTCTTCGACGAATGACGAACGAGTACCGAGGAGTTGAAAAAAACTTAAATCCCTGCGCTAAGTAAAGGTAGCCATGGTTTCCGTCTTATAATTGGCTTCTCTATATGCAAAGGCAATTTAGTTGTTTGCAAACTTTCTTGTTTTAACAAACATTTTTATGGTATCTTACAAATATTTATAGCAATATAATAAATATAATAAATATACGATAGCTATCTTATTAACCTATAAAAAAATTATAGCGCATGCACGATACAAAGAAATCAATTTGGAAATACATGAAATGAATAGAGAGGACTACTTATGTTTCCACCATTATAATAAAATCGAAGTTAACAAAAATTTGGCATGTAAAATCTCGCATATTCCATGAATAGCCTATGAAAAATACAATTATCCATTTTTGTCAGTTTTATAACATAAGGTTTTATGAATTTTAGACAATCAATGCACAAATTAAATTGACATAGAAAATAATTTATCCAAAGAAAAAACAAAAGTTCAACTAAAATATTTTAGCTAGTAAACTTGACATAAAAAATAATTTTAAATAATTTAATATAGAAGTTATCCAATCTTGAAGCACAAATAACTTTGAGTAATGAAATTGAATAGCAACATGAGTATATCATAAATATACGCAACCTCCGATTATAAATAGATGACATCTTAGCTAAGAAAAGCAAGTCAACTTAGTTAGTTTTATTTAGTTATATTGGCAGCATGCTACTGCGTTTTTTTGCATGCGGTAAGCCGATAACACACTCTATTCTTTTACGAGTTGAATGTACAAGTCTTAATGATTATCTGTGTATGTAGTGATATGAAAAGCTGGTGATTCTCTGACATTGCAAATATATTCTACAACAACTAAACACTAAGAGTGATACGTAGATGCTAGTATTTTCCAGAGTGGCATTACACATCTGAATAATTGGTATAGTCATATCAATTTAGTAATTGGTATAAACATTCCACGCCGGAACAATGGATAGACATATTAATATTTTTTATTTTATTCAGGAAATTGTCTATTGTCTCTGATGTCGATATTATCATAATTACTCTAATATTCATTTTAGAGTCATCTTTCAGAAATCGGTCAATATCAAATTTCTTCTCATATTCTTTACTTGTTCAACGCGATATCTACCAATATATACAATTGAAGAGCCTAAGATTTATAGACAGGTAGACTATATAATTTTTTTTCAAAAGAATTTGAAGTTTAAATTTCTTTTTAAGCAGTCTTCCAAAGTCTCACTTGCAGATGGTTTTGCCAACATGGTTCGACTCGACGGCCAAACTAGAGCTAAGGAGAAAAAAACACCCGGACCAAACCAATTCCGAGATCCACAGAGGCCAGAGAAGGTTGCCAATGGCGAAGCCGAAGAAACCCCGCGCGTCCGCCCCAGATCCGCCCGCAGCTGCTGCCCGCCTCCCATGGCACCCCCCAGCGCCGCCGGTCCCCACGGCCCTCCTCATCTCCCTCGCCGCCCTCCTCGTCCGCGTGCTCGTCTCCATGGGCCCCTACTCTGGCCAGGGCGCAGCGCCCAAGTTCGGCGACTACGAGGCGCAGCGGCACTGGATGGAGCTCACCCTCCACCTCCCGCCCTCCGACTGGTACCGCAACACCTCCGACAACGACCTTGCCTACTGGGGCCTCGACTACCCGCCCCTCTCTGCCTACCAGAGCCTCCTCCACGGCCGAATCATCAACGCCTCACTGCCCGACGCCGTCGCGCTCCGCTCCTCCCGCGGCTACGAGTCCCCGGAATCGTACGCATCCGCTTCAGTAGATTGTTTGCTGCTTCTTGCGTGCAGAACCTTGTGTTGTTAGCACCTGCTGTTCTTTTGGTTACAATAGGAAGTTGCTGATGCGGTGGACGGTGCTGTCGTCGGATCTTCTGGTGTTCTTTCCCGCAGCATTGTGGTTCGTGTGGGCGTACATCAAAGGTGGAATTGGTACTAGCGGGGAGGAGAAGCGGGAAGGGTGGTTGTGGCTGCTGGCCATGGTCCTGATCAGCCCCTGTTTGGTATTGATCGATCACGGCCATTTTCAGGTGAGTTGTTGTTGTACTAATGATCTGTGTGATTGAGGTGGGCAGTGGCGTAGACTGTTTTCCATTGTTCGTTTATTGATACCTAGCTGCGTTTTATTTCAGTATAACTGCATCAGCCTTGGACTTACGCTTGGAGCAATTGCTGGTGTTTTGTCAAGGAATGAACTTATTGCTGCAGCTCTCTTCACTCTTGCAATCAATCACAAGCAGGTCAGGCTCTGTCTAGAGAATCATGTTCATTCGACCATTCATAAGCTCTGTTACCAACTTACCATGCATGTAAGGTCAACTTTCTAGAGAACACTTTATGTTTGCAAGCCCACGCCTTTAGGACAAGGTGGCATTGCATAACGGTAGTCTACTTAGCCCGAGAGGTTCTCAATTGTCATTGTAAATACAAAGCAGACCTTATAATCTAACTAAAAATTGTGTAAACAAACCAGTAAAATTGTTAGTTTTATTGTTTGCCTTGGGATGCTTGGATCCCAGTGAACAGTTATGAGACCTTAATTTATCCCTGTTAATACACTTGTTGGTCATACTTTCAAGTTATGATATCCCATTGTCTTCCTATGTATCTTACAAGATGATATGCTGCAGATGAGTCTGTACTTTGCACCAGCTTTTTTCAGCCATCTTCTGGGCAAGTGCCTCAAACGAAAATATCCTATTGTCGAAGTCATGAAACTTGCTTTTGTGGTCTTGGGAACTTTTGCTCTTGTCTGGTGGCCATTTTTGCGTTCTTTTGAAGCTGCCCTACAGGTGATGGCCAATCATACCCTCCTAGTTGCTATGTGTTCAAAGTAAACCATGTTCTATTGCTGAATTACATCAATAAAATCTGTACATTTTTTTTTGTTAAGCTGTACGTCATGTCCTTTGCGTGATACTTGTTTTATATTTTTATATGTATAGACCTAGCACACTGCTTGTCAGTCGATACTGAGCTTGTGACGTCTGTATTATCAGGTGATCTCTCGATTAGCTCCATTTGAGAGAGGTATATATGAGGATTATGTTGCAAATTTCTGGTGCAGCACTTCGGTTATTATCAAGTGGAAGATATTGTTTGCGATTAAACCACTGAAACTTATGAGTCTCTCTGCTACCGTACTGGCTTTCTTGCCTTCATTTGTTCAGCAAGTCAAGTCTCCAAGTAATCTTGGCTTCCTTTATTCTTTGATGAACAGCTCATTCTCTTTCTACCTGTTCTCATACCAAGGTATGTTTTACTGTTAAATTGGTAAGTTATCTTTTTGGTTGTAAGTATATAGTGCCTAATTAATTTCATGTCCCCACTTGTTTTCTATCTGCAGTTCATGAGAAATCAATTTTGCTTCCTCTTTTACCTGCAAGTCTTCTAGCACTAAAAGAACCTCAGATGTTCGGATGGTTTGTGTACTTTGCCCTTTTCTCAATGTACCCACTTATCTGCCGTGATCAGCTTCTTCTACAGTATATTGCTGTTCTTGGCCTGTTCTTTCTCATATACTACTCACCTGGTGGAAGCCACGGAAAGAGATTTAAAATCTCATGCGGGGCAAAGGTAGTACTTAGCTTGCCATTTTTATGCTCACTTTTACTTCACATTACCTACCTGCAAATAGAGCCTCCCAAGAGGTATCCCTTCCTCTTTGATGCGCTGATAGTGTTTGTCAGCTTTTCACAATTTGTCATCTTAACTCTGTACACCAATTATAAGCAATGGATGTTGGACACCCATTCTAGATCAGTAGGTGTGAAGAAGGATCTATGATTGGAAATTTTGACAGCTAATTTTACAGAGAAAGCCACTGCACCTTTTGTAACCTTGTCTGTATTCCCTTGTAACATTGATTCATTTTTGTTGAATGAAATGGATGAGGTTTTGCTCATTGAGCAAATGTATACATTTCTATATAAAATTTGAGTAAAAATTGCCGTGTAAAACTGTGATAGCTGGAAGTCACAATTTATAGGCAATGAAGATGAAGACTCAACACGATAGCTTTGAATTACTGATATCTTTTTAAGTGTCTGTGCCACTGAAATTGCCAATGCTAGTATCTTGTTTGGTGCAAGTGTGGAAACTGGAAACTGTTACCTCCAGTTACCTTGCCCAGATTGCCTCCCTCGCCAAAGCAAGGCAAGTTTCCCTAGGATTGTTTGCTTCACCTGTCCTCTGTTTCCTCCCTCCTACCAAAATGCCAAGACTGAGGCACTCCATTGGATGGAGCCCTGTTTGATTAGGGCAAGGGAAAGGGGTTGGCTCAGATGGTGAGTTGAGGGGCTCAGTTTGGGCGGAAAGGAGTCTGATTTCATAGGTCGAGCTCAATTTGGGTGGTGAGGTGCTTAATCTTTACAGTCGCCATTTAGGTTGTCCCAGTATTGAAGCTCTGGAGCAGCAAACCTCAAGTAGCGAGAGCAACCAGATCAAGGCCACATTGCCATGCAGGAGTCAATCGGTCCTCCTGAACGAGCGAGGAAATTGCTGAGCAAAGCAGACTACCAATTAGTCAGTTATCAAATGCTAACCTTGTCGAACTTGGCGAGGTGAGGCCAACTGTCACCCAGGAACCAAACACACCTATGTTATGTTTTTGATGTCATCTTTGTTCTGTTACTGCTCTATTCCATAACCAACATTTAGTAGCACTTAAGAGACAGATAGATTTGCTCTTGATGTTTCTTCTAATCATACATTATAACAACACCATACAAAATCACTAGTCCCCAAAAGTATTAAAGTACAATAGAAAAAATTCTCCGTATCTCTACATATTCGTCAAGCCACTTGCTGGGGGATGAAGAAAAAGGGTCGTGCCAAGAGAACCCGAATCCAGAAAAATCAGCTACTTTGGTTCGACCCTGGACTGGAAAGAATACCCCCCACTGTAGTCAAACGAGTCGGTGCTCACGTCCTTGTCCTTCTTTGGGAGAGGATCATTGTAAGGATGGCGAGGAGCCCCCTTGGTGACGTCGAATTCGGTCGCGGACGTCGAGGCGGACGTGGAGGAGCTGCTGAGCCCCTCGCTCTGCAGCATCACCTCGATCTCCTTGACGACCTCGCTCATGGACGGCCGGGCCGTGGCCACCTCGTCGACGCACCGGAGTGCCAGCTGGAGGAACTTGCTGAACGCGGCGAGGTGGTTGGTGTTCATGATCCTGGCGTCGATCATGTCCTTGAGCCCGCAGAACTCGGCGTCGGAGGCGTCAAACATCCTCTTGGCCTCGCGGACGATGTACTTGCCCTTCTCGATCGGCTGCTTCGCGACGATGAGCTCGAGCATGACGACGCCGAAGCTGTACACGTCGCTCTTCTCGGTCAGCTGCTGGGACATGTAGTACTCAGGGTCCAGGTACCCCTGCAGGTGAAGCAATCAGTGCAAGGTCAGGATCACCGGAAGATCAGAGTCGTCCTCGTTGGCAGTAGCGGGTGCAGTGACAGAGCCTGATGAAAGAGTCGTCGGCTCGGCGTACCAGTGTGCCTTTCACTTGGGTGCTGACGTGCCCCCTCTCGCTGTCGGAGACCAGCTTGGAGAGGCCGAAGTCGGCGACCTTGGCCGTGAGGTGCTCGTCCATGAGGATGTTGCTGGACTTGACGTCCCGGTGGATGATGGGCGGGTCGGCGAGCTCGTGGAGGTAGGCCAGCCCGCGCGCCGCGCCCAGCGCCACCCGGAGCCGCTTCTTCCAGTCGAGGTGCAGGCCGCTCTTGCCGGAGAGGCTGTCGCGCAGCGTGCCGCCGGACATGAACTCATAGACGAGCATCTGCTCCCCCTGCTCGAAGCAGAAGCCGACGAGGCCGACGAGGTTCTTGTGGTGCACGCGGGAGAGCAGCTCGATCTCGGTCTTGAACTCGTGCCCGCCCTGCATCGACCCCTGCTGCGCCCTCTTGATGGCGATGAACTGCCCCGTCGGCAGCATGCCCCTGTACACCTTGCCGTAGCCCCCGTACCCGAGCTCGTTCGCCTCGGCGAAGTTGTTGGTGCTCCGCTTGAGCTCCTCGTAGGAGAACCACCTCGCCCCCTTGAGCCGCGGCGCGCCGCCCCTCTCCTCGCTCCGAGCCCACGACGCTGCCGCAGAGGAGATGACACGGCTCATTCTCAGTGTGGGCGCGGCATTGCCAGACGGACATGGCCAAGAAGGAACGAGTACGTACCGAAAGGGCCGCCGAGCTCCTCCTTGGCCTTCTGCACTCGCCGCCTCTGCACGAACGCGTAGACGGCCGCCGCGGCGAGAGCCACGAACAGGACGCCGCAGCCGACCGCTATCCCGATGATCACGCCCTTGCTCTTCGACGACGAGCCGCCCTCTGCGATCAATGTGGAATCCGTGTCAGTGTGTCGTAACAAAATTAATCCCATCAGTCTGCAAACAGCATGAACGATCGGCTGAACTTGACCTGGGAACGGGTACGGCGAGGCGATGAAGTAGTAGGGGCCGAATTCCTTGGGCGGCTTGAACGTCTGGTTGCTGAGGTCGAAGCCGATGCGCATGACCTCGGAGCGGTTGAAGTAGGCGCCGCTGCCGGAAGGGAAGAGCTTCACCTGCACCTCCATGTAGGAGTCGCTGTTGAAGAAGGGGTCCTGCAGGGAGACGGAGCCCGGGGTGAGGGCCAGCTTGGTCCACAGCATGCTCTCCAGCGCCTGGAACGCCGTGCCGTTGGTCACGTCGTGGAAGAAGGGCGCCCGGAAGTACATGATCCCCTGGTACGGGTACGCGCACGAGCAGCTCTGCGGGCTCAGGCTCTGCCCCGCCGGGCACGTCCCCGAGAAGCACTTCACCAGGCTCGTCGAGTAGGGCACCGACAGCCCTTTCTGCGTCCCGTTGCAGTAGTTGGGCAGGTGCTCGCACACCGGGTTCCCGGCCAGCCTGAATGGAAATTGGAAACCCAAATGGATCAGCCACAGGATCCAGAAGCTTCTGCGTTGCGTAGGAGGGTGGGCACTCACGCGAGGGTGCCATTGTAGCTGGAGGTCACCGTGACGGAGGAGAACTCATTGTTCTTGAAGCTCACGAGGCTCAGCTCGCCGCTGATGCTCCTGCCCAGGTCCAGGGTGCCGTTGAGCGCGTTGTCGTCGAGGATCCTGCAAAGCAAAGTCCCAACCAACCCGTTCCAAGTTCGTTAGTTTATTTCACAGATACATTAAGTTCCATTGGAGTTTGATTTTATTCCGAAGGTTGGTGAGTGAGCTCTTACACTTGATTCAACTGCTGGTCGCTGAACAGCCTTGGAGACACGGGGCCGTAGAGCCTCCCGGACTGTATGATCCTTGATGATCATCCCAAGATCATGTCAGTTTAGGCATATGTTGTGCGAATCTGCAAGGTTTGAGGGAGAAACTTACAGAGCTGAGAGCTGTGGCAGCCTCCAAAACCACGCTGGGCACGGGGAAGGATCAAATGTGTTGTTGCTCAGATCACTGAGGTGTAATTAGACCAAAACAATTTCAGATTCCTTGACCAGTGGTAGGTTTAAATAGCATAATATATCTTCATGATTCTGATTGCTTACACGTAATTGAGAAGATCCATCCCAGATAGATCTGGCAATGTTCCAGTGAGCTGGTTGTTTGCTAAGTTGCTGAAACATACCAATACTGTGTTTAGTATGAGTGTATATGTCTTCTCATGCAGACAACTTCACTGGAACAAAGTATATGGTATTGTGCAACCCATGAACAACTTACAGCTCATTTACTTTGGTGAGGTTCTTCAGATTTGAAGGAACTGGACCAGAGAGGGAGTTTCTGTCCAGGCGTCTGTTCGATCAACATGCAGAGCAGAGGAATGCCTGTCAATTTCATATATTGATACAGAATCATATGCATAGGTTTATCTGAACCATTTCTTTTAGCGAAAGGGAACTTACACAACTTCAAGTGTACTAACATATCCAAGAGAGTCTGGGATACTCCCGGTGAATTTATTTCCGTCAAAGAGCCTGCCACGAATATATTAAGGTGTCAGTAAATTTCGTCGAACTGCAAAATCGTCCTGAAGCAGGAGTTTCAGGAGCTCACAGATGGATCAGCGTCATCTCCGGGCTGAAGAGAGCGTCAGGGATTGGACCAGACAATTGGTTCTTGTTGAAGTGACTACAAACAAACATTCAGAAGAACAAACAAGGGTGCTTCGGTTAGCGATATATTCCATCTTTTTCAGACTGGTGACTGAGAGAGGGAACAGCAGTAAACAAAATTATTTGGACCTACAAGTGTTTGGTTTTAAAAAGCTTGTCTAGGCCCATTCCACCGCTTGTCGAAATCGGCAGGGGTCCGCTCAGTTGATTGTCAGCGATATCGAACCAGTAGAGGTTGGAGAGACTGCCCAGCGAAGCCGGTATTTTTCCAGAGAACTGATTTGAGTTCAATGCCCTGGAAGAGAGAGATGTCAAGCTTCATCGGAAAACAGTGAAATTCAGAAGCATAAAAAGGACAGTATCATCTGAACTGACTCCTGCGCCTACTACAAGTGATCCTTACATGTAGGACAGCTTCGGCAGACTCCCTAGCTCATCCGGGATGGTGCCATGGAAACTGCAACCGGCCAGAATCCTGCGAGACAAGCAGTGCATATTAACATCTCAGAAGGGAGAAGACAGAGGTTAACACGAAAGAGAAGAACACCGAACACGTCAAGAACTTACAAGGTGGTGAGCTGCTTCAAGTTTCCGATGGTCGGAGTGAGCACGCCGCCGAGGTCCTTGTTGAATGACAGGTCCCTGCATGCACATAATTTGTCAATGATTCGCCACTGGAAGTTGCAAGAACATAAAGATTTAGCCGAACAGGGTGGTGCTACTTACAGGGATTGCAGGCCAGAGAGTTGCCCTATGTCAGCAGCTAGAACTCCTTTGATGCCCATGGTGGACAATTTTCTGAAAGAGGTGAGGGCAGTGGCAAGGAGCCTCAGTAGAGTGAGTGTGCAACGGAATTTTTGCTCTCGAGTTCTGGGTACACCTACATGGAGATCACTTTGTCGTTGGCGCACGTCACTCCCTCCCATGGCGAATCGCCGCAGGGGTCGTCGGACTGCCCCCACGTCGGCGGCGCGTTCTGCCACTGATCCATCAACGCCCTGAGCACAGAGGCTGCAACCAAACTCCGATCAATTCCATTTCTTACTCGAACCAACAGAATTGCTATTGCTGTTGCTTGATTATCGACAAGGAAATAGTAAAGCCAGAGTAGAGCAGAGCAAACTCGCTACGCATGAGAAAGCAGTATCCGAGAGCAAGCGAGCATGGCCGAGAGAGCCATGCAAGTGAAATAGCTACTCACTGTCCTGGCTGTCCGTCATGCCATGGCACGCCCGGGGGACGCACGCCGCGAGCACGACGGCCACGGCGAGGACGACGAGCCCCATCGTCGTTCTCCTCCCACCGCACCCGACCGCTGCTGCCTCCATGCGCGAACAACAACAACCCCCAACCACGCCGAGGTCGCGGTGCGAGGTGCGGTTTTAGGTCGCCCGGTTCTCAGCAAAAGCTCGCTCGGGGGCGCAGCGCAGAACAACCACCGGCACCACAACCGAAGGGCATGATGCGCCTCATGATGGGATGTGCACCCAAACGGGGCCAAATCGGCAAGACCCGTCGTTGGGGCCGGGCCAGGGAGAGGTGGGAGGTGGCGACGACTTGACTTGAAAGCGAAGCCAAGCTCCCCCGATGGCATGGAGCAGTGGAGCACCACTGCACTAGGTCGCTAGCTCTCTCGGCTAGTCCAGGCACGCCCGGCCAGCCGGCCGGCCCAACCGGCTCGTCGCGTCGTGTCGTGGCGTCGCGCTCTCGCTGTCTGCACAGGAAAAGCCATCAGCACGCGCGCGGGCGTAACCCTTGTTCTACGGCAAGTCCGACCTGAGGCCTGAGGATGCAGCGACAGACAGTGCTGTGGCGCCGTACTGCGCTAGCAGTGCTTGTTCTCGTGTGATGGTGCCTGGAAAGTTTTGTTTCCATGGGGATTAAAGGTGGTGATGGCCGAAGGTTAGTGATGATGAGGGGTGTGATTCAAGGGACGTAAAGAGGATAGGCAACATTAGGTGGGGACTAAAAAACTACATTAGTGCCCATCATTGGCATGTTCCGATCTGCAAGGATCTCTTGCTATGAATTTTTTTTTAAAAAAAATGCTACCAAACAGGAGGAATTTCATCAGAACGAAAAGATTGCTCTAGGTGACAGTATGTAGAGCATGAGGCATGTAGAAAATCATACTTCTGTTAGAAGCAAGCTTAGTGAAAAAGGCCGGATGAAATACTGTAGAGCGACCTGTCATTCATGGCACCCGCGCGAGGAGAGACTTTTCTGAACCAGAACGCACCGAGAGATTGGTCCGGCGGCAGGAAGCCATTTGCAAGACAGTCACGGTCGTTGGAGTGTGACCAGCTTATATTGGACTGATAGTCCTTGTGCCGACAGTGAAGTCAAAAACGATGCTGCTTGAAGGTGTAGCGAAATGCCAGGTACCACGACAACTAGGTTTTTCCGATAAGGGAAATTTCATTAATCTTAGATAGTTACATCAAGGTGATACAAAACCACAACAACTAGTTGGACCTGACAAGGTTTTCTCTGATTTTTCTCGCAGCATGGAAAAGAGCTGGCTGCATGACTTCAACTCTGCTGTTTCGGATATATATCTCTGATCTTTTATCACGAATCACCGTGAACTTCTGCTGCTTTTCCTTTTAGAATAGAGACACACACGTGTCCACACACTGCTATTTTCTTCATACTTTTCAAATTGTTTTCAACTCGTGTGTTCTTATGGATGCTGTGAGAACTGTAAAGCTAAACATAGATATCTTCTCTTTACCACTGGTTGTTCATGCGTTTAACAGCATGATGGCGATTTGTGATGATTGAATGCTGTAAAATTGCATTGGCAGATAGCTGCCTGAAGAGTGATTTCGCGGCATGGCTAGGACGCTTTTGCAAGAATGCTTAGGCTATTTTTTAAAAAGAAAGAGCAACATAGTTTGTGCTATTTTTTTAAAAAAGAAATAGTAACATAGTTTGTGATTATTTTAAAAAAGAAGAAGAAGAAACGATCATGTTAATTATCTGCTGAGACTGAATGTGCCTGGAAGAACAATACCACAAGCTATTTTTGAAAAGCACGCTCCATTCTGTTACCTGCTTGTCTGAGTGTGTACAGAAGAAACAATCACCATCAAGAGGGTTGCACAGCAAGTCTCGTGCCTTTGATGGCATGATGCCAGTGTTGAAAACAACCTAATTGTCATAGCCTTTTCTTTGGAACCTTTTATGCCGGAAGGGAGAAAGAAAAACAATAAGCAAGTTATGCAACAGGTTTCTGAAAGAAACCTCGACATAAGGAGTAGAAACACACTGTAAATGGGACCTTATCGTTCCTAATTTTGGGTTCCACATATACGGCACGTCATCATATTGCTCCAGAAAATTTGGAGGATTTAGGCTTAATCACTACAAGATTAGCAACTTAGTTTTTGAAACGTTAGCAACCTTTCCCAGCAATTTGTTTGCAATTGTCCAATAATTTATAGGTTTTTTAGTTAAGTTTACATCGTAATTGTGGGCAATAAGTTTATTGTTTTTTTTTGTTTTTTTGCGAGTGAAGTTTATTGGCAATTATGGTCGTAATTTGGTAGAACCGTCGCCGCCGCTCAGAAGAGAAAGAAATACTAAAGAAGTAAGGAGCACTAAAATTTAGCCACTAATAAGAAAAAATGTTGGAAAACATTGAATATCTTGCAGTAAATGGCTAAGAATGTACTAAGAAATACTGGATCTGTAGCCTGCTTGCTTCTGTTGGGGACATATTCCCCATATTCAAAGGGTCTACCATAAAAATCTGGATAGAAGCTGCTCCCTCTGTCCCATATTACTATTCGTTTTGATTTTTCTAGATATATAACTTTTGCTATATATTTAGTCATAATAATTTAGGTGCATACCAAAAGCTAGAAAAGTCAAAACGAGTAGTAATTTGGAATGGAGGGAGTATATGTTAAAATAATTTGGATTGTTATAGGGTTTAGAGTTGGTTGTGTCTATAATGTCAACATAGCTTGGTGGAAAGATATAATGGCATTATAAGAATCCTGTGGTTGGATTATACACCATAATTCAAGCTGTTTGGATAGGCTACATATTTTTTAATTCATTTTTTTAAACAAATATAACTGATCCAGACACTCCATAAATGTAGACATCTTAGGATCGGTTAAACTTTTAACTTGGTCCAGCAATACGTAGAAATATACATATATTGACAACATATGGCTGATTCATCATGAAAAATACTTTCCATAATATTTAGTTTTCTTTATTTAAAAGAATATGCTTTAAATAGTGCAAGTCAAAGCGTCGTATTCGGCAGTGTGTCCATATCTTAAATGACTTACATTGGAAGGGACTGTTTGCGGTTCAAGAGCATCAAGCTTGCTCTACCAAATTCTGCGGCTTTAACTAAATTGGGTTATCTTTTAATTTGGTTCATGATAACTTTTTTTTAAAAAACAAAGTATAGATGTAAACACTTATATACATGCGTATACACTCAAGTACTCAACAACATGACATACACACTCTATTTTCATGAGCACTTCACAGAGACTGATGAAAATGGGCACATCTCCTATACCGCTAAAACAATAGCGCTGTTAACTCCTCAGATAAATTTAAGAAAATTCAAACATTCGTGCCAGATCAGATCTTGAACTTGGTACTTCAGTAGCCGGGTCGAATGCAAACATTTGGTGAGACAAATATCTTCCTCAAGCTCCGTCTCTGATACGAACCATAATAGATCTGATGCAAGAGATTCAACATAACATGGGGGAGAAAAATTGCGAGCTCTTTTTTTCTTTGGAAGCTCTTTGCATGAGGCATGGGTGGGGCCCGTCCCGGCAAGCTCCTACTGTACTGCGGACTCGGAGCCTTTTTCAACCTATGGGCAGTTCCCATTGCAAGAGGATTTTGCTCGGAAAAAAAGAGCAACTGCAAGAGGATCAGAAACGCACGCTGAAGTTTCTGACTGAGCGTGCAGAGGGCTTCTATCATTGTAGTCGAGCGGGCCCTGCCGTTATAAATTCCTCGCTCCATGGTCTTTATGGATATGGTCGGAGAGCTTATCAGAGGACTTGGTCAGACTTGATGTTCTCATGTAGCCGAGGAGGATTTCAATGCCGATTGCGATGGATATCTAAGACACCAAGGGTGTGTTTGGTACCGGGGATGGAACTGTACGGGACGGGACGGTCCCAAATTTGATAGTGTTTGGTTCGGAGTCACGAGGGACGGGACGGTCCACAAATGGGAATATGCTCCCAAGATGCGGGATGACCCCGTCCGGCCAAAACGAGCGGACAGAGTCATCCCACTTCGGGCGCCGTCTGCTCCGTCCTTCTCCGTTCGCGAGACTGGCGCGGGGCTGCTTCGTCTCTGGCAGGGCGGGGTCCTCGAGCGGCGCGGCCGGTGCCCAGGGTCGGCGGCCGGCAGGGACCTCCGACGGCGTGGCCTGGGACGAGCGGCCGCCGGAGCAAGCGGGTCCAGCCGGCGGCGCGAGCGCCCCCGGCGCCGCGGCCGGTGCCCACGGCCAACAGGCACCTCCGGCGGCGCATCCTGGGGCGAGCGGGGACCTCCGGCGGCGCGGCCTGGGGCGAGCGAGGGCAGCAGGGATCTCCGGCGGGGGCGAGCGGGGGCGGCGCGGCCGGGCGACAGGGACCTCCGGCGGGGGCGGCGCGGCCGGGCGACAGGGACCTCCGGCGGGGGCGAGCGGGGGCGGCGCGGCCGGGCGACAGGGACCTCCGGCGGGGGCGAGCGGGGGCGGCGCGGCCGGGCGACAGGGACCTCCGGCGGGGGCGAGCGGGGGCGGCGCGGCCGGGGCGGCAGAGACCTCCGGCGGGGGCGGCGGGGCCTGGGCGGCAGGGAGCTCCGGCGGGCGAGCGGGGGCCGTGCAGCCTGGGCCTTCGGGAGCTCTGGCGGGTTGGAGAAGATAAGGATGAGGAGGGAAAAAAAAAGAAAAGAAGATGACATGTGGGCCTATATATGACATGTAGGTCCCACTAAACACATGTAGCTAACGGTGTTACCCGAGCCATCCGTCCCTCGTTTTCAATCCATCGTACCAAACAAAAAACTGGGACGAATTCATCCCTCTCAACCAAACATCAGACGGGATGATCCCATCCAAAAAATAGGAACGGCACCGTCCCATCCTTTCTTGTCTCCAAACCAAACGCACCCCAAATCTCCGTCGATTCTCTGGCAGAACGATAGACGCGCGTTGATCAGGACATCACATCTTTTTTGAGGGTTAAGGCAGGCCAGAGCCCAGGGGGACATCTTTTTTGGGGGCCTTTTACTGCCTGAAATACACGGCCTGGTTGGACCAGGCTGGATTATGTATGGGCTCTTGGGAAGAAGTTGGGATGCATGCCGTAGCAGACTAGCAGCCCGTCAAGTTTGAATTTTTGCCACTCCGACATGCGACCGCTGCTGCTGTTCTCACCTTAGGCCATCATCAACGCGAGCAGCCATGGTGGTTGGCTAATGACTGGTGGCTCACTCTCATTAGGATTCATGCTCTGGCGGTGGATATTCTCAGTGATGACCACGCAGACGAACTAATGATAACGGGAGGCTGGCGGACCACCATGTCGGTGTGTTCACGGTGGCGGTGAAGGTAACAACGACGGCAACGGATGTTGATGCAGATGTTGGCGCTGATGGTTGGTGGCTCACGTCTGTCTATGGACCACAAGCGGACGATGAGAAGGTTCTATTCCTAGAGGAACTGCAGGCCATTCGGGATGAATGCGATGGTCTTTGCCTCTTTGGGTTGTCGCGGGCGATTTCAATCTGATCCTCGACTCGGCGGATAAAAACAATGGCAGAGCTAACCGGAGGAACATAGCGAGATTTCGCGGAGTGGTGGACGAACTCGAACTCCGGGACATTCATCTGCATGGGCGGCTGTACACTTGGAGCAACGAACGGACGAATCCAACAATGGTTAAATTGGATCGGGTGCTCACCTCCGTGGACTGGGAGGAGCGATTTCCATTCTGCTTCCTCCAGGCTCTATCCACAGAAGGATTCGACCACAGCCCACTATTATTACAGTCGAACGCGGCACTCTCGCCTAAGCCAAGATTTCGGTTTGAAGCTTTCTGGCCAAAATTGGAGGGCTATCTGGAGGCAGTTTCACGAGGTTGGCGCTGATGACACGGCGGACCCATTCCGACGCCTGGACAGCATGCTTAGGAATGTGGCTCGTCAACTGCAGAGTTGGGCGGACAAGAAAGTTGGCAACGTCAGACTTCAGCTCATCCTCGCTCGGGAACTCATCCTACGGTTTGATTGTGCGCAGGAAAGAAGGGCACTATCTGAGGAAGAGACAGAATTTCGCAAACAACTCAAGGTTCTGTGCTTGAGCCTGGCGTCTCTGGAACGAACCATCGCCCGGCAGCGTTCGCGGATCCTCCAGCTGCAAGAGGGCGATGCATGCACCAAGTTCTTCCATCTGCATGCCAGTTAAGACAGCGCAAGAACTACATCGTCAGCCTGCACGAGGACGAGACGGATGCCACGGTTTATTCTCAGGAAGAAAAATCAGAACTGCTGTATGTGTACTTTGAGAACCTGTTGGGAACTGAGCACGCTCGCGCAGCAACACTACACCTGGCTAATTTGGGGGTTGAGCGTCGGGAGATGCCGGAGCTGGAGCTACCATTCACTGAAGAGGAAGTTTGGGGCGTGATTCGTGAACTACAAGGCGCCTGGGCCTGATGGGTTCACGGCCGCCTTGTATCAGACGGCATGGCAGATCATCAAGCCGGACGTCATGCGCCATCAACGCTTTCTACACGGTGGATCGACGACATCTCAGGTGTGTGAATGGTGCTCTCCTCGTTCTGATTCCAAAGATCTTGGACCCAAAGAAGCCAAAGGATTACCGGCCGATCAGTCTCATACACAGTTTCCCCAAACTCATCTCCAAGATGTTGTCCAAACGTCTGGCGGTGCGACTCGGTGACATGATTACCGGCAATCAAACGGCGTTCATGAAGGGGAGATAAATACTGGACAGTTTCAAATATGTACTGAGGGCGGCGGTACTGCTGAAAAAGAGGAAGATACCCAAGATGCTAATGAAATTGGACATCTCAAAGGCATTTGACACAGTGGCCTGGCCTTTCCTTCTAGAAGTACTTGAAGCTTGGGGTTTCGGACAGCGTTGGAGAGATTGGATCGCTTTGCTACTCTCGACAACCTCAACTAGAGTTCTACTCAATGGCGAGCCAGGGCATCCAATCACACACTGCAGAGGGCTTCGGCAAGGAGATCCACTGTCGCCGATGCTTTTCATACTGGTTATGGACGCGCTGAACCGCCTGTTCGCCAAGGCTAGCTTGGAGGGCCTCCTTCAGCCAATGGGGCACAGGTCGATCAAGTATCAGTGCAGCTTCTATGCGGACGACGTGATCCTCTTCGCGGTTGATGAGATGCGCTGCATTGTCGCTATTCTGGAGATCTTTGGGACAGCGTCTGGGCTCAGCACCAACCTAAGCCAGTGCTCCCTTACGCCAATACATGGCTGTGAACACACGTTGGAGGTAATACAAGAGATTTTCCCATGTCAGATTCTACCACTCCCTATCAAATATCTGGGCCTCCCACTATCAACCAAGGTGCTTCCGCGAGCACACGTTCGCCCATTGATAGAAAAGGTTGCAAGGAAAATTCCGTCCTGGAAGGGGGCACTCATGAACAAGGCTGGGCGACTTCAACTGATAAAGTCAGTAATGTGCCCAATGACTGTTTATGTTCTGACGGCTGACAAGCTACCTGATTGGGCGATCAAGGAGTTGGTGGGGTTGCAGAGGAGATTCCTCTGGACTGGGAAGGACGCTTCTGTCAGGGGCAAATGTGCGGTGGCGTGGCCTACTGTTGCTCGTCCGACAATAACGGTGGTCTAGGCGTTACGGACATCAAATTGGCAGGATTTGCCTTGTGCGCGCGCAGGCTTTGGCTCCAAAGAACCGACACTGACAAAGCATGGGCAGAGTTAGACATGGCGGTGGAACCTCAGGTCAAAGCACTGTTTGATGCTTCTGTTACAATCCAGATAGGCAATGGGAGAAGAACTTTCTTCTGGAGTGACAATTGGATCGAGGATCGACCCGGACGCAACAGCCCCCGCGTCGCTCTCAGGGGTGGCTCGGGCGGCAAACCCGATCCCTTGCCGCCGCCGCCCCAACCTCCAATCCTCCGCTTCGCCGCTGCCTAAGCTCGTTACCAGAAGCCCGTGGGCGTGCTATGAGGGTGGCGGCAGGGCTTCTTTGCCGGCTCGAGGCGTGACCCGACCAGATCTAGGGCGTGGCGCTGATGAGGAGATGCTCGCGGGTGCAGGTGGCGGAGGCGGGAGGGGGTCGGCGTGTGGCACGGAAGTGGCAGCGCGAAGGCGCGGCGGTGCGGCGCACGTCTTGGATGGCTCGCGGCGTGCATGGCTGTTCCGGCCCTCTGACGGAGCTCGCCGTCACAGGTGGCCTTCTGCGGCGGCGACGGCAGGGGGCCATGGATCCGGCGCTATTTTGGCTAGATCCGGTGGTCGCGCGTCCGGGGCGCGTGTGCGCGGAAGTGGAGGCGGCACCGGTGTGGCGTGCCAGGAACAGTGGCGGTCCGAGGCTGCAGGGGCGTCGGCTGGGCCCCCGGGGGCGCGGCGTGCTGGGCGTGGTTCGGACGCAAGTCATGCCGACCGCGTGTGGCTGGATAGCAGCGGTCAGCCAGATCTAGGCCAGTGCTTCACGGTGATCAACGAGGTGCTTCTACACGGTAGCTCCTGTATATTCAACAGCAGCGGCATGGTGTCGCGTTCGGGGTGGCCTGTGCAAGGCGTGCCAGCGATGCCATGGAGGCGCGATAGGGATGCCTGGCACAGGGGCGCACTGGCGGCACCGAGGTGGTGCTGCGGGCGTCGTTGGGCCACCTCTCCCCTCGGTGCCGCGGGCGTCGTTGGGCCACCTCTCCTCGACTGAGGAGTTGCGGAGGTGGTGACAGGAGAGGGAGGCGGCTAGGCGCTGGTGGGGGCTTGCGCGGTGTGGAGGAGGCTGCGCGTGGCGAGGCACGTGTATAAGGTGGCAACATCCTGAGGAGATGCCCGACGACTGGTGAGGCGGTGCAGCGGTGGCCGCGTCCAAGGAGCGGAGGTCGAGTGGTGGCGCATCTGAACGGTGAGCGCAGCGGAGGTGGAGGTACGGCGGTGTGGTGCGTGGAGGCACAGCGGTGATACCGTCCTGGATGAGCTGCCGTGACTGTGGTTCGGAGTGTCAAGCCGTGAGCGTGCAACGAGGGCTTGGGATGCTTCGGGCAAAAGCCCTCGCCAGCGTTCTTGCTGGTGGAGATGATGGCGGCACCCTAGGGCATCATTTTCCCTGTTGGAGCATCATGTCTAAGCTACAACCCTGCTACACGGGTCCTCTAAGGTGAAAACCCTGTCCAAATCTTGGACGAGTGACAACGGTGCCATTGGTGTCATGCCCTCCTTAGAGGTGTCGTCTCTAGAGACCCATCTCATTTTGTGGCATTGCTGGTCCATTGGTCATGGGCGGCTGCAGCTGGTCGCAGCAATTCCGCCGCGTGGCAAGCTGGACAGGTGTTGCCGAGGCCACATGGAGGCGATCGCAGTTATGGTGGCGGCTAGGGGTTGTCGCATGGTTGTCGATTTTGGCTGCTTGCAGCAGACTGCGGCGGCTGGCGTTGCTTGGCAACGGTCAGTGCGGTGTAGGATTGCGTCAGAGGACGGTGCTTGCGGCAACGGCATCATGGGATGACTAGGCTTGCAGCGGACCGCGGCAGGTTGCTCAGCTTGGCTGGGCTATCCGGTGTGGTACATTGTTGGAAGACGGCCCAAATAACTTCTCTGGCTTGTTGACACGGTGGCGGAGGCTATTTGTGCGGATGAAGCAACGAGGCAAAGTTGACCTGCGACGGCGGCTTGGCTGATCGATGGAGATCTTGTGGAGCGGGGCAACATTGCTCACCACTCTGTCCGTGATAAAAGAAACGGATCCATGACGTGGAGTACTGTGGCGGGTGTGGCGAGGCCCCCGCGCGCGGTGTTTCTTCGAGGTGACGAGAGCGAGGTGGAGTCCAACGGCGGATGTGGCGAGGCCCCCGCGCGTTATGTTATCGCGGTGGCGACTACGAGGCAGCCTACGAGAGGTCCGGATTCGGTGGTATCACTCTTCAAGTGGAGTGTGGTGTTGCAGCGGCACTACAATGGAGGACCCGTATGGCGATGGCCTTCTTGGTGCGGTGCAGTCTGCTTCTATCGGTTCCCTGTCAATGCAGGGCCACGCTTGGAGGCATGCCTGGAGGTTTCGGCGACTACATGAGCGTGAATGTTGGTGGGTGGCGCAGAAAAGCTTCAGCTCTGCTGCCGTTGTCGGGCGGAGTTAAATCTGCTTGAGATGTGTTGAGTTCGGCGCGTGTTGATGTCCCAATCCAACCGACCAATGTGTTATTAAGTTGAGTTAAGTGCAATGGCGTGATGCGGTATGTGTTGATGACCCAATCCAACCTACCGGTGTTTGTGTTGTTTTTTCATTTGTTATTTTTGCCTAGTCTGAGCTTCATCTTCTTTTTAATATAATCGGCAACTCTTCTGCCTAGTTCGTTTAAAAAAGCAATTGGATTGAGGGATCATCGGTGGCTCAGTTAGCCTCAACTCTGTATGAGGCGGTACCACGAAGGATAAGGCGTAAGCAAACAGTCGAGCAAGGCCTGCTGAATCGACGCTGGATACGTGCAATTCAGGAATCCCCGTCCGTCCAGTCAATAGTTGAATACCTTGGGCTATGGGAGCGGATTTCTGATCTACACTTAACAGATGAAGAAGATGTCTTCATTTGGAAATGGACTGCTAACGGGCAATTCTCATCAAAATCTGCCTATGAGGCTTTACACCAGGGAAGTGTCGAGCGAGACGTATCTGGAAATCATGAGCTCCTCCAAAGGTAAATTTTTTCATTTGGCTGGCTTCAAGGCGGCGGTTATGGATGACGGATAGGCAGCGTCGTCACGACCTCGATGCAACGGATGAATGTTGGTTTTGCGATCAAGAGAAGGAGATAGCTGACCACATTCTGGTAAACTGTTACTTTGCGAAAGAAATCTAGTGGGGAGTCCTCAACTCATACCGCTGTGTCTGTTCCTTTCCAAGAGCCATGCATATGCAGGAATGATGGGGCTTCATGCGTCATCGATACCAGCAGAATAGGAAAAGAGGATTCGATTCCTCGTTCATGCTCAAGACCGGACACATATGGAAAGAGAGAAATGCAAGGTTGTTCAAAGATGAAAGCAAAACAACAAAGGGTGGTACTGCAGGAAGCCGCACTGGGAGCCTCTCGCATTGGTAGTCTGATACGCGAGTAATCATCATAAGTGTTTGCGCTCTTTCTTGTTTTGATTGTCACCTGATTTTATGTAATAGTCTCTTTTAGAACTCTAATTTCAGGCGTTTGCATCCCGTGCAGCACGTTGTAATTCATACTTATAACATAAACTCTCTTCTGCTTAATACCAAGATGCGTAGAGTTCTTGCATGTTCGAGAAAAAATGATAACGGGAGGATGAGCTGGAGAGCATATAGGCAACGGAGGTGGTAATATAAGCCGGCTGAAAAATTGAAATGGCTGATTTGTTGTAAGAAAAAAATAGTGTTCGGTAGCTGATAAGCCGGCGGATAACCTGAACTGAACATAGCTGAGTGCGACAATGTAGCGGCGAGCCGGCGGCAGACGCGCAAAGCAACAGAAGGAACCCTATCCGGTGAGGCGGCGACGCGCAAATGCAGCTGCAGGCCGGCAACCTTCGACTTTGGTGGAGCCCCCCGTCACGGCGTCACGTGAAGACCATCACTCCACCAGCAATAAACCAGCCGAGGGCCCGAGCCCCTCGCTCGGCGCGCCTTCAAAGCTCGGGCTCCGTGGCCCGTGACGCCGCCCCGCGGTTCCCGCCCTAGCACTTCGCTTGCCGCGCCGCCGCCCCGCTGCCTGTCTCCAGCTGTCGTCCGAAGCGCAGCCCTTCACGCAAGCCTGCCGGGCCATGGGTTTCCTGCGGCCAACGGCAAACCGGGGTCGTTTCGTGTGTTCTGCGCTGCCCGTCGCGCCCACCGGCAACTGAACTGACAGCTCCCAAAATGTCCTCCGATGATTAGTTGCTTTCACGACGTTCCAGCTTTGTTATCGTGAGAAATCAGTAGTTGTTCGACCATTGCCGATCCCGTAGCTCGCACTAGAGGTCGAAATACCATCGGCCGGCTTGGACCACGGAGTACGCTCGCGTTCCTCTACCGGACCAGCAGGTGAGGCTGCTCGCGGTATCATCCATCGTGCTACGACGCACTGGGCTGCTGCGACAGCTACACGGACGAACGAGAGCAACACTTCATCGTTGTTTTGGAAAGCAGCAAAAGACAGGCGCTACGAATAAACAACGCCCGACTAAAATAACTTCAGCAGCAAGGTTTTCACGACTGCTCGCCACGCCAAATCGGCGCTGCACGGGCACGACGCCAGTGGCCACGAAAGTAGAAACGGGAAAGTGCCCGCTTTCGGCAAAGCCCGGATGGATCATGGATGGATGAATGGCGGTTCAGTCGCGTCGCCCTCCCGTTTGCTCCTCCGCGCCGTTTGCCTTGCCTTGCAAGAGAGCCGTCTCATCCCCAATCACGACTCCTCGTGATATCCTCTCATCTTTTCACGAACAGACTAGTCTAACGGTCTGATTCCTCGCTAAACTAAACTTACTGTGCAAGGAGAATGGCTCGTGCGTGGTCTCCATCGCTTTTTGTTAGCTGCGCTCCGTCCCTTTCCAGCGCAGTTACACCTAACCGAATCCAGGAGCTTCCGGATCATGCGTTGATCCGCGAGCAATGGCCAAGTGCTGGATGCCGGGAGGAACAAGGTGTCACTGCAGCCGGGTGCCAAGCACGGCTCACCGAACCCACTCCACTTGCGTTGCGTGCAGGGGTACACTCCTCGACATGTACAGTACCGGATGCAACAGTTGGAACTGCTGGGTCGTACAAGTGTGCAACACGATCTAGCGGGACAACGACCTTGATAATGAAGCACCAACAGAACTACAGAAGCACTTTGGGTCACTGAGAAAATAGAAAAACATTATCTTTTATTATAAAAAGGAAAAATAATGTACTGAATCAGCAGGAAGCCAACAACTCAGATTCGCAAAACATTCTAGAGGAATCAGTTTATAAAAAACAATTAAAGGTAACGCTGAACCTGAAACAGTTAAACCTCTGCCGAAAGCCCGAAGCCCCCTGTTAACAGCAATAAAACAAAGACCCAGCACCAAACAGGTGAGCACGAAGCACGCGTGGACGAGGAAGACCGGGGAGTCCACGGTCATTACTACTGAGGCAGCAAGAAAACAAATCTGCTTATCCCGTAAGCAATATCAGCAGCAAGCATCCGCCGCCGTCCCCACACCCAACTCCACACTACTCCAAACGCGCTCCGTTGCCCAACCCGCCGGCAGCCAAAGTACAGCAGGCATGCGTCCCTACCCCTGATATCCCACCCCCACCACCACTCCGGCCGCCTCTCCCCCAGCAAACCCCAGTATCCCACTGCCCCATAGCCCACAGCTCTTCCCCAGTTCCCTTTCCATCCATCGCCCTTGCGTCGCCGGAAGAACGCCGGAAAATCGCCCCGCGGCCGCCGTGCCAGAGGCGTCAATCGGCGCTGCGGCATTTGTTGCTAGCTAGTAGGCGGGGAGGGGGGCAGGATGAGCATGTACGGGAGGGACCCGTGGGGCGGGCCGCTGGAGATATGCCCCGACTCGGCCACGGACGACGACCGCAGCCGGAACCTGGACATCGACCGGGGCGCGCTGTCGCGGACGCTCGACGAGACGCAGCAGAGCTGGCTGCTGGCGGGGCCCGGGGACCAGGGCCGCAAAAAGAAGAAGTACGTCGACATCGGCTGCCTCGTCGTCAGCCGCAAGCTCTTCGTCTGGACGCTCGGGGTGCTCCTCGCCGCCGCCGTCTTCGCGGGGGTCGTGGCGGGGATCGCCAAGGCCATCCCAAGGAGGCACCGCCCGCCGCCGCCGCCAGACGACTACACCGTCGCGCTGCACAAGGCGCTCATGTTCTTCAACGCGCAGAGATGTGAGTTGCTGCTCTTTTCCTGCACTTCTGTTTCGTTTGGGGTTTCGCGTTTTCTTGTGGGAAATGCTTGTGTTTTTTCTTTCTTTTTTGTGTCCGCAGCCATTACTCTGGTGATTCGAGAAATTTAGGGCCTGGTTTGGGAAATTTTGGTATAAAAAATGGCTGATTTTTTAGACAGCGGACTGTTTTTTACTCGGTAGTAGAATTGTAGAATAATGATAGATTAAATTTTTAGTGGTGGTTTTGACGATGCTTTGCATCGTCTGTAGGAAAGCTGGACTTTTTAGTCGTTTTAGCTAGTTATATTCTCGATTCATTACCTGAAATGGGAGAGAGGACGAGCGCTCCTGGTTCTCTTATCTTTCAGATCTGTCCTTAAAAATGCCTAAACTGCATTTTGAAGATTGATTTTCAAATGTGAAATGCGCATTTCATTCATGTCCGCGTTCTTCAAATTTGCTGCAGCTGGCAAGCTTCCGAAGCACAACAATGTACCTTGGCGTGGTAACTCTTGCATGAAGGATGGGCTCTCGGACCCGGCAGTACGGAGAAGCCTGGTCGGCGGGTACTACGACGCTGGCAATGCCGTCAAGTTCAACTTCCCAGCTGCCTTCTCCATGACCCTCCTCAGCTGGAGTGTCATTGAGTACAGTGCTAAGTACGAGGCTGTTGGAGAACTTGGCCATGTCCGTGACATTATCAAGTGGGGAGCAGACTACTTCTTGAAGACCTTTAACTCCACAGCCAATAGCATTGATCGTGTCATTGCGCAGGTAAAAATAAATCACCACAAATAGAGATGCGCTGGGTGTTATGTTCTTGTCCCACCAGGCCATGCTAATCTAAAAAATTATGGGGAGGGTGCAGGTGGGAAGTGCTGCAACGTCACCTGGTTCTACACAGCCCAATGATCATTATTGTTGGATGAGGCCAGAGGACATCGACTACCCACGTCCAGTGGTCGAGTGCCACGCTTGTTCGGATCTTGCTGCTGAAATGGCTGCAGCATTAGCTGCAGCTTCTATTGTATTCAGGGACAATAAGGCTTACTCACAGAAGCTTGTACATGGTGCTACCACTCTCTTCCAATTTGCACGGGATCGGCGTGGCAGGTATAGTGCAGGTGGTTCAGATGCTGCAAAGTTCTACAATTCAACCAGCTACTGGGATGAGTTTGTGTGGGGTAGTTCATGGATGTACCTTGCGACTGGCAATTCGTCATACTTGACTCTGGCCACACACCCCAAGCTTGCAAAGCATGCTGGTGCTTTCTGGGGTGGTCCGGATTATGGTGTGTTCAGCTGGGATAATAAGCTCACTGGTGCACAGGTAAATGTCTTAATTTTATCTTGCCTAATTAAATGTTGAGACATTCCTTACATGACCCGCTGGCATTTAGTTTGGTTGATGGTTTATACATGGTACTGGAGTAGTACATTTCGTTATAACATCTGCCCTATATGTTGAATCATTATTTTTCTACAAGTATACATCAACTTGCTCAGCTGTGGTAGTAATTTAGTGCCAGGTCAACCTCCTGTCATATTTAAGGTACTAACTATTGTTAAACAATAGGATGATTCCAATTATAGAGCATGTGAGTCAGGGTTTTGTTGATATATTAAGGGTGATGTGGGCACATCTTCATTGTTGTCCTGTCTAGGCCTGTGCATGCATAGCACCCTTTCCCTTTACCCATAGGTGTTAATTAGATCCGGACCAATAGGTACAACATGCTAGTGTTCATCATTTAAACAGGCAATGTTGTACTAATAGCTGGGGTGTCACACTCTTTCAATCTCCATGCAGCATTCTACTATAACACAACACTCTTTATAACTTCTTTTTTTTAAGAAAAAAACTCATGTGGTCATGTGGTAATCGAGCCCTTTTTCTAAATAGGAAAAGGTAGCATTTTTTGTTTGCTGTTGAACGAATAATGGCTTTTGACATGCTTGTCCTACCTTTTTATTTATCTTCAATTCCAGGTTCTTCTAAGCCGGTTAAGGCTTTTCTTGAGCCCTGGATATCCGTATGAAGAGATGTTGAGGACATTCCACAACCAAACTAGCATTATCATGTGTTCCTACCTTCCCATCTTTAAGTCTTTCAACAGAACAAAAGGTCTTATAGCCATCAACTCAGTGTATTACACTATCACTACTGCTTTTTAGAATAGTTTACTGAAAATTTTCATTACAGGTGGTTTGATTCAGTTAAATCACGGGAAGCCACAGCCTCTTCAATATGTGGCCAACGCTGCATTCCTTGCTTCTGTGTTCAGTGACTATCTTGAGGCTGCAGATACCCCTGGGTGGTATTGCGGCCCCCATTTCTACTCTATTGAGGTTCTTCGCGGTTTTGCAAGGACTCAGGTAAGCTGGTAGCATTTTATACTACAATCTTGTTCCAGCAGTTTTTAACCCCTGATGCTAATTTGTTCCTTCTATCAGATTGAGTACATCTTAGGAAAGAATCCTTTGAAGATGAGCTATGTGGTAGGGTTCGGAAAACATTACCCCAAGCATGTTCACCACCGGGGTGCTTCGATCCCCAAAAACGGTGTTCACTATGGCTGCAAAGGAGGGTGGAAGTGGAGGGACACCAAGAAGCCAAACCCCAACATCATAGTTGGAGCTATGGTCGCTGGCCCCGATCGCCATGATGGATTCAAAGATGCCCGCAAGAACTACAACTACACTGAAGCAACGCTGGCGGGCAATGCTGGTCTAGTCGCAGCATTGGTAGCTTTGTCCGGTGAAAGCCATGGGGTGGACAAGAACACGATGTTCTCTGCAGTGCCGCCCATGTTCCCATCACCTCCACCGCCATCGGCACCATGGAAACCATAATGGCTGCGAGTATCTGATTCTTTTGTATACTACGTATTTTAGACTAGAGTTTTCTTTGTTGTAACACTACTGTGGAGATCTAACAAGTGAAGATGTAGCCATTGCCTTGTTTTGGTTTCTTTTTCAGTGTTGTATAATCGCCGTGCTGTGTGCTATGGACTAAGTTGTGTATGAATCTCTATGTTCTACTAATTCAGTGACAGATTCCAAGGCAATTTGTGGGAACTCTTGCATCAGTTGAGTTCGAAAAGGCAGCAATTGATTCTCCGGGGATCTGCGGGAACTCAACGTGGTTGTGTTTCCTGGACACTTGGATTTTTCGAAACTCCTGAACAAGTATTGCGATGGTTTTGCCGGTTTCCGGCAAGGAGTATCCCCAGGTGCGTCTTCTCCTTCCCACCTCTTCACTCTGCAATTCCACTCCCTCCCGAGACTCGATCTCAGGAAGTCAGGATGCCCGTTCAATTCGATTCATGCCGTATCCCCTCCGCGGCGTGTAATTCTCCCATCTCGTGCTGTATGTTGACCATATGGAGCTGTTGGAAAGAGTGAAACCCCCTCCTCTCCAATCTCCATCACTAGTTCACTACCCCAAACTCCGGAGAGCTCAGAGACCTCCTAGTCCGATCCTCATCCTCTCCACGATGAGTAGTAGCGGCGCAGCAGCAGAAGAAGATGCGGCTGAAGCTGTCGGTGAAGGACGACGACGAAGTCGCCGCGAACGTCGTGCCGCCGGTGACCGTGGTCCTGGACGGGCATCTGCCACCGAGTCCACCTCAACCGGCATGCCGGGTACCGCAGCCTCGCGGGCGCGCTCCGCTGCCTGTTCGTTGACGCGGACGAAGGCCAGGGGGAGGACGGCCTCGACCGAGCCAATGCCATCCCGGGCCACGTAGTGGCGTACGAAGACATGGAGGACGACCTCCTCCTCGCCGGCCATCTCAAGTGGAAGATACAGCACGGGATGGCCGCCGCCGCCCGCCTGCCCGCTCTGGGCGGAGAAAAGGAGTAGAGGAGGGCGCGGAGCATGGAGTAGGCGGAGGAGAGGAGGAAGGTTGAGACGAGCATGAGTACGGACACGGCGACGAGAAGGCGCGACTGGACACTCCAAATGTGTCACCGGGCACAGCTTGCCAGGCAATCTATCTCGTCGGCGGCGAACGGGAAGGAGAGCGCTGCGTCGCCGTGGTAAGAGAAGAACAGAACTACGAAAGGACTAGTTTGTAAAATATAGGGCCACAAATAGGGGTTTTATGAAAATAATTGGATCGCGATTCGATCCAATTTAGGAGGTTTTATGTAAATAATCGGTCGCGGTTATTACACAGGATCCGTTTTAGGGGGGTTTGTTTAAATAATCGGATCACGATTAGTAATCGCGATTTAGTTTAGGGAATTTTATGTAAATAAACGGATCGCGGAGAACAACCACGATCCCAATGAGAATTTAATTTGCAAATTTTGTGACCGCCGTCCACTCTGCGATGCGACCTGCCCCGCCGGCGGACGCCCGGCGTCTCCAGCAAGCCCGCGGGAGCCGCATTGGCTTCCGGATGGATAACCCGTTCGACGCGAAGGTGCTCCAGGTGCCGTCGTCGGCAGACGACGGCAGCTGGTGGCAGCGACGGGAGGCTACGCAGGACGGACCGTCCGACGGTGGTAGTCGGCATCCGAAGGGGAGAGTATGCATACGATCTGGTAACGCCCGCCTCCTCCCCTTGCCATCAGTGCCGTCTATTTGGTTCTTTCCACATGTTCAGTCATGATGTTCATTTTTTTTAAATGATGATGAACTTCGTCAAGGGGAAGTCTTTCACCCCTGATATGTTGGTAGGCATAGTTCGAGCAATCAGTTGCTGTTTATGTTTTAATAGTTTGAGACTAATATTTAGGCTCATATATAGCCAAATCATTTGAATTCTGGTCTTATGCTGCACAAAAATAGGGAATAGGGAAATTTTCAAGTGTCAGCAGTTACTGACTGAAGCAGTGAAACTAGTTAGGTTCAGCAACCAATATCTGATGATCATGGTGGTTTGTAGTACTAACGATGGTTTTATGGCATATAATTAAACCTTTCCTGTTGAAGTTTCAACTCATACAGGCTTTTCAGACTTTCAGCTTCTCAAGCTATATCAAACTCCAGAAGAAAGACAGCTAGATGAGTTTTCAGCGTTATGGTTATCTTTTCTAACTTCATGTATTTTAAATCACTGTGTATATGAATATACGATCATTATTTTGCCATCTTCCTAATAGCTACCCCATTGTGGTCCACCTCAGAGCATAAAGCTTATTGTAATTAATAAAAGAATTAAAGCAAACTTGGGTGAAAAGTAAAGGCCTGTTTGGAAAGGGGTGTTAAACTTTAACACCCCACTTTTAACAACTTTTTTAACACATTGGCTCCCAAACAGGAGTGTTAAAAGGTTGTGTTAAAGTTTAACACTCCCAATTTCATAAACACATCAATGGGGTATTAAAATTTGATAAACTTGGTCCCCCTCTCCACTCTTTCCCTAATTGCCCCCCTTTCTCTCTCCTCCTCTCTCTCCTCCCCGCCGCCTGCGCATCCTCCCCTCCCGCATCGCATCCTCCCCGCCCGCCGCCATCTCCTCCCGCCGGCCATCCATCCCGCCCACAGGTCCTCCTCTCTCTCCACTCCCTCTTTCTCACATCCTCTCTCTCCTCTCAGAGGCAGCGGCGGGCGGCCGGGAGCAGCAGTGTGGCAGCAACGTCTGGGGGGGAGCAGCGGGCACAACAGCGGCCGGGGGGGAGCAGCGCGGCAGCAGCGGCTGGGCAGGTGTGGCTTCGGCGGTGAGGCAGGCTTCGACGGTGCGGCTTCGGGGCAGGTGGCGGCTTTGGCGACGGGCGTGGGAGGCAGGAGCAGCGGGAGTGGGCACGGGCGCGGAGGGCGGCTCTGAGCGGCGTCGACGAGTGGCCGCGCGGGAGAGCCGGCAAGCGACTTCTCCTCCACCACCATCGGCCCCTAAGTGCGGCCCCTTCGTCCCCGATCCTCTCCTCTGCCGTCAGGCCCCACGCAAGATCTCTTCCGGCGCAACTCCTCCCGGACCGGCCCCCGCGGGACCTCCTCCGGCCTCCTCCCTCCGGCGCACCTTCTCCTGGACCGGCCCCTGCAGGACCTCCTCCGGCCTCCTCCCTCCGGCGCACCTCCTCCTTCTGGCACCCCTCCTCTGGCCTCCTCTGGAGCACCTCCTCCCTCGAGCACCGGCCGGGTGCCCCAGGAGCACGGCCGCTACCTCACAACGCCGTCGGGTGGCCTAGGAGTAATGAGGGGCAATATTGTCAATTTCAACCTAAGATGTTAAAGTTTAACAGACCATCCAAACACCCCAATTTGTTAAACTTTAACACTCCATTTGAGGATAGTATCCAAATAGGCCCTAACAATACTTGTGGCAGATGAAAAACAAGATAAATCTTTTGACTGCAGTAGTTTATCTTGTTTTGGTATTTGAAAGTACGGAAGGCAGGCTTGCCACTACAGATCGTTTCATACAATTCTTGCACATTTGCATACTTACTCCATCTAGTCCAAAATGTAGGTCGTTTTGGCTTTTCTTGATACATAGATATTGCTATGCACTTAAATATAGGGTTATGTCTAGATTAGAAAAGTCAAAACGACCTACATTTTGAAACAGATGGAGTATTTTCTTTTTAATAGGCATATATGAACACTTACTACAAGAACATACAACTAGCCACATACTAACCCAATTTGACCATAAACAGATTGGTGGGTCCTTGTCATGTTGCTACTTGTGATAGTACCAATCTATTGAAATCTTTGTGCATCTTTTCTCTATTGAAACCTTTGTCTCAAAACTAGATTACTACATGGTGAGACTGTCAATCTGTCATCCTGGGTGTGCTGATGTACTTCCCCCTTTAGCTCTTAAATATTCCATGCACAGTTTTAAAAAGAAAACCTACATTTGGCACCCCTTAGTATTTAATGTTTGCTATTGTCCCCTAAGGAATGATTTTTTGGTTGTCCCTGTTAATTACTATTTCTAACTGTGGAATGCAAGGTACAATAGAATATACAGGTGATGGATCTGTTTGTATCTTTGGGCATCCGGCTTCGAAAACACACAGAGGAAACTGGAAGAGTTGCTCTTTAAACTTAGGCAAGTATTGAAATAATCTCTCGAATCAGCCTTTGTTTTTGAAGACCGTAGTTGGACATGCAATGGTCAAATTGTGTTGAATTTAGTTTATATTTTTTGAGTTTTTTTATTAAATAGAGATCCAATACAAAACGAATATATTATTGCTGTCTGTTTATTCTGCTGGTATCTGGCCTATTCTTCTTCAATTGTAAAAACCTAGTCAGCTATCTCACAAAAGTCTTACATGAAACAAATGGTGTCGCTGCAAGAAATGTTTCAACTTGGCGCGGTACCAGCTATCTTGCACCTCTGGTTGGAGCCTTCTTAGCTGATTCGTATCTGGGGAAGTACTGGGTAACCCTAATCTCACAATCTTTGTTCTTGCTATGTGCTAAATTTGACCTGTACTGTAATTACTGTAAGTGGTAACATTTATGTCAGTACACTATCCTCAAGAAGAGTGAACTCAGACCCTTATCGAAAGTTTGAAACAAATAATTTAAGAGATCATAACTATATTTGAAGAGTCGTAATTTTATGTCAGTCACATAATATAATAGTATTGTGGCATTAATATAGACAATATAAGAGTTAGTTTGGATTAACCATTCCCCATGTGGGTTGGAGGGGATTGAGGGGGAATGAACTAATATTCCCCTCAATCCCCCTAGTCCCCTCCAATCCACATGTGGAATAGGACATCCAAACAAGCCTAGAAGCCTCTGGTTTCTCGGAGTACAATTTTCAATCACACTTACCTGCTTGTAGCTTAGCGGTTGCACTGACCTCAGTAGCACCTCAGGTCCCGAGTTTGAATCCCCGTGGGAGCGAATTTCAGGCTGGGTAAAAAGAAACATGACTCGTTGGTCTCCCTAGTCGGCATGGGTGAGACCGACATATGGTTGGCGGGCCCTCGTGTACTGGTCAAGACCCAAACCACAAGGGCTGAATTATCCATGTATGAGGGGTGCCAGTACCTTCTCAACTAGGCTCCGGTTGAGCTCTTCTTGGAGAAATATCGTGGAGCGGTCTTTCCCCCACGAGCCAGGTTTGTTAGTATTAGATGTGCATTCAACATCCGAGCTCGAATTTCTTACCGTGTTATCTTCTGTTGCCCCTATCCTGTTTATTTAGGGAATGGGGATGTTGATTCTGTCAGCAGCACTTCCGTTAATCTCTAGTTCTCTACTGGTCCCCATATTCTGTTTTCTTGGACAGATATAGTATCATATCAGTTCATCATAGTTTGTTGGCTTGTACATGGTTGTTATAGGTTATGGTGCACTGAACCCTTGTATTACGTCCTTTGGTGCTGATCAATTTGATCATACTAATGAAGAGGAAAGAAACAGAAAGAGCTCTTTCTTCAGTTGGCACTATTTTGCACTCAGTGCTGGCTCGTGTGGGTACAAGAACATGAAGGCTGGCTCTGGGGTTTTACCATCACGGCACTGTTTGTGGCTCTAGGTCCAAGTATTTTTCTCTTGGGCTTTCCTGTACATAGATTTCAGAGAATTGGAGCAAGCCCTATGACAGGAGTATCACAGGTTGTTTTTTGCAGCTATCCGCAACTTCAATAAAGATTTACCCCAAGCGATTTTTCACTTCTTTATGAGCTTCCTGAGCAAGGTTTATCGATTGAAGGAAGCAAGAAATTAAAGCATACAGCCGGACTTAAGTAACATTCTATTATGATATTTCATTCCATACACTTGCATTGACTTAAGTTTGCATTTCCATATAAGTTTACTTAGAAAATTTTAAATATATATGACCATTTGAGATTATTCTAAACCTATATTTGAAACCATGAAAGGAAAAGGATTTCTTGCACTTGGTAGTACCGTATTCTAGAGTCTACAGTCCATGTGTTGAAACTATAGGAATGTATTTGATTCTGCTTTGATTTGCCTGTACCATATGACACGGTATGCATTTGTTATGCTTCTACAGTTCAAACTTATGTCAATACAAAGGACACAAGAAGATACCCAATCAACCTAAAGGGGTGTTTGGATAACCTTCGTTAAACTTTAGCACCTGTCACATCGGATGTTTGGATATTAATTAGGAGTATTAAACATAGTCTAATTACAAAACTAATTGCACATATAGAGTCTAATTCACGAGATGAATCTATTAAGACTAATTAGTCCATGATTTTGACAATGTGGTGCTACAGTAACCATTTGCTAATAATGGATTAATTAGCCTTAATAGATTCGTCTCGCGAATTAGACTCCATCTGTGAAATTAGTTTTGTAATTAGCTTATATTTAGTCCTTTTAATTAGCATCCGAACATCCGATATGACCCTGATAAAGTTTAGCACCTCGTATCCAAACACCCATTTCCACAGATTAAAAAAGAAAATTCATAGCGCAACCAAGTGTATTTCTCAATTCCAAGCAGTGATCCTCTTTTTCCTCTTGCAGATTTTTTGATAAAGCTGCAGTTGTGGTATCATCTGATTGTGATTCTGTTGGCCTGCTTGAATCATGGATAATGTGTGTACTGTGAGTCAAGTGGAAGAGCATAAGATTCTGATTAGAATGCTGCCTACCTGAGCCACAATGATATTCTTTTGTACAGTCCTGGAACAGATGTCTTCGACCTTTATAGAACAAGGTATGGTAATGGACAAACACATCGGCTCTTTTGAAATACCTGCAGCATCCTTCCAATCTGTGGATATCAGATCTGTCCTTGTTCTCGTTCCAGTCCATGAAAGAATCCTTGTTCCGGCATTTAGAAGATTTGCTGGCATTTCAAATGGCATTACGAATCTTTAGCGGATGGGGGGCGCTTACAGATTGCATGTGCCAAAGGTTAACGTTGACATCGCTTTTTACCAGAGTCAACCAATGAGATAAGGTTCTGACAGCCGATGGACTTGTAGAAGAAAGTCTGTTGATGATCCTGTGATGACCAAGGACAGATGACCAGTTCTAGATGCCGATAGAAGCCGAGGAGAAGCCGATCCGAAGGAGAATCAATTTCACCAAATAAGGGAAAGCGTGGAGGTTTATCTTTAGTAGTTTTAGATGCGTTTGTAACGGTCCATGTCTTAACCAACTAGGATTTTAGTTTGCTCTAGGGTATAAATATAAACCCATAAACCTTGTATCGAATAAAATCACTAATCAATCAATACAACCTTTCGACACCGCGTTGCTAAAATCTTAGGTTTAGGAGTAGAGTCTGCATCAGCTTCGATCTCAGGCGAGCTTGTAAGTACCGTCACCCGGTCATTACGTTATCTGTATCAGAACTTTCCAGGCATCATCCACTATTCTAATCTCTTATCGTGTGGCTAGTTATCGAGTTGCTTAGATTGCAAGTACAACTTTTTAGGCTTTGTCCAAAATTCTATTTGACTTCGATGTTGCTCATAATTATCGAGTTGTTTGGTTTGATTAAGTTGTATCGTATCGATCTCTTAGTTTTATCAAACGCTCATAGTTATCGAACGGCTTAAATCTGATTAGGTCGTTCTTATCGGCTTCCTAGTCTTGTTTAAACGTTCACCAATTATCAGATCGTATCGGCTCGTTAGATCTTGCATGCTTTACTTATTTTACATATGCTAGGTTCGATAGATCTTTACCCTTGCCCCTCACATTGCTAGCCATCGGATACTTAACATCAACATGCTACCATTGAGAGCCGATGCATCGGCTGGGTATCATACATATCTCTCAGAAACGTGACAACGTTATGGAGCCTTTAGCTGTGCATACGAGGCCTTGCTACCGCAAGCTAGTATGTTACGTTGGTGGGTCGAAGTTAATGCCCTCTCAGTCATAATGCCTTGGTTATCCAATCTACATCTCATGATATTAATTAGATCCGTTAGCTTAATCGGCTTCTAAGTGATAGGCAAGAGATCTTTGCTACCGTGCTTTAAGCTTTTAGATTAATAGATTGAAGTTAATACCCTCCCAGTCTCGGCCGTACTGTTTTGGTTAAGTCCAATCTACGTCTCATGACACTAATTAAATCTGTTAGTTTATCTTACATGTGTATAGTTAGCACGGGCTCCTTTTATGGCTGTTGTTTTACATTGCATCTATTTTAGCCCGTCGGCTCATATAGCCTATGGCACATATCATTAATGTTCATGTTTTATTTGCACCATATGATTACATTTGAAACCTGGCTGTCATGGTGTTTATTCAGAGTAACGCTTATTAATGAGCTCGAAGACTTAGCCACCTATCGGCTCAGGAATTTAATGTTTCCCTTATCAATTTCAGATCAAATTGACTGGCACGTCTTGCACCTTCGTGAGTCGATTTGGAACCTACACTGGAATTAAGCAAATCTTCTAGATCCTCCGTGTTGTTCAACACAGAAGCATGAAGTTCAGATTTTACCTTAACAATTATGTGCACCGTGAGATGATTTTCTCTCGTACCGGTGTTCATCGCCGGAGGGGGCAATCGAGAGTGGATCCCTGATAACTTGAACGAAGCGCATTTGGATCGGTTTTACTGGGTTATGGCTGGGCTCAGTTTCCTGATTCTGGTAGCCTTTATGTTCTGTGCAATAAGGTACAAGAACAAAAGGGCTTCCTGAAGTCCGTTAATGTGTCAATATTATAATGGCAAACAGCAATCTTTGGTTTGGTTTACATGTACGCCACACTGTCAACATCAAAACTCTTACACTTGTTATTTCGGTGATGCATGTGATCTTCGTCGTCCGTTTACCCTCACTTCTCAGTTATCATATCTTTTGCTACAGATGTGAGAAATGCACTCGCGATTCGTTCTCTCTTCCAATTTCAGTATACCACTCGCAATCGGAATAGGTGCTTTGCATTTTCCAGGTATTACCCCGATGGTTTAATATTTTCCATGAGTCTGTTTGAGCTAACTAGTTATAGCTCTTCTTTATAGGAAGTTTGTGCTAACAAGAGTAACAACCAAAAAGACTCGGGCCTACTAACGACAGAGGAATTTTTTTATTTTTATATTTAATTTTTACGATTTTGCAAAAATAATGTTGGATAAAAATTGCAGATATAGACTTATACAGCCGGTAGACGTTTCAAACGGCAGTCACTAACCCAAAAAATAATTAAAATTGTTACCGCCATTTGAACCGACGGTAGCTTACGTGTCACGTGATGTGGCAGGGGCCCTAGAGCTTACCGCCTGATGAAACGGCTAAAGCAGTTTGAAACGGCGGTAAGTGCCCACCCCCTTCTTCGCCGCCACGCCGCCGCCGGCACTCCTTCTTCACCAGCCATGCCGCCAGTGTCGACAGTTTGGAGGCTAGCTGTCGGCGTAGCTATTTTAAACGGCTATAACTTCGTGTAATTTTTTTATTTCATGATATTTTTCCTTAGTTATAAAAATATATAAAGTTAGATTGGAAACACTAAATATTCGAATATATCATTATTGGTTTGAATATGAAATTACAAATTTTAGAGAGAGAGCGCGCTTCGAGAAAATATTGAAAATTGAACTACTTCCGGGCCATGGAATATATAGCTGTTTCCAGCAAAATTACAACACATGAAAATAAAATTCATGCAAAACATACGAACACCGATGACTCTAGACTAAACAATAGATTGCAGTGGCATGTGCGGCACGGATGGCTATCCTAAACATGTGTCGTTGCTAAACCAAACACGCCTTAGGTAATTGAAATAGTTGGGGATAGAGCCATCTCTACTTATAGTAGAATTGGCTTTGCGAGAGCTGGGAGGACCCAGCCTCATAGTATCCAGCACTCCGAGAGAAATGCGGTGACAGTGGGCAATCCTTGTTGTGGTGTAGGGGTACTTGCACCATGGATCGGTACAAATCGGGTCACGTGCGATGTTAACCGCCTAAGGATTTGCATCAACTTCAGCTTGAAGATCTTTCACCCTACGCTCGAGGTCAAAGATCTTGCACTTGAAGTAGTGGATGTACTCTTAGGTTGGCTCAGGAAGTGGAGGATCGACCCACTTCGCATAGCGGCAGTTTCCTTCATCGAGATAAGACTGATCATGATGTTAGTTTGTAGCACGAAAAGTTTAGCAAGAGTAAGGAAGTAATAACATGACTCACCAAGCCATACGGGCATCGAAAGAAACGCCGGCTTCCATCACCGTAGTCATCAAACAGCTGCATGATGCAACCCATGCCATGGTGACACATTGGCCACGCATCATGACAGTCGTCATAAGACTTAAGGCAGTTTGGAGGGACGTAGTTAGCCCTATCATATAGAAGGAAGTCGTCGAGGGGTTCCTCATACTCGGTTGGGCCAAAAGAACCTGGCCACGTGATGGTGGGAATAAGAGCATCCTCTCCTCTTCCCCTCCTTCCACGACCTCTCCCTCTTGTGGATGCCATTGTTCTTCCTCCTGCTCAGTGGTATGGAAAGATACGGGAGAGTGAGGTCCATATAAGGAGTGTTGAGATGGACATGCACTATGCCCCCATTTGTTTAGTACCCCATCGTGTTCAATCATCCTGAAAAAGCTTAGATATAGGCTTTGCAGGAGCAGGGACGTAGGGCTCAGTATGGAGTCCCATCTGCCTAAGAAAGCTCCTTTAGGGTCCTTATAGTCTATTGTGTAGGCTTTTTAGTGACGGTTCACATCAATAGTGGATTAGCATTATTTGAGTACTGTACTGGCAGCAGAGCAACATAATGGCAATAGGGTGGAATTTGAGTACTTGAAGCATCGAGATAAAATATTATCACAGTACAAACAATAGTACAATGGCATGTGAGGTGCCCAACATAACAAACCTAAAGAGCACCTTGCCTAGGATAAAATGCCTAAGGTAATATAAATTGGTGGATCACAACTAATATTTTACCGGGTGAACCGGGGAAGTTTCCATATCCTCACTTTTTTGGAGGAACATTCTCCATCCTGCTTCTTCATGTTCTTCTGTCGCTCTTCTTCCTAGAGGAGTTGCGCCTGATGAGCTTCGAATTCTTCCTCCTACCGTTTCAGTGTTGCCTCTCGAGCACCTAACTGCTCGCGCCACCTCTGCAGTTCATCTTCATTGTCCTTCAAACATATCTGTTGTTGGTAGATGTGTCGCTCTTGCTCAAGCCGAGCAAGACATGCCGCCTCTCGAGCCTCTGTATGCCTAGCATAGTACTGGCCTTTGGTCTCTAGCTCCACTGGGATTATGCGCACCTCCCCTACGGGTCTAGTGTCGATCCATTCCATAAATGTGCAATCCTGCATGTTGATTCGTGATTAGTTGTAGGTACCGGTACAAAGAAAATATATTTAAAATATTTATGAACAGACAGACCTTAAAATTATCGTCAATGTCGGAACACTTGAAGTACCTACACCCCTTCTTTCCCTGAGGTAATCGATCCTCCCATACTTGCGACCACGCACGGAAGCCGCAGTGGCATTTGGGGCGCTCATTCCATAGTGGAATCCCATTTTAGTCATCCCTCCACGACACCATTTTTTAGAGGGACAAACAACCTCACTACAAGTGTTGCATTCGGGTTCAATAATGGTAGTAGTGCGTTTGAACGTTGCCTGGATGTCTGTTATATAGAATGCTAGTGACATGGTCCGTCCATCATGGTAAAGGAAAAGAACATGCATGGACATTATAGTTTATACCAGCCTACCTACCAAAGTCTTTGCACCAACCTACATAACATAGTCTGCAAATGAGCACACATTATAGTCTACAGCATCATACACACCATAGCCTGCACCGGCCTGCAAAAGATAAAGAAGGCCCTATGGACTAAATGTGTCCTTGTTTGTGACGCACAGCACCAGCACCACGTCTCGTGACCCGTTGCGCTGCTCAAGTCTGCAGCTGGTCGTACGTAAAGGGCTTCAGAGGGGCAACCTCGCGAGCCGGACGTCCTCTGCAACTGGTGTCGCAAACTCCTGGGTGGAGCCCTGTGTCGGAGGCACTGGCGCTTCACCCAACTGCGAAGGACCTATCTCCTCAGTGTTATAGCTGAAAAAGGACTTCACCCAGTTTGTACTCATCCTCTGCATATCGACTTCTACGGACTCGTCATTGGTCCCTCCGTAGCCTATGTACGTTGTGATCGAACCAAGAAGTGTTATTGTCAATTTTGATCCGTATTAGTAATGGAATAGAATGCACGTATTGATGACGCACCTACATTGTCCACACAGAGTCCACGTGAAGATGGTCCTCTCGCACTAAGTCCTCTGAAGTGCTGCGGCATTGTGTCATGAAATTATAAGTTAGTACGGCCAATTAGAGTAGAATTGGTGAATGGAAAATGAGAAAGTAAGGACCACATACTTGTGGGGGTGTGAAAGACTGTGGACCCGGTGCATAAGTGGAAGGACCTGGTTGAGCTGCTGCCCAAGACGGTGCATGTGGAGGAGTACACGCCCCGGGGGAGGTTGCATGTGCTTGTACTGCAGAAGTCGACGTGTGGTACGCTAGTCGTGTGGGTGCAGCAGAAGATGAACTGGGGTGCTGCGTAGGTGGTGCTGAAGATGAACTGGGGTAGGTAGCCCGTGGTGGAAGTAGAACATCGGCGTCACCACCACGGCAGCTGACGGCCCGCTGAAACCTAGCACACAGGGTCATGATCCTCCTGTACATCAACTCGTGCTCTTGCGGGTTCATGTGCATGTAATTCTCCACGCCGGTCCACGCTGTCGCCTCAACTGCTGCAATAACGTCGTACTGATGACAATTACATAGTTCAAGTTGGGCACAAAATAATCCGTACAAAGTGCAACATAACCCAATACAGTATGAGTAGCAAATGATGGAGAAGCGTACCGCGATGTCGTAGTAGCTTCCTGGATTCCTCTAGCATATGGTGTGCAACAAAGCAGGGAGGTTATCATATGATGCTTCTTATGTACCCCACTTCATCTCTAACGCCTTCTGCTTGGCTCGGTGAGCCTTACTGTAGCTAATTTTGTACTTGAACTTCTCCTCTATGGCACAAATAATTGACTTGGGCTCATAGGTAGGATTCTCGACTATCTGAGGATACATGTATTGAGCAACAAAATCAGCTGTGAGGTTGCGGTATTGTGCTTCCAATTCATCCAGCACGCATTCGTGCTCCACCTATCTAGTCACCTCCCAATAATCCTTCCACTTGACACACGTCATATATTGTCGGGCTGCTCTTCACCACCTTGAACTGTCGTTGCAAATATAAAGTCGACCATCGCTTTATAGCTGCCTTCACCTCATCCCCACTAGGGTACAAAGCACCGACACAAACCTCATTTTGCCTGTACTATCCAAGGGATATTTTCCCCTTCATTGACTGTTAGGTTCGAATGGCCATAACTTGACCAGTTCTATGGGATAGGATTAGCATTATTCTCATCCAACGAGTCATCATCCATGGCACGAAGGTGCTCTTCTCCTTCCCTCTCTACCTGCTCAACTAACCTAGGGATGTGTTCCCCTTCATCGGCCTCGCCATTTGGCTCATGGGGTGCCTCTTCATCCTCTGCATCTCCTTCTTCTACCCCTTGTTATCTTCTTCAGTTTGCCCATCGGTAATATCCAGACCTTCCTCACCTCTAACTTCCCCACCACCAACTTATTCTTGCAACTGACTGCTAGACCCAATCTTCTGGAACACTTCAACAAACAATATCAACGGTAAAACCACGCTCAATAATAGCATTTTACATAGGTCCTCCAGTTTTGCATTCCTTCAAGCGGCATCAACTCCCAAAATATTATGTCAGTTCGAAACCTCACTACAGTTCTAACAGACAGCTCAACTTGATCTCTATCAAGCTTGAAAGCCTTAAATAGTCAGTGGCATATTGATGCTCAAGTCCTCTCTCTTGCTCTTGGTACTTGTTTCCAGAATGACTTAAATTCAGATAAATCTACCCCTTCTGAATCATATCTAAGCTCCTTGGGACCATAGAACACTAGAAAAAATAAACTATCCGACATGCCTGTCAATATACACGACATGAACAGATATTATTACTAAATGTTATTAATTTTAACTAACTCCAACAACACCTACATTTAGAAAACTATATAAAATTATAACTCATGCATTGCTAATAATATTAATTTTAGAGTTATCTAATATATCAACAAATTAATTTTACTTTACCCTGTCAATATACACGACATCAAGAAAGATCATTACTAAATGTTACTAAATTTAACTAACCCTAATCACACCTACATTCCGAAAAACTATATAAAGTTGTACACGACACTAACAAACATTATTACTAAATGTTATTATTACTAAATGTTATTAATTTTAACTAACCCCCAAAACACCTACATTGTTAATAAATATATAAAATTATAACTTGTGCATTGCTAATAATATTAATCTTAAAGTTATCTAAATATATAAACAAATTAATTTTACTTTACCCTGTCAATATACACGACACCAAGAGAGATCATTACTAAATATTAATAAATTTAACTAACCCTAATCACACCTGTATTCCGAAAAACTATATAAAGTTATACATGACATGAACAGACATTATTACTAAATGTTATTAATTTGAACTAACCTCAAAAATACCTACATTCTGAATAACTATATAAAATTATAACTCGTGCATTGCCAATAATATTAAGCTTAAAGTTATCTAAATAAATCAACAAACTAAATTTACTTTAACCAAAATAACTAAGCTAAATCCACTATACCGGCAAACTAATATTTGTCTATGTCTCATATGTACACCTAGATTTGATCTAATACTTAACACTGCACCATTTATAAATCATCGACTACTACATCTATTAACTACGAGTTAAGATAAACTGCGATATTTCAAATAATAGCTGAAGTGAAGCGCAGATCCAGCAGAGCTTCGCTTCAATCTCCACCCTCCTCCTCTCCCTCTCTTCTCCCCTCCTCTCCTCTCCTCTCCTCTCCTCCCTCGCTTTCTCTTCTCTTCTCCCCGAATGAACCAGCGCGCTTCTGGCCCGACCTCGGCCGTTCTTCGCGTTTTAAAGGGTGGGGTAGCCTACCGCCAACTGATTCGGTGGGATCTTCCCGCTCCTGCCGTTTGAATCGGCGGAAGGCTGTTACCGCCGCTTCATCCGGCGGTAACCAGCTACCGCCGTTTCATCCAGCGGTAAGTCTGTGGGTCCCTCGATCGCCAGGACTCCGTATGCTGCCTGCCGTTTCAGACGCCGACAAGCGGTTCGCCCCGCTACCTCCTAACCTGGCACCACGGTGTCTTGCTGACGTGGCGTCCCGTTTCCGATTTTTTTTATTCGTTGCACAGGTACCGCCGGCTGAAACGACAGTCTTACCGCCGGTTGAAATGGCTGTACATCCGGCGGCATACGTCTGTATTTGCTTTTTTTTCCTCTGCTATTTATTTCTGCAAAATTTAAAAAAAATATAAAAATAAAAAAACATCAACGATAGAGACACAGAGTTAAGCGTTGGGCCGAGGCTTTTCAATCCTTCAATTTTGTAGCCAGATGGGCCTTCTACTTTGCCTAGCGCATCTCATTGTCGTTGTCGTCGGTTGGACTTTGGTGATGACATAATAGCCCATGACGTCCTCGGTGGCGGCACAGCCGCTGCCAGTGCCGGCAACGCGCGTCGGCCTCCGTTCCCAGACGACACGAGGGCGCGCGCATCGACTCGTGTCGTCTGTCGTGGAACCCGGAAACGTGCATGTGCGTGGATCGAAGCGCACCGGGCGGAGCGGGGAGGAGGAGGGATGACGGGTGACGACAGGCATCGCAACCGTGTGCTCGGCGGCAGCAGGTGCTAGCACTAGCCCGAGCACTAGCACTAGGCCCTAGCACGCCTCCCCCAGCACCGGTGGCCGCGCCGAGACGGCAAGGGCACCGCCGCTGCCGCAGCGGGACGCCGCGCTCGAGGAGAACAGAACCAAACCGTACAGGCTGCGCCGCAACCGCCGTGCCGCGGAAGGGAATCCGTCAGCCGGCCCGGCCGCGGAAGCAGGCGCGCGCGCACACGGTCTCCCACGCGCGGTTTGAACCCATCTTCGCCCGCCTCGGAGCCCGCGACCTGACGAGAGAGGTGGCAGTTGGTGGATAAATTTACACCTTTCTTTTTTTTCCAAACTTTAGCATTTTTTTCCCTCCCTTTAGCATTACGCAGAAAAAAGATTCCTCATCACATTAAACTTGCGGTACATGCATGGAGTACTAAATGTAGATGAAATTAAAAACTAATTGCACAGTTTTGTTGTACTTTGCGAGACGAATCTTTTGAGCCTTGTTAGTCAATGTTTGAACAATAATTCACAAATACAAACGAAATGGTACAGTTGCGCATTTATAGCAAAATGCAAATTTTGTCACTCCCAATTTGGGAACTAAACAAGACCTTAAGCTCGTTTGGATTGTTTAGATTAGGAATAGTGATTATAATAATCTGAATTTTACATAATAATAATTTAATATATTTGAATTCTAAGATTATGATATGTGTGGATAGGGGATGGGGTTTGGAGTTGTCGTATAATTGTAATTCCAATTTATAATCTCCAAATAACTAAAAATAAATACTCAACGCGTCTTAAATTTATTGTAGAGCTTAAAAAAAGAGAGAAAGACTTCCAAATACATGCGGATCCTTTTTAATGACCTGCCGATAACAAGAAACCCACTTCAACTAAATCCTCAATCATCCAATCATGTCAACTCGGGAATAAATGAGCAATTGTTCAAATATGTCTAGAGAGTATTATATTTGATGATAAATTTTGAATGGTTAGACATATTATATCTCACGACAAAAGGGAGCGATTGACTTAGTATTTTGTTTTGATTAAGTTTTGATACAACTTAAATATGAATAAGTCGATTTTATTAAATTACTCCGAAACATTCAGAAGTATCTTTGGAAGTTATCCATGGCCAACAGCAAAGGTACTGCTGTCACTCGTACATAAATCATTGAAAAGTTACAATCTACTCCCTCTTGCTACAGTTACAAATGTAAGTCCGTTTCCAAAATAACAATTTGACTTCCAGTTTTTTTTATAAAAGAATATGATTTTCGGAATGTAAGTCCATGACCAGCACCAAATGTCAAGGCCCCCCTAAGCCATGTAAATTTCCAGTAAAAAATTTATATTTTGAAACTTTAACACTACTGCCCCATAACAAAGTAAAATTCGAAATTCTAACTCCACCTTTGGTTACTTGTTGGGATCAAGTAAAAAAGAAGTTTAACCGGCTAAAATCCTAAAATTACCTACATTTGGAGTCGGCCTAGAGACCAAAAGTGACATACGGCAGATTATTTTCCTATTAATATGACAATCCGTGGATCAAAATAGAAACATGAGTACAAGCAAAGCAAGTTGCAGACCGAAATGAGAAGAAAAGAAGCGCACCAACCCTTTAGTTGTATTGTACTGTACTGTACAGTATAAGCACATAGCAGTAGAAGTATACCCTGCGTTCGAGCTCGTCCGATCGCTTTCGATCGACGACGACCAGCTCACTGATCGAAGACCACCGCCGCGCGACAAGGGTGCGTGCGGGTCACTCCGTGGATATACCCTACAGTTGCATAATGCGTCATGGTGTTTAGCTGTTACTACTGTTACTCGCGTACGTATGCGACTGTGGTCTGTGGATGGCCGCCCACTGTTCCGGGTCGCCATGGTGACACCGGCTCCACAATCCGGGCGCCCAGCACATGCCTCGGTGAATCAGCGAGTCCCCCATGCTGCATGCATGCATGAACGACGATGATCCATCGATCAGCTGTTCATCACTCGGAGCGGAGGTCGGCGCAAGTGTGCCGTACCACCGCGTACGCGCGCCGAAGAGGCAACGCAATCGACTCCCTGGCGCGAGTGCGCGCTTCTACCGCGCTGCCGGCAGGCGGCACCGGGGAACACCAATCTGTCCAAAAGAGCATCAGCTGTTTCCTCAACGAAAGGGGGAGATCAGCCCGCTACAAAATTGGTGTTCCAGTCGAGGGACCAGGCTAGCCGATGGCGCCGAACTCAAACTCCGTAGGGCGGGGAGAGTAGGTGACGTTTGATGCCCCAACAGCCCAAAGC
>NC_028458.1:47369975-47382184 GCF_000263155.2 Setaria italica
AGGACGAAATCAGATCGCATCACGCTTTGACAAAGCTTTTGCTGACGAGAGATAGAAACGCACGAATACTGTATCACCTAACCTATCACTAACCTAGATGGACACGAACGGATATCTGTACGTGCGCTGGCGCGGCGCGCTGGGATCGCGGAACAGATCTCGGGTCACAAATTGCAGCAGCACCAAGTGGTGTTAGCGATCGGAACAAGACGAGGCTCCTCTCCGCAGGATCACCCCCAATCTTAAACCCACATGCAGGTCAGGTGCCCCCGCGCGATCCGCATCCGCGCCACGGCCACGGGTGGCGACTGGCGAATCCGGAGGGGGACAGGCGAGCCCGAGGGACAACCGGGGGCCGCCGCACATGCCGGCACATGCGCACGCACAGAACTAGCCGCGGCACGGCTGCCGGGCCGAGCTGCCGAGCCAAGCACCGCCTCCTCCTTGCTCACGAACACGTCTCGTCTCACTTCTTCAGTCCTGTCCTCCTCATGCGGTCCTGCCCTGTGCCCTACCACGCTGCGCGCGTACGTGTACGCAGTCGCATGGGCTCCGCTGCGCTCGCACGCGCGCCCCGGCCCGGCCCGGGAGAGCAGAACAGAGGACAGGAGTGAGGAGCCGGAGGCCGGAGCCCCCAGCGGCAGCGCCCGCCTTGCTCAGCGGCGTGCCTGGCAGGCAAAGGCGCAAAGCCGTGGGTGGGTGCGGTGCGGGGGCGCCGGGCGACACGCGGGGTCCCGGGATGTGATCGCCGGGCCCCGGCGCGCGTGGCGCCTAGCGCCCGACTTGTCCCGCTCACAGCGCGCCTGCTTGTCCTGAGCCCCTGAGCGCGGGCACCCGCATATGGCCCGCCGGGGCGGTGGGGGCGCGCTGCTATTTGCTCGGCAGCCACAGCCCACAGCAGAGGCGCAGAGCTACTCCTACTAGTGCAGTGGGATGCAGATGCTACAACAAGGATTAGCCCCGGGCCGCGGCCACCGCTGCACTAATGACCCCGATTTGGTCGCGGCGTCGGGTTTGACCGGGGGTGTTTTGCGCCGAGGGCCCTGTGTTTTAGCGGATTGTTTTCCCGCGCCGGGGGGTAGGTACCTGCACTACTAGTCTAGTAGCAAGTGTTGTTTTGTGGATTGTATTCTTTGTGGATTCGTGCGCGGCCTTGGCGTCCGCGCCCTGCTTTAATTTTGTCGTGTCTCGCCACCTGTCCGGACCTGTTCATTGGGTAACGATTGCCGGCTGTGTGCATGTGCAGGGGGGATTCAGAGGGCTTTACAGGCTTTAATAAGTTTACTGCGATGCGATGAGCCTACGACACTCTAACAGGGCGAGGGGCTTTGACAGGAAAGACTTTGGAACGACCCCTCGACTTTTCAAAAGCGACCTTTGCGCAAAATTTGCCTGCTGATTACGAGCCGTCATCGGCACCCTTGCAAGCCAAGCCAGAGCTTGAGCCAGCTCCATCAAATCAAATCCACAGCTTGAAGGGAATGCATCGTGCTCACAAGTTAAACAGCAGGCCATGACACAAGAACGCCAAACAGACCAAAACAGATGCATCAGCAATGGTTTCAGATTTTTGTTTTTGGAGCTGGAGAGACGGTTTCAAATTTTGAAACGGGTCAAGAACTGTACCATGCCATGACACAATGACGCCATGCATGTGTGCAGGCGCAGGCAGGGAGGGCCCCGCGAGAAACCGGTACGTGCCGGGGGTGCAGACGCAGCGGACCACCAGGGGCAGAGCAGACCAGGGCTACGGCGCGTACCGTGCGGTTGATGGGCTTGATAAAAGCTGGGGGCACACTGCGCAGGCCACATGGGCGTGACTCGGCCCTGCCACCGTGGGGACGCCCCCCACCTTTTTCACCCGGCCGCCCGGGTGTACGCGTACGTGCTGAGTGAGATGTGGCCGCGCGCGTGAAACATACGGACACGGGAGACACTGGTCAACTCCAGTGCGCGTGTGTACTGCGGTGCCGGTACAGGACGCCGGGGTCGTGCGTGACAGCAGCCACGACCAGGTACTCATTCCATCAATGGATTGAGACACAGATCTTTAGTCGCGGTAACGAATCCACACGATGTTTTGCGGGAGAGACACAGATCGTCTATGTGAGCGTAGTGGGGCTCGTGAGAGTCAGTGACATGTGAGCTCTGTGCTACGCTTGCTGCTTCACGGCAGGAGGCCCCCGATCTGGCTTTCGTCGGAAGCGCTACGAAACATTTGGCAAAGCCGAAACTTTCCTGTAGCGAACGGGACCAACACATTGGCGGGCGGAAATGGCTAACGAAACCAGCAGAAAATCGGGACGGATCACAAAATCTAACGCCTTTTCTAAGGTTTGGCGTGAACAGACATTTGCTTTGGGTGGTTGGGGCTTGGGAGCATATATATAAATCCTACAAGTCAGTAGTAGTTCACTACTGCATTGTTAGCGGGATCATTAGTTGCGAGATAGTGTCGAGCATAGCATCAGGTCAACAAACCATCTTTGGACAAACAACACTGTCCCAGATGCAAAGTTCAGGGTCGCAGTCAAGGTTATCAAAATGGCAACCCAGATAGTGGCGTTACGATCACAAGTTCACAACTCATAACACTTGTGATAATAAGAATTACGAGTCTTATCGCCGTAGAAACAGCTGAGGTCGATGGAGATCCTGAGATCCATCTCGGTATCTCACAACACCAGCAACATCAGAACACAGTTGATAGTCCCTATTGATGGAGACCCAGAAAAAAGGAGGCAGCAAAGCACATACAAATTTCCTTTCTCACTTTACTTTGATTCTTTCTGTAGAGGTGTCAACTACACTGGGATCCACTCAACTAGATGATAACAAAAGCAAAATAATCACATATTTTGTGGCCCCCTGCCTCTGCTAATCAGGGGATGGTACTAAAGTCTCTTAAGAGACATTAACAGAGCAGCTACTGAAGATGATAAACATATGAGATCTCACACAGCTCTTGTAATATACATTAAGCCCATAGGAATGGCTTGGGATCTTGCAGTTAAAATACCTCACAGACCACTGCCATGGCCATGTGCTCCTTCTCCAGTCCCTGGCCCGGCCCCTGTATACAATATCTGCAGCTTGCAGCAGGCTGTAGCTGTACTGGTGTTACATGTGACCTGTGTGCTGTGGCTGGTACCAGCATTGTGGATTAACCTCACATTTAGGGGGTGTTTGGGAAACACCTGTTAAAATTTAACACCTGTCACATCGGATGTTTGGATGCTAATTAGAAGTACTAAACATAAGCTAATTACAAAACTAATTGCACAGATGGAGTATAATTCGCGAGACGAATCTATTAAGCCTAATTAGTCCATGATTTGACAATGTGGTGCTACAGTAACCATTTGCTAATGATGGATTAATTAGGCTTAATAGATTCGTCTCGCGAATTAGCACAAGGTTCTGCAATTAGTTTTATAATTAGCTCATGTTTAGTCCTCCTAATTAGCATCCAAACCTAGTGGAGGTGGCTGTAGTTGCAGAGTACATCAAGGATCTTGATACAGTAACATCATTTGTGCTGATGGCATCAAACTACTGGTAAATACTAAGGACAACTAGTAGTATATATGTCTTCTAATAACTAGGGGTAACACTGGATTACTTGTCTATATATATATTATATATCCGGCAATACTGCATATGCCGCCGTTTTCTTAATCAAGGCTAATGGCATCTTCTCTTGTGGTTTAGTAGAGCTATCCACTAACACGGGGGACTAAAATGAACAAAAGAAAGGGAGCTAACACTATGCTGACACTTCACTCCTTTTTCCCTATATTCCACCATCGCTTTTCTTGGCTTCTCGTATTCCTGTCACAAACACACAAACAGCGAAAGGACAAAGAAAACAAAAAAAGATAAGAAAGAAAGGGCAGCATAATTAGTAAAGCCAAAAGGTTGTTATTTGAGAACGGTAGTCGGAATAAAGAGAGGCGATAGTGCTTACTATGATTAGGCTGGGGTATCACTCGCCTCCAATGGTGAACTTTACATCCCCATCGCTCCGTGATCGGAGGACAGCCTGCTCATTGCATTCCGCAAAAAATTTCATTTCATCGGTGGATGACAGAATGTTCATCAAAATAATCAGCAGGCCAGAGAAAGTAGAGGTTTATCGCACCTGTGCATGGGAAAGAAGTACGGCCTCGGCGAAGGAATGTCCAACGTGGGAGGACGGAGATGGTTACCACCGCCGTCGGTGTTGTTGCCGGACTCCACACCGATACGGGATACAGCGCTCTCAGTCTCGGTGGCGGCGAAGCTGTCGTGAGCAAACACAGCAGACTTGGTCGGGGAAGCGAATGGGCTGTCCGGCAAATTGTGCTCCCCACTGCAGATTTCATGGAACAAGCAACGATCAAGCTTTGACACACTCAAATGCAGTTTAACTCTTCCGAGTTGAATGTCTATCAGATCATGATTCATGAAAGCTAAGTGTTGGAATAATAAGCAAGCAGAATGATGGTGATGTGCTGTCTAGTATAGTTAAATCCACCTTTGGTCGCTATCGGCAGCGTTCGGGCTCCCCTCGCCAGCAGATTCCTCCTTATCACCACCGTTGACCTTCCTCTCCGCAGCAAAGCCGCTGCTCAACTTGAGCTGCTCCCCTGTCAACGGCCAAGGAATCACAACGATCAGTAACATTTGAAACAATTTGGATTACTGGAGGGACCAATGTGCTCTCGCGGCTATACGTACCCGACTCTGGTGGCGACTCGACTGCGGTGGTGCTCGCCGGTGGCCCGGAGGTGAAGGCATTGGCAGTTGGCGTGGGCTGCGGTGATGACGCTGCCGCAGTTGCAGCTGTGCGTGCCTTGAGGTCAAGCAGCTGAAGGCCCATGAGGCGGCGGCTCTGGAGCTCTATGGCCTGCTGCTGCTCCTCCAGCTTCCGCCGCAGCAGAAGCTCGTTGGCGCTGTTCGAGTGTTGCAGCATCCTTGCACCTGACAAACAAACAATCAAATGAACGATCAGCCCAAATGTGAGCACCACACCAAAGATGGCAAATACCATAAGTAAAGTGACTTTGACCAAGCTAAAGTTCGAATCTTTTACCGAGTTGGTGGAGATCAAACGGGTCCCTGGTGTCTAGCCCGGTGGGCGTCGTGCAGCCGGAGAAGTCGCCTTGCTGCTGCTTCCTGTGAAGCGACGAACAGCAAATCAGATAACCCGATCAACTGCATGCATCATGCACGGCCGCCATTGCCGTGGTCGGAAGCAAAGGATTAATTTGCAATGCGTGCCTGTACTTGTCGGGGACCTTGCCCTTCTCCTTGTAGGGCTTGACGAGCACGCGTGCGTCGCAGATGAAGTGCGGGTTGCCCTTGGCCAGGATGAGCTTCACCGTCTCTGGGTACACGAAGGTGACGAACCCGAACATGCGTTTCTGCTGGTAGGGGATGCGCACGTCGTGGACCGGCCCGTAGATGCTGCACCGCATTGCCAAGAAGCGCAAGGGTCACAGCCCTCGGTCAGATCGCGTTCGATCGAAGAAAGAAGCAGCCTGGGAGCAAAATTGCAGCATCACATTAGCATGTGTGCATGGATACCTGAAGTAGTTGGAGACGTCCTCCTCGCGGAACGTGCTGTCGGCCGGGAAGGTCAGGTAAATCTGGCGCGAGCCGGGGTTCATCATGCTTGCGAAGTCAGCACGGTCCAGGCGCGGCCGGCCCATGAACTTGTGCGCATCGTCGCCGCCGCCAAGCATCAGCGCCGCGGCCGCCGCGGCTCTGCACGCGCACAGGCGAAAAAGGCTGGAGCTTTGGTGCGAATGATTCGAGTTTGGGGTCAGAACTTGTAAAGGCGGCGGCTCTACCTGTCGTGCTGCTGCTGCTGCTGCTGTTGCTGCAGCAGGAAGCTGAGGCACTTGCTGGCGGCGGAGGGCGAGCCTGGGAGGGAGCCGGTGGGGGAGTAGGGGAAGGCGGCGGGGCCGAGGCGCTGGCTCTTGGAGCGGAGGAGGAAGTCCTGGCACTGCTGCTGCTGGTCGGCGGCGGCTTCCATCTTGGTGGCGGCGAGCGCGGCTGCATCGTCGGGGAGACCGCCGTGCACGAACCGGCAGCTGCTGCCGTTCTTGCAGAACCCGCGCGCGTAGTAGAGGCAGGGCTTCCACCCGAATCCGTCGCCGCCCCCGCCCCCGCCGAGGCAGAGCTCGTTCACCGACACGCTCCGGCGGTGCACGGGGCCGCCGTTGGGCCACCCGAGGCCGAACGGGAGCAACCCACCGCCATCGCCCGGGCCGGGGCTCCAGCACTCCCCGCCGTCGAGCCCCGTGAGCTGGTGCGCCGGGTTCGCGCCGCCCTCGTTGAGGAAGGCGAGCTGCTCCTGCAGCTGCAGATCGTCCAGGAGCGCGTCACCGCCCTGGGGAAAGAAGGGCGCCGCTCCTCCGTTCACGGGGCTAGGCAGCTCGTCGCCAGCCCCCGGTGCCGCCTCGTCCGCGGTGCCATTACTCGTGCTGTTGCTCCTCGAGAACACCGGCGCCTGCGCCCACGACGAGGGCGAGGACACCGAGAGCGGCGACGGCGCGCCGGCGCGGCCGGAGTTCTGGCGCGGGAGCTGGAGGAACGGCGCGTGGCCCGCGGCGGCGACGGAGGTGGGCGAGGCCGGGAGGAGCAGGCCGAGGTCCTTGCGCGCCTTGGCCATGACGGCGTGGAGCAACGACTCCGGGCCGAAGGCGAGGCGGATCATCTCCTTCTCGCCGTGGTCCTGGATGAGGAGGAGGCCCATGATCTTGGCGGCGTGGTCCGGGTCCAGCGCCTGGATCCGGGAGAACACCACCTTGGTGGCCTCGTAGGCGTCCATGGCCGCGCCAGGAGAAGGGGGCCGGACGAGACGAAACCCTTGCACCGCCCCGCACCGCAGCAGCAGCTATCACGGGCTTCTCGCTTCTCCCTCACACGCCTTTACCTGGCTCGGCTCGGCTCGGCTGGCCTAGTGCTGCTTGGTCTTACCGCCTTCACGGCCTTTTGTACACACGCTGCGCTGCTGTGCTCGGCAGCGCGATCGGATCGATGGATGTCAGTGTAGTGTAGGGTAGCACCGAGCTGCTAGTCGTAAGCGCAGAGCTAATGGGTAATGGCTGGCTAGTGCTCCTCTCTGGCTGCTCGCGAGCCTCCGCTTCCCCAAGCTCCCGCTGCGCCACTGAGCAGCTCCATTTCCCCAAGGTTTGGTGCTTAGCCGCGGCCTATCAAAGACCAAACTCCATTACTCTATCTCTCCCTCAGCTTTGGCTATATCATAATATCATCGCCTTGGGGGTAGGTTTCTTGGGCTCGGGACTCTCTGCTCGGGGGAGCGAGCGTGCGGAGTGGGGTATGCAGACTGGCAGAGGAAGGAGGCAGTGTGCAAACTTTTGAGGGATCAATGGCCGTGTGCGCATACCAGTTTGGTTTACTAGTCACTGTTGCTCAGGAGGACCCAGAAAAAACAATGGGTGTTCAATTCAAAGCTGCGTGGCCTGTGCATGGATCTTGATCTCCCCAATTCGCCATTTTCAAAACCTGATTATGGGCATGGATTCCGTCCTGAATTGAGCCTTGTCCGGATCTTCGGTTCTCGCGTTCTCCCTCCAGCACCCTGCCGTTGCAGCAGAAACCCCGCCTACTTGCGCTAGTTCTGGCAGGAAATGGTTGCTGCTTTTCTCAACATCTTTTGCGACTACAGAAATCTGGTGCTCGTTTGGCAGAAAAATGGCCTAGGGGCCTCTCCATGCCGATCAAGAGGGTGATGGATATCGTCGCATTTCTGAAGAGAAGGATATCTCGACGGCGATGGGATAAACTAAAGTGGTAATCTCAATGCAGAACGGCGTCGCTTTCCTTTTCATATTCAAATCATCGATGGTGCCTGATAACCAATTCCAAGTCGATTGGCATGTTGGGGTAGCATGAGCAGCACTGCAGCAGTGAGATTGTTATGGTCGGATCCAGAAATGCCTCTCGTACCCTTCCATTACTTCTGGATGCCCAGCCCGAGCCCGGCTTGAGCCCCTGGCCTTTATAGGGCCGGGCGTGGTGCCCATTTTGCTGGCTCGAAAAAACCGAACGGACTAAGCCTGATCCGATTATTATTTTTATTTATTTTTCAACTAAAAAGATCAACTAAAAAGATCGGGAGGTCCAACCCGGTCCGAAAAAAGTTCGTGGGTGGGCTGTAATTTTTTTTCCCCGGAATCATTCCAGACTTTTTCAGGCACGGCCCGCACTTTTGCCAGGTATAGTTCTACACCACTGTCACGTAAAATTGGATGCATAGCTGAAGGGTGTTTGATGCAGCGGCGAGTATAGTGGCTAATAGATTACTGGGATTGTTAAATGTCCAGAATGCTCTTGGCATTTTAACGTTTGCAACCAAACATGAAATGGTCAATTCCTTACACGCCACTAAAAATGTTTACAATTCCATATCTACCATTAGAAAACTTCTCGCGTCTTGGGAGCCAGTAGTTCAAGTCTTTGTTTCCCTCTGTACCATGAAACGGTCTATTTATGAAATGCCAAAACAAGAGTATATGGTAAAAATAGTCTCATATGCTAGTTCAGGATGGTAAAAATTAACTTAAATAAAAGAGCAATATCATTTCACTAAATATGGAAACGAAGGGAGAATCCTAATATATTTGTCAGTTAGCAGGGTCAATTGGTAATGAAGTTATTTTGGGTCTGACCTTTTTCAAGGGAGAACATTGTCTCTGTAAAAGGCCGTAGAGACATCTCGGTTCTAAACATGATATCGACGAGAACAAACATCTTCCGCTTCATTTCTGGTAAACTTATTTTCACGCTCTTCTTCTTGGTTTGCATTGAGGAGGAGAGCGAGAGGTATCTTGAAACCCTTATTATAAATAATTTTTTGAAGTCATTGACGTCATAGGATTTTCATGAGGGATGACAATAAGGTTTCTTTATTGCGCAACTACACCCCCTCAATCTAGCTGATCGCCCAGTGCTGCCTCATCCTCGATCGTCCAGTGCTATCTCATCCTCGATCTATACTGCGCCTGAGTCCAGGGCTATGAGTCTACACGAGGAGTGATCATCTTTTTTTTAGGTCCTGTTTATTTCCACCTTCCTAAAATTTTAGATGCTAAAAGTAAGACTAAAGAGCCAAACACTCCTCCTAAAAACATCTAAAAAGTAAGACTAAAGAGCCAAACACTCCTCCTAAAAAATGACTAAAATATTTTAGGTGGCTCAAAACTTTTAGTCCCTCCACCCCCTCCTAAAACCTCCTAAAACTAGTGCTGGACTCCCACTACTCCTTCTTTATTGCCTCTGCCCCCGCACCATCCCCAACCCCACCACTGCTCCCTTCCTCATCCACGCTGGCGCCTACGGCCTCTCACCGGCGGCCGCGCCATCCCCCACCGGATCTGTTGCCCCTGCTCCCTCGCGCCGCTGCATGGGCCGGCCGTGGCGCTCCCGCTCCTCCTCGACGCCTGTGAGAGGAGCGTGAGGTGGGGCCGGAGGCCGAGGCGCTGGTGGCGGGCACCCGCAGCAGCAGCCGTCCGCACCCTCCCCACGTCCGCGGCCGCGCCTTCCCACGCCAGCAGCAGCCCGCTTCCCTCCTTGACGCCGCCCACTGGTACCGCCCATCTTTACCTTCGGCACCATCGCCAAGCCGCTCCCCTCCTCCTGCTCTGTGACTCGTCGGATGGCTTGGGGAGAGGCACCGGCCGCGGACGGCATGGAGCTAGGCCACCGCTGCTGGAGCTGAGGAGGTTGAAGTGAGGTTGGGCCCCACCGGCTTCCCCTCCCTCTCAAACGCCACGAGGCAGCCGTGTCCGAGGATCCGTCCATGAGGGCCGAAGGGGAAGGCGCTGCCAAACATGAGTTCGAGGTCGGGGACGCGAACCATGGCGCGCGTGACCTCGCCCACGGCACGCCATGGGCGGAGGTCCTCGTGGATGAAGCGGAAGTAGGATGGGCACGAGTGGTTGGAGGGATGGGAGGCGGCGAGGTCGGGCGGTGGTGGAGGGCTGGGGGAGGAGGGGCAGATGGAGGGAGAGAATAGCGCCAAACAAAGAAAGAGCGAGGGCATGGGGAAAGGCATCATGGTCATTTTACCGCAACATTAATTGCCTTTAGTCAGTTTTAGGAGATGGAACCAAACTGACTTTTAGGAGGTGACTAAAAACTGCCTAAAATTTTTTTAGGAGCTAAAATTTTAGAAGGGTGGACTAAGTCCACCGATTCGAGATAACATCTCAGCTACCGTTTGTTTACTTGGTTGTTATCACTGCATATGTCCGTAGCACGAGTAGTTTAGCGCTTTTCCTCACAATTAGCAATGGTATGTATAAGCCCTGGAACTACGTATTTAAGAAAATGTTCTACGCTCTACACCAGTGCAAGAAGGTTGTGAGATTTTAGGTAAGAGCTGTAATGGTTGGAGTAAAGGGAGGGCCGTTCCCTAAAAACAAAGCATGAGCAATGAAGAAAATCAATAGCACCAGCGTCGGCAGGCACTAAAAGGCCCTGCACTCAGAACTTTTGCCGTCAACATGCCTTGATGCCATTTACGATTGCCATCAAGGAATGTCTACTCTGCTGTTCGGTGACCAGGATTCAGGGGGTTGGCAGTTACGATATCCTTCGCTGGTGTACGTTGCAGACTTGCATCTAGTATCTTCGGTTGACTTGCTGTTCTCGTGGGAGGAAGCAGATCCTTTGCAGCCCCCATGTGTCAGTGACTTTAATACTAGCAGAAGTACTGAGAGGAGTCTTGTCGTTGGGAGATTGGTCGATAAATGATTAATGCGCAGGCGAGTGCAATGGAAAAGGCGCTGTATTGACCATTGTTCTGGGAAGCCCAAGGACAGTACAGGCGAACTCATCACCGCTGTACCGTCGCTGGATCCGTATGTCTGCAACTAGCCGGCTGGGCAGCTTCGGTGGCAGAGGAAGAAGCAATGCCATACCTAGAATTTTGTAGATGGCGGTGAGAAAATTGTTCGGCCGACGGCTGCCATGTGCCAATGTGCATCTGAAACATATATACAACAACCCTGCGTACATGAGCATCCTTGGCTCTGTGTCAGTAGAAAAAAAAACTGTCCTGCAGCAAGATGATATGCACAGCCTCCGAACTACCGAGACATCCCATGCGAGACACTACAGACCGTACGGATAAAGAATGACAAAGGAAGAATATGCTATGAAAAATTGGTTCGTAATCAAATTGGTATACAAAGTGTCAAAGTGATTCATCTCTGTAATGCCAGCCCCAAGTCCCAGTCTTAATAAAATGTCACTTTATCATGCCATCTGTCTCAATTTACCCACACAATTTGCTTGTGTATCCAGAGAGTTCAAATGGTTGCTATAAAAAGAAGAGAAATAAATACAAGAGGAGGATAATGACTATTATCCTACTACCTTACTGAGATATTGTACCACGCGTGCATGACCCAAATATATATTTTTTTTTGCCGTCTCAGGCTTTGGGCCATGGCAAAAGGTTGGTCGATCAGCAGGTGGCTAAAAAATGGCACGGTCCAATTGGTAGCTCTAATCGCCGGTCATGATAAGGAGGTGTTCGGATACCATGTGCTAAAATTTAGAGAGTGTTTGGCTCCCCTAGGCTAAATTTTAGCCCCTGTCACATCGGATGTTTGACACTAATTAGGAGTATTAAATGTAGATTAATTACAAAACTAATTGCACAACCCCTAGGCTAAATCACGAGATGAATCTATTAAGCCTAATTAGTTCATGATTTGACAATGTGGTGCTACAGTAACCATTCGCTAATGATGGATTAATTAGGCTTAATAGATTCGTCTCGCGAATTAGACTCCATCTGTGCAATTAATTTTGTAATTAGCCTATGTTTAATACTCCTAATTAGGATCTAAACATCTGATGTGATAGGGGCTAAACTTTAATATGGGGGATCCAAACACCTCTAAGTGATGTTTGAGGTTGTCTGAAGTCAACAATTCCAACTTTGACCGCTACTTTATTTAATATATCTATCTATTACGGGAAGGATACAACAATCCATGTTCACTGAGAGGTTCTAGAAATTCCCACGTTAATTAGAAAAAGAGAAGGATATATGTCGTTGAATTTTATGATGATCTAGCTGTCTATGGGGGCGTTTGGTTCCCTTTGCTAATTTTTAGCACGTGTCACATCGAATGTTTAGATACTAATTAGGAATATTAAACATAGACTATTTACAAAACTCATTA